>NC_091821.1:162231540-162584040 GCF_038994185.2 Dermacentor albipictus | reverse complement strand
CATTGGCCCCAAATATGTGCGGTAACTTTAGGGACCATTTACACCGGGCTCTATAACAGACAGGTTAGCTTTTAGCAGAACACTCCAAGTAGATAAACAGGTACGTCTGCAGATTTGTAAGAAAGAATGACAACGGCTATTGCTATTATTCCGTCGGACTGACGCTGAATTAAAGAAAAGGAAAACGCCAACTAAAATTTATATTGAAAACCCTAGGTTTCGGAGCCCCACCTATTCCTTCTTAAAGGGTGAAATGGCGTGAGGCGTAGCAGTGCTTATATGGGTTCTTGGGGCGTTTTGACAGGCGTGCAGACACTGTGCGTGGACGCTCAGAATAAACAGTGGGAAGTGTTCCTGACGAACGGTCGATGTCAGTCGACGTCTTCTGGATGTGCCAGGATTCCAAAAGCTGCCGCCGCCGCTGTTCGTTCTTTTCTCGCTCCAAGACAGCGCCATCGGGGGCTAATCCGATGATGAAAAAGCTCTCAGTGTTATGCCACAGCACTGTATTCTCTGTTCAGGTGGTGAAGGTCATTCTTGATTTGACGAATTCTTTCCCGGAAATTCTTCGCCTCACCAGTATACGACGCGTGGCATTCGGTGCAGGTGATATTGTAAACGCTGCCCTGCCCCTTTTGGACAGGAACGCGGTCTTCAGGACGTGGGAGGAGGCCACCGAGCGTAGAGAGAGGCTTGCGAGTGACGTCAGCCCCTGCCCCTCGCAGTACATGAGCTAAATTGTCTCGCTGACGCCTCGAACGTACGAGGCCGAGACCCGGCGCCGTTGCTAGGGTGGTTCGGCAGCCGCCGCCTTCCTTCTCGTTCCGTCGGCGGAGGGCATGGTGAACAAATGCCCTTTCATAGCCGCTCATCCCAAGGTCACGAATTACTGTCTACCTTCTGGAGGTGCGGGGACGGGCAAATTGTTTCGGCTGTCTTGACGACACTTCGGGCTACAGAAAGCTTGTAGCAGGTGGGATGATTAGAACTGAAGATATATATATATATATATATATATATATATATATATATATATATATATATATATATATATATATATATATATATATATATATATATATATATATATATATATATATAGTGGGTCTATGCTGATATCCTGCGAAGATGTTCTCTCTTACTATAAATCGGTCGCTGTGCAGAGATCTCGCTAGATGTTCCTCGGCTACTGCTTTTTGTGGAACAACAAAAATAAGCAATTAAATTATCAAAAAAAATAAAAAATAGGTAATCAAGAAAATCTTGATAAAGCACCTAATCATAATAAACTCGGAGATCCCGCTACGAAAAGTTCAAAGAGTTAATTCAATGTCTAACACTTATCCCCGCCACTACCTAACTGTTGTATACGATTCGCAAGGTTTTAACTGTTGATGTGCAAAAGGTCCACGCCGTAAACATGAATGGCAGGCTCAACCGTGCATGAGAACCAAGTGAGAACCTTCACATATGTCTTAAACTTCTGATATGGTACGTAATAAAACTTATATTGCACGTTTTTCTTTTTTTTTTGAATTGCCAGTATGACATCAGTCAGGTATAGTAACGTGTCCGCATTTCAAACAATCTTTTTCTCCATGGCCGCAAGAACACTAAGAGGAAGAGCTCAACACATGCATACATCATACCAGTTGCTCTGGTACAGCGAATCTCTATCATGTGCAATCATTTCATGACTTCGGCTTCAGTCTGTATTACCTTACTGCACGGGGTGAATTTTCACTAAGCGAAAAATGGAAAACTCTCGGTGGACAGCAAGAAGCAGCCAAGGAGTAGCCGGCATTGTATGCTCTGCGCCAACATCTCCTTATATTATGTCAATAAAGAAAAAGTGGTTTAAGGAAGAACTATGCAACAATACCGTAACTCGACATGCGCCAAAAGAGACACAAAAGGTGCAAACTGCGCTGACGATTATTGCTGATTTATCAACAAGCCGAAATCTTTAATTTACATATCAAGCCATCCTTGTGGCGTTATCAGACGTCTTATTTCTAACGTGATTAACGCGACATCAGCGTGAACTAATGCAGTTTCTTTTTTTTTTTGAAGATTGGCACGCATAAGGCACACGTGGTGTGCCGAGGACCACTATTTACTGATTTATACAACACATATCCCCCTGATGCTTCGTCTGTACTATGCGTAAGAGCGTACGGATCACGCACCCATATAAACGTCAGTTTAGTTGGAACGTACTCTCCCGAAAGCCGTAACTTCACCTCTGCATTCTGTTTACCGTGGGCTCGGCGGCTGAAGTGTTTAGCACCGGCAATCCAGATGTTCAAATGAACTTTGAGGTGCACATACGGATCTGCCATCATTAAACACGTTCTCTCGTAGGCACCCAAAATAAAGAAGACCCTAAAATTTAATGAGAAAATGTCTTCTACCTGTTTATCGTTAGTAAGGTTTTATATTATTCATTTTGAACTTGGGTTACCTTGGATTACCTCAATCTAGTGAATTTTGAACTAAGTTGTGGTAATGGAATAAACACACTTTTGTAATGACGCAACGCGGCACAAGAGACGTGAGAGGTCTGCATCTCATAGACGACGAAGCGAACAACGATGCCGAGAGCTGGCTGAAAGGGACATCGAACGAAGTAGCAAGAATTCGGGTACCTGAGATGGAACTCTCACGAAGTTAATTGTATAAGGCCTCAGTCTGATTCGCAGACATTTCCGTATATATGTTAGAGTGGTCTATATAGCCTCTGCCTTGGCTGTCATTTCGTCGCGTGCTACAGCCCTGCCATTCTTCTGTACGAGTAGCTTTGTGAATCCGAGCAGCTGCATTATCCGTATAGTGAATTTCGCAAGTGAACAGAAAGACAAAAATTACCTACTTCCTATCTACTAGGGAAGCTTCAACGCTCATTGTGCTCGACAAAGCAATGCTATTTTCGTAATTAGCGCGTCCAATTACGTACATTGCTAAATAAGACTTATGCGCATGTACTCAGTTTCCATTTTGTAATGTGTGGTCAGGCATGTTTTCTAAAGACGTCATGGCATGTTCAGGAAGAACAACCGATAAGATAAGAAGATGTCAATTATTCGGAAAACAGCTAGATTTTAGATGAGCCCGCTGCATGTTGTTGTCGTTGAGGTCGAATTTATGGAAACTAAAGTTACAAGTTCTTGTGAAAAAGAAAGAGCGGCTCAGCAGCATTAGCAAGCCATGTTTCCCGATGCATGTACGAGACGTTCTGTAACCCAAAGTACCAAGACACGAAGAACAGATACAAAATACGGTAATTTCTATGTAGTAAATAATACATTGATGTTACTGGGGATATTGCATTTGGGAAAACTAAAAATCAGAAAGCTGAATCAAAAGTCAAGCTTACTTTTGATGTTTTCCGCTTAAAATCGACGACGATGAATCCGTATGCATAAGCAAGCATTAGCTAATACATTGTGCGAACAGCAACTTCTTGTCGATGTTTGATATGCAGGATCCTTGCCTGGCGGCTATCCGCTCCTCACTTTCATCTTGAAGCCATGTTATTTTATTTTCTTTTTACTTAAATGTCTCACTAGAAACATCCAGCGAGGAATCTTCCAAGAACCGAATTACCTTATAGCGCAACTTATTATTTTGTTCATTTCTTTCATTTCGATGTTTCTTTCTTTTCGACTGTCGAAGAAGGACGATCTCAAAGAGCACTACTTTCTTCGGGATGCCAGAAGCGGCCTTGTGGCCTGCTCCATGCACGTCCTTTTTTTTTCTTTTTTTTTCACACAGCGTAGTGGTACGGGAAAGCCAGTGCCATTTGTGTCCACTTCCACGCATCGCGACTTAATATTACACACGGTGAGGGTACCGGCACCCTTGCAAGACAACCAACAGCGGCCGTGCAAATGAAACACATGCTTAGACAAACTAGCTGCAAAGATGTGGCCATGCGAGATCTCAGATCACAGATCTCAGGTGAACAGATCAAAAACCCGCCGTGGTTACTTGGTGCCTATGGCAGGGGGCTGCTAAGCACGAAGACGTGGGATGGAATCCCGGCCACGGCGGCTACATTTCGATGGGGGTGAAGTGTGAAAACGCCCGTGTACTCAGATTTATGTGCATGTTAAGGAACCTGAGGAGGTCCAAATTTCCGGAGTCCCGCACTACGACGTGCCTCATAATCAGATCGAGGTTTTGGCACGTAAGACGCCATTATTATTTCTTAACAGACCAAAGGGTGAGAAAAAAAGAACACGTCCCATGAAAAGTTGAAAGTTTATATGAGTGACTGTTATGAAGAGGTGCGCGATTCACCGTAAAAAATGGCGGTAAAAGGTTTCATTGTGGTAGAAATTACATGCACACTCCAGGTGCATTTCTTCCGTCGCCGTGAGGTTCCTCATAAAGTCCAGTGAAGATAATATCGTCGCCGCGCGCCGTGTGCTGTATGTGGGAGCGCAAGCGTGCGAGCGAGGAAAGCGGGCCGCAAGCGCACCACCTCCTGTCGCGCGCGAGGCACGGGTGTGAGGCGAGGAAGGAAGGCCGTTCTTCTCCGGCGGCTGCTGCTTACGGCGCGGCCGTTCGGCAGCCGTGTCTTGAAAGCGATCTGCGACGTGGCCAAAGTGCGCGCCCGCGTGGGCCTCGTGTTCGAAGCGATCTGTGATGCTTGCAGAGTGCCCGTAGTGGCCCGTAGCATCGTATGCGCTGTGCCTTCGACGTTTCGTTCGCGTTGAAGCGAGAGATACACGAAGCTCGATTCGCGTTGCTGCTGCCGCGATTCCTCACTCCAGCATTTTGACAGCGAGTTTCCGCTCTCATCGAGCGAGATGTGTTCGTGTGTACCTATGCGCGCGTGACGCCCTGCTTGTTAATTTAGTTCAACCACGTCGGCGGGCTAGTTGGTTTGAATCCATGATAGAGTGCATAAGCACGACTAAACGAGGACGTAGAAAGAGATACATAGAGACAGAGCTGTCTCTGTGTGTCCGTTTCTTTCTGCGACCTCGTTCAGTCGCGCGCTCACATATTATTATTGTTAATTTAGTTAGTAAGCTAAGGCGTACAACTTTATACGGTCGATAAAACTACTATCCTTACTTCTTATAGCTATCTACTAATTTGCTATCGCAATCGGTGCTTCTCCTTTCGGGCGAAACTGCGACATTTATATCACGTCGAACGTATCAGTATAAATATTTTGGCGAGAGCAATGAAAGATATGCGAGGATAGTAAAGCTACCTATTGTGACAGGAGAATGTCTAAGTCATTCGCATCTTATTTACGTCTATATATATATATATATATATATATATATATATATGGTAGGCAAAGAGGGATTCTTCAGGCTACCTTTCAAACGTAAAGAACTTGAGTGGTGCTACAAGGTAAACAGAACAAGTATTTAATTTCGACAGTTTCGATCGGTGGACCGATCTTCGTCAGGGTTTACAAAAATCTATATATATATATATATAGAACCGCGCAGCCCTCCCCCTGCGCCATTATTGCTATCCTTGTGCATGAAAGCGAAATTACAATGCCTTATTTGTGCCCACTGCTAACTTCGTTTTACTGCTGCCAACAGGTCCTTTTGATTTCATTCACAGCCTCGTATATTTATTTATTTATTTATTTATTTATTTATTTATTTATTTACCCTCAGGGCCTTTCGGCATTAGAGAGGGGAGTGGGTTATACAACAAATAAGGAGGAAATAAATCATGAGCTTGTACACAATATTTGCTAATTATACAATGTTAGCTATAAGTATGAAAAATGCAGTAATAGAACTTGACATATAAAAGTAACATTAAACAAGAAAAAGGAAAACACCAGGAGCAGTTCGTACAAATGTTTGCTATTGTATATTGTTAGCTAGTGCTTTTCGAAAATGATCATTGTTATTAATGGAAACAATGTCAGAAGGAAGTTCATTCCAATCTTTCGACGTACGTGGCAAAAATTAGTGTAAAAAGTGTGTCGTGTTACATGTACCAATTCTAACTTTATGATGATGATCTGTACGGTGAGATAAGTAGTATGGTAGCGATATGAATTTTGGGTGAAGTGTAGGGTGGTGATACAGCTTATGAAAAAATGAAAGGCGGGAAATTTTTCGACGTGTTGCTAGTGGTTGAAGACCCAGATTCGATTTCATTGAAGAAACACTCGCACCACGGTAGTAATTCCATAGAATAAAACGAGTGGCGTTGTTTTGGATGAGTTCAAGGGAATGTATTAGGTTTTCGTGGTAAGGGTCCCATATAGCTGCAGCGTACTCTAATTTTGGCCGTAACAGGGTTTTATAAAGTAGTAATTTTGAAGGAGTGGGAGCATGAGAAAAGTTACGGCGTAAGTATCCCATCAAGCGGTTAGCTTGATTAATTATGTATTCGACGTGATGATTCCATGTTAATTTAGATGTTATATGTAGGCCTAAATACTTATATGAGTTAGTAGATTCTAAAGCAACATTATTCAAGTAGTACACAGGCAGATTATCGTTAGATCTGGATACTCTCAGAAATTTGCATTTGTTAATGTTGAGTTCCATTCGCCACAATCGGCACCATTTGCTGACGTTATTGAGATCGGCCTGAAGCAGGGAGATGTCGTGTTCGTTAGTTATTTCTCTAAGGATTACACAGTCATCTGCAAATAAATGTATGTCAGAGGTTATTGCTGAAGGTAAGTCATTAATGTAGATAAGGAATAATAAAGGTCCCAGGATGGAACCTTGGGGCACACCGGACTGAACGTCGCTATGAGGTGAGTCATGGCCATTAGCTGTTACGAACTGAGAACGGTTAGCGAGAAATGACTCAATCCATTTGAGAACGTTATGATCGAGGTTTAATTTGCTTAGTTTATAAAGTAAAAGTTTATGACACACTTTGTCGAAGGCTTTCGAAAAATCTAAAAAGATGCAATCGGCAAGAGAAGAACAGTCAAGTATTTGGTGTAGTTTGTGAGTAAATGTTAATAATTGTGATTCACATGAGAATGATTTTCGAAAACCATGTTGTGATGACGAAAAAAATGAATTAGATTCAAGAAAATCCGCAATTTTAGTAAAAATAACGTGTTCTAGCAGTTTGCAGCAGGTACTGGTTAATGATATCGGGCGATAATTTGTAGGTGATGTTTTGCTGCCAGATTTGTGCAAAGGAATTATTTTTCCTATTTTCCATTCTGATGGAACAGTAGATGTGTTGAGTGATTGTTGAAATATTTTGGTTAGTATAATGGAACTATAAGTGCAGGTGTTTTTCAGAAATTTAGCACTGATGTTATCAAAGCCGGGTGACGAATCCATCTTCAATGAGTCTATTAGTCGAATAACTCCGGGAACTTCAACAGTCACTGGAGGCATAGTTAAGAAGTTATAGTCATTCAAGATAGGTAGTTCAATATCAACTGTGCACGAGAAATTTTTAACAAAGTTATTATTCAGGAGAGTTGCGCATAGGTTTTTCGGAACAGGGTTACCAGAGCAAGTGTTAAGAGTGATAGAATCATCGGAAGGTGGATGTATGACACGCCAAAATTTTTTTACGTTAGTTATCAGCATAGATGGTAATGTGGTTGATAAGAATGTTTCTTTAGCGCATTTGAGTGCGGCTACATAGGTGTTAGATGCTAATGTGTAGGCTTTCCAACGTGAGTCAGTGGGTGACTGCGTCGCGGAACGATACAGTCGTCTTTTTTTGTTGGATAGTCGTTTTAAATGATTATTGTACCAAGGCGCGCGCGGGTTGCATGTTATAGTACGGGTTGGGATGTGTTTATTGATTAAGCGATTTACCTCTGCCGAAAACATGTTCCAGTTTGACTGCACACTACGATTTTCAAAATCACTCATGAATATGTTAAGAAATAGACTGAGTTCATTATTTATTGCTTCGAAGTTAGCTCTCTTGTAGTCTCTAATTATTTTTTTAGTCTTCGGAAGTTTCACAAACGCAGTATTAAAATGAATATTTAGCAATAAGTGGTCACTGATACCCGGTAAGTAATGGATGGTAGAGGCATAATCGGGACGATTGGTTAGGATCAAATCGAGAATGTTTGCGGAAGTGGATGTTAATCTCGTCGCTTGTGTGACTAATTGAGTTAATGAAAATGTAGTACAAATACCCAAGAAATCTTTTGAATCAGAAGAAGAAGATAATAAGTTAGGTATATCACTGTTCCAAACTATATTAGGAAAATTAAAGTCACCAAATAAGAAAAGAGGTGCAGAAGGAAACTTTGTCGTAATGGTACTAATGATATCATGCAATTCGTTGGTAAATGCGGGTGACGAGGAAGGTGGACGATAGCAAACGCCTAAAATTACCTTTTGATGGTTCAGAGTTGCTGTAGCCCACACTGATTCTAGATTGGTGCTGATGTGAATGGGTGACGATGGGATGCGTTTCGAAAGGGCAAGAAGTACGCCGCCACCACGGCGCTCTGTTCGGTCACAGCGGTATATCGTGAATTGTTTGCTATCATGAAACAGTTCTGAGTCTTGAATGTCATTTGAGAGCCATGTTTCAGTTAAAGCTATTATATGGGCTGAACACGTGCCAATTGCGGATGATAATGAGTCACGGTTTTTCAGAACACTTCTGATGTTAGTATAAAGGATGCTGACTTGATTATTTTGCGCATGCCCACTGCCCCTCACGTGTCCCTAGGTAGGAACGTGTTGCGAGGCAGCTGAAACATGGTTTAGGCCGACGTTGCGTCTTGGCATTTCCTGAATACTATTCGAGTTAGAGTGGTACATGTAGCATTTGTTGTTGAGTAGCAGTTTCTTGTGGCTGAGTTTAAACTGTGGCGAGTCGGGTTGTGATTTCGCAAACTCAATTAGTTTTTTACGGGCTAGTCGAGTTGCGGGTGAAAAGTCCTCATTAACTGCAATGTTGTTAGGTCTTAACTGCGCGCGTGATGAAAGTACCGATTCTTTCGCTTTGTAGTTAGTAAATTTAGCAATTATCGGGCGACATTTGTTAGCTTGGTAAGTGCCGAGCCGGTGGGCTCGCTGAATTGAACTACTGGGAAAAGTTCCAAGAGCAGCGTTAAGTACTGAGGTTAGTTTTTCTTCTGTCTGTTGCCAGGTTTCTTTCGAGTCGGGAAGGCCATGAAATATTAAATTATCGCGACGAGACCTGTCCTCCAGATCATCCAGACGCGATAATAAGGAGCTGTTCTGAGCAGCGAGGCTATCTACGTTGTCTTGCATGCGTGTTAGGTTAGTGTCGAAACGGTCTAGGGATTTTGATTTTTCTTCGAAATCGTCAAGCCTTTTCTTGATACCTGCTAACTCAGTTTGTATGCTTTTCTGTCCGTTTTTATTGGCTTTGACATCTGAAACAAGTTCGGTTTGACACTTAGAAGACTGTAGTGAACGAGAGTGTACGTCCTTAAGCAGTTTAAACATGATCTTCATTTGGTCTGCGGGATCATCAGGTAAATCATCAAGTTCAGATAAGGCGACAGTACGTGTGTTAGGTCCAGGGTTAGATTCAATGTCTCCAGCGCATAACAATAAAATCGACATTGCGTAGCACTCGAGCAACGACTCGCACAACACCCGTGGGCACGGGAATACAATCAGGCAGAGTTCATCAGTTTTTTTAGTGTATAGCAAGAACCGTGTACGCACCTGCATCGCAAAAACGTGCCGATTAAGCACAACGCTGCCAATGTTGGTCCCGTGCCCACTGAAGAGCGTGCCAGAGTGCCAGCTGTTTAAATTCTCAGGCAAAAGTGATGACGTTGACGATGGCGCTGGGTAGACTGGCGGGAGCTGTGCGACGGAAGTTGAAACCAGAAATGGGCCATCGGGGTAGGAGCCATGGTTGTAGTCGAAGCTCGGCAACGGTGAGGTAAGGCTGGTCCGGGATTCGGGAGCTGACGAGAGCCAAGCAAGGGCTAGCGATAACACCGCCTGCATCGCAAAAACGTGCCGATTAAGCACAACGCTGCCAACGTTGGTCCCGTGCCCACTGAAGAGCGTGCCAGAGTGCCAGCTGTTTAAATTCTCAGGCAGAAGTGATGACGTTGACGATGGCGCTGGGTAGACTGGCGGGAGCTGTGCGACGGAAGTTGAAACCAGAAATGGGCCATCGGGGTAGGAGCCATGGTTGTAGTCGAAGCTCGGCAACGGTGAGGTAAGGCTGGTCCGGGATTCGGGAGCTGACGAGAGCCAAGCAAGGGCTAGCGATAACACCGCCTGCATCGCAAAAACGTGCCGATTAAGCACAACGCTGCCAACGTTGGTCCCGTGCCCACTAGCCAGCGTCCCGTGCCCAATAGCCAGCGCACCAACTTTCTTAAAAAATGAAGGCGGCCCCTTTCCTGCTTGAAAATAATGCACGCCGTTTAGATTGCGTAGAAGCCGGAATTCTGACGTTCCGGTGCCAGGCCCACGAAAGGGCGTAGGGCCAGGCAGGGCGGAGCCAAATGGCACTGAGCTACAGGTCTTCAGTCATCTACTAAGGGGTGCATTCCCACCGGCGATTAACAGAGGTCGCGCGACCAAGGAACTAACTCAAAGTGACAGATGTTCACACCGGCAAGCGCGACCTGCCCACCGCCGCACCGGAAATGTCTCGCGACTGGTGCTCGCACCACTATCGTCACATAAAATAACCATCAGCGTATACCGACGTCGTGCGCTAGTGCCGCTGATTGGTCGTGCAGCTTTGGGATTGCATTTGCGCGACTGAAAAGTCAAGCAGTGAGCGACTGACCCAAAACGTTTGCATTCAGACCAAAGCGACCATTTGCGCGACGGCTCGCTTTGCGGCACACTTAGCCGCGCGAACTGTGCGAGTCGCCGGCGTGAATGGGCCCTAAGAAGTGCGCGGCGAACCAAATAGTGCCCGAAGAATACATGGTGCGCTCGCAACAACTGGTAAACCAGGCCAAAGTGACGGGGCACTCGACGGTATTGCGCGTGAAAAGCGAAAACGCGCGAGGTGGGACTGTTAAGACGAACCGAGGCGCCCAGCGGAAACCATTACTGAGAAACAAAGCCGGAAGGCAGTGCCCCTGCGCAGGGAACAAGGCAGGGGAATGTTTGGAGGTGAACGCCAGTTAAATTAGAAAATATTAAGTGGGACTCTTTATTAAAAGCTCGTCAAATAATTTAAAGAAACATTTTCAAGATAGCGCATTATATTAGCGCTTTGCGTATTTAATTACGACGCCAAGGAATCAACCACGTACAGCGCATGAATTAGGGCGCAAAAGATCGATAACGGTTCAGTGAAATTACTGAATTTCTTGCGACGTATCAAGTGTTTCTCTCTCAGAATAGCAGCGGAATCGATTATGTTCATGAGCTACAATTATCATATGGTCGTTGCTTGCGCTTTCTCTTCATTAGATTCTGACACTATCAAATTCGCGAGTACTAAATATGTACTAATAATGATGTTTAAGAACGCGCCCACTTGGCAGAAGTAAAGAAAATACCCCGAGAAATCCCTCTCTGGCTACTCTGTGCTGGAAAAGAAACATTGAAAATGCTATAGTTCTCAAGTTTGTAATCTTTCAAGCGACAAGTTATGGTGTTCAATGTATGCGATCGAGAGCATAGGTAGTACGCATCGTGCAGTTTGTCCTCCAAAAGGCTATCGATGAGTTATTCGCGCCGGAAACTGCTTTCTCCAACAGGCATTCAGGGAGTAGGGCAATATGTATTGGTCCTTAAAGCAGCCGTGCTGTTTATCTTAAATTGGTAATGAATAAAAACCTTGTGATGAATGCTATGAATTATTATTCTTTCGTAGTTTGCCATTAGCTGCCTTGCTTATTTCTCGAAGCGAACGTTTCTGATATGTATTATGAGACCCCAATAAAGATTTTGTTGTTTAAACTACGGAAGCATGCTCACAAGAATGCGTGACGTGTGGGCCTAATCGATTAAGTAATCGGAAAAAGGAAAAAAAAAGGAAATGAAAACCTGCGCAAATCAAGTGTCAGCCCGAAGGTGTAGTTTTCAATGATGTGAAACCATGAAAATGCAAATTTAATCACTTCGCAACGCTGCGCCTTATTACATGTTCCCGCCATTCCGTGCACGTTGTGTGGAGGGCAAACATAATAATTCACAGCACTATTGATTACGTTCGCATGAACGAGGGAAGCAGTAAGTAAAACATGACGGCGTTGTCTTGCGATGCATAACTGTTTCAATTACGAGCAACAGTTATGGAAAGCATTCCGCATAATTAACTTGGAAAGCAGGCGAAGATTTTTTTAGCTGTACATCGCCACTTTAGGCGCGCTTCCTCAACGGCTGGCTGCTTACATCGCTCCCTTTGGCTGGCGCTGTCCATAAATTTTAAAGCGAAGCGTTCTTTGCCTTTTACTTCGACTTTCCCACTGCGGCTGCTGTGGCTGCTGCTGTCTGGCACACAGCGTCGGGGGTGGTTCCGAGCGTGTATATACATGGAAGGAACGTGGCAGAGAAGAACAGAGCCACGAGCAACTCGTTTGAACCGCACCGCGTCGAATGTGCTCAATGCCCTCTGGAGTTCCTGGGTCGTCGCCACATTAGCCTATTGGCAGCTGTAATTATCCGTGACTCCCCGCAAGCGCTTACCTTTCTACCAACGTGCATGTCCAGAGGGAAGCTAGATACAATGTAAGAAAGGAGAGGGGGGGGGGGCAGGGAGTGGGTAAAACCGACACAGTCCACCACCCTCTAGAGAACTTAAGGCCCCTCTCCCCTTGAGCTACGTCACGCAAAACAAGCCCACATAGATGTTCCGTGCAGCATGCTACGAAGTTACGAACAGCGCACCCAGCGTTTATAGATCCTTTAAAAAAGCGTTATAAACCATGGGCGCACTTGTGATGAAAATGAGACGCGAAAGGACGAGTGGGCGAATATCTTGATTTAGGCGAGTTGGTTCATCTTGATAGTTTTCTTGACGACGGCGATAACAATTCGATTAGTTCCGGGAACCCTGCCGCTCCTTGGGTAGCTTCGGGGTTAGAAAAGTCCTGGCATGCTGCGACATGCTTCCGAGCGCACTTTTTTTCTGGACGTGAACCGTGCATGTAGTCTCTGCGCTTGTGCTGCGATTGAGGTGGCGTGTCCGGCACGCCTTCATTGCTGCGGAATGTGGATCACGTTCATGCAAGGATATGCCTAATAAGTGCTGCGTGCCCGATTGCTGGAGCACTCACAAATCGGGGTCGAAAAATCATGTGTTCAAGTTTCCGCAAGATCAATGACAGAATATTGGGTGCCAATGCTAAGGCAACGAAGAGAAAAGCTGAAACTTTGCGGAATAAGAAAGCTGTTTCTTTGTAAATAGTGGAATGAATGTTTTGTATCTCCATTGCTAAACTCATTTGAGGTGTTGTATATATGTGGACTGTGGTAATGTATGTAACAATACCTCTAAAGCGAAATTATTCGTTTAGAGCCTAATATAGGCTGGAATAAATACATGTGTCCCGAATGTGAAGGGCACATCAGTGAAGTTGTCATGGGATATGTGTTATTGTGCAGTGTTAACGTTTTGTTGAATTATTGTGGTCGCATGAACGGCAAACTCTTTGACGCCGACGATAAATCAAGGCAAAGAAGCTACTCAGAAGATGTAAGAAGCACTTTGACTTTTCAATGTAAGTCATGCTCCCTGTCATCATTTACCCGAAATTCATTCTCAATCCTAAGGTTGAACCATTTCATTTTTTATGGACGGGCTTTTTAGTAATGCAGCGCGTAAATATAGTTGTGCATAAATAAAAAAAATATTGAAACACTCTCTGTTCTCTGCGGGCCATCTGCTCAACTATGCCTAAAAAAAAACAATAACTGCGCTCTGGTTAACGTTGTCCATAAGGGCACGATCCCTTCATTCAACCCGTATTCCCGAGCACGCTGCCGGCCTCTTCTCGGTGACGTCACTCGCCGAGCGCCCAGGCCTTCTCTTGTCTAGGTGGTGTTGCGCAGTCGCGAGACCAGTGAATAACAGCCTTGCCACTCTTCGCTCGCAGTTCCGATACAAATACAAGGCGAGGGATAGAGAAAAGGTGACGTGAGAAGGCAAGGAAACGCTAGATAAATTAAGTTCAAGGTACGGTATGGTGCGTTTCTGCTATTTCTGAAATATCACCATCATCATCAGCCTGGCTACGCCCACTGCAGAGCAAAGGCCTCTCCCATACATCTCCAGCTATCCCGGTCATGCGCTAATTGTGGCCATGTTGTCCTTGAAAACTTCTTAGTCTCATCCGTCCACCCTACTTTCTGCCGCCCCCTGCTGCGCTTCCATTCTTTTGGAATCCAGTCCGTAACCCTAAATGAACACCGGTTATCTTCCCTCCTCAATACATGCCCTGCCAATGCCCATTTCATTTTCTTGATTTCAACTAAGATGTCATTAACTCGCGTTTGCTCCCTCACCAAATCTGCTCTTTTCTTATCCCTTAACGTTACACCTATCATTCTTCTTTCCATAGCTCGTTGCGTCGTCCTCAATTTAAGTAGAACCCTTTTCGTAAGCCTCCAGGTTTCTGCCCCGTACGTGAGTACTGGTAAGACACAGCTGTTATAAACTTTTTTTCTTGAGGGATAATGGCAACCTACTGTTCATGATCTGAGAACGCCTGCAAAACGCACCCCAGCCCATTCTTATTCTTCTGATTACTTCAGTCTCATGATCCGGATCCGCAGTCACTACCTGTCCTAAGTAGATGTATTCCCTTACCACTTCCAGTGCCTCGCTACCTATCGTAAAATGCTGTTCACTTCCGAGACTGTTAAACATTACTTTAGTTTTCTGAAGATTAATTTTCCCGGACAATGAGCATGCATTGCAATTGGTTCCCTGAGTTACTAAGCAAGGCAATGTCATCAGCGGATCACAAGTTACTCAGGTCTAATGGTACTAAGGTACTAATGGTCACTCCATAAATTCTTATCCCCAATTCTTCGCAATCCAGGTCTCCGAATACCTCCTGTAAACATGCTGTGAATAGGATTGGAGAGATCGTATCTCCTGCCTGACGCCCTTCTTTATTGGAATTTTGTTGCTTTCTATATGGAGGACTACGGTGGCTGTGGAGCCACTATAGATATCTTTCAGTATTTTTACATACGGCTCGTCTACACCTTGATTCCGTAATGCCTGCATGACTGCTGAGGTTTTGACTGAATCAAACACTTTCTCGTAATCAATTAAAGCTATATATAAGGGTTGGTTGCATTGCGCACATTTCTCTATCACCTGATTGATAGTGTGAATATGGTCTATTGTTGAGTAGCATTTACGAAATCCTGCGTGGTCCTTTGGTTGACAGAAGTCTAAGGTGTTCCTGATTCTATTTGCGATTACCTTAGTAAAGACTTTGTAGACAACGGACAGTAAGCTGATCGGCCCATAATTTTGCAAGGTCTTGGCGTCCCCTTTCTTATGGATTAAGATTGTGTTGGCGTTCTTCCAAGATTCGGGCACCCTCGAGGTCATGAGGCATTGCGTATATAGGGTGGCCAGTTTTTCTGGAACAATCTGCCCACCATCCTTCAAAAAATGTGCTGTAACCTGATCCTCCCCAGCTGCCTTCTCCCTTTGCATAGCTCACAATGTTTCTTCTTCAGGCGTTACTTGTGGGATGTCAAAATCTTCTACATTATTCTCTCTTCCATTATCGTATTGGGTGCCTCTGGTACTGTATAGATCTCTATAGAACTCCTCAGCCACTTGAACTATATTATCCTTATTAGTAATGATATTGCCGGCTTTGTGTCTTAAGGCATACATCTGATTCTTGCCTCTTCCTAGTTTCTTCTTTACTCATTTTAGGCTTCCTCCGTTCCGGAGAGCAGGCTCAATTCTATACATATTATACTTCCTTATGTCAGCTCTCTTACGCTTATTGAATAACTTCGAAAGTTCTGCCAGTTCTATTCTAGCTGTAGGGTGAGAGGCTTTCATACATTGGCGTTTCTTAATCAGATCTTTCATCTCCTGCGAAAGCTTACCGGTATCCTCTCTAAGGAAGTTACCACCGACTTCTTTTGCACACTCCTTTTGCACTCTCCCATAAGATTCTCGTTCATTGCTCCAACACTAAGGTCCTCTTGCTGAGTTAAAGCGAAATACGGGTTCTGTAGCTTGATCCGGAATTCCTCTATTTTCCCTCTTACCGCTAACTCATTGGTCGGATTCTTATGTACCAGCTTCTGCCGTTCCCACCCCAAATCTAGGCTAATTCGAGATCTTACCATCCTATGGTCACTGCGGCGCACCTTGCCGAGCACGTCCACATCTTGTATGGTGCGAGGGTTAGCGCAGAGTGTGCGGTCTATTTGATTTCTGGTGTCGCCATTCGGGCTCCTTCACTTCCACTTTCGGTTATCCCGCTTGCGGAAGAAGGCATTCATTATCCGCAAGTTATTCCGTTCTGAAAAATTTACTGCTAACTATTCACTACTATGCCTATAACCTATGCCATATTCCCCCACTGACTTGTCTCCAGCTTGCTTCTTGCCTACCCTGGTATTGAAGTCGCCCATCAGTGTAGGGTACTTTGTTTTGACTTTACCTATCACCGATTCCACGTCTTCATAGAAGGTTTCGACTTCCTGGTCATCATAACTGGATGTTGGGGCGTAGACCTGTACGACCTTCAATTTGTACCTGTTATTAGGTTCCACAACAAGACCTGCCACCCTCACGTTAATGCTATAGAAAGCATTATTAATCAGGAATCTGACTCCTAGTTCTCGTCTCTCCGCTAAACCCCGGTACCACCGGACGTGTCCGCTTTTTAGCACTGTATATGCTTCTTTTGTCCTCCTAACCTCTCTGAGACCTATTATATCCTATTTATTGCCCTCTAATTCCTCGAATAGCACTGCTAGACTCACCGCGCTAGATAACGTTCTGGCGTTAAGCGTTGCTAGGTTCAGATTCCAATGGCAGCCTGTCCGGATCCAGAGATTCGTAGCACTCTCTGCTGCGTCACAGGTCTGACCGCCGCCGTTGTCTGTTGCTTCGCAGCTGCTGGGGACTGAGGGCCGGGGGTTTGATTGTTGTATTCATATAGGAGGTTGTGGCCAATCCTGCTGTGGTGAGGAAGTGCGTTACGAGCTCTGGTCACCGGAATCAGGCCGCACCCCAGGCCTGAATATGTAATTTTATCAACACGCGGACTTTTTTTTTATCTGGTGGAAAATTGCGCGGCACCGGGATTCGGACCACGGTCCTCTTGCACGCGAGGCGGATGCTCTACCTCGATGCCAGCCACTTCAGCTGTTCAGAAAACGTTCAGAAAATATAAAACCATGCAAATATGTCTAGCGGAAAACTTACGCAGGGTGTGCAGAAGCAGATCCGCATTAATTAAAGCGCACCTCAGGGTCAAGACGACACTACGGAAGCGGTCGCACGTCAAATTAACACTTCTGTGCCCACCGCGATATATTTGCAGCTATGGCATTACTCGAGGTCGCGGATTTGACCGAGGCAGCCGCATTTCGACGTAGGTGAAATAAAAAACGCTCTTGCACTTTGGTTTACGGACACGTTAGAGAACCCCGGTGCCAAAATTAGTCCGGAGTGTGCTGCTACGGCCTGCCTCATAATCCGGTTGTGGTTTTGCCACGTGCAGTCCCATCATCCAATTCAAGTTTAATGCTTCTGCCGAGAGGCGATGTGCCATGTGAGGCAATGACAATGCTCAACTCTCTCAGAGCTTATGCAATATGGCGGACAACAACGCCTCAAGCAAACATCTCTGCCCTTGTGCTTTGCGTACTACGCAGACAAAGAGCAGTGGTGCACGCAAGGTAACGTTTAGCATCAACTCACCACTCTTGTGTTGGACAAAACGTTGAAGAAATTAAACATTCGCCGTCAACAGCCCAGCTAATTATCGTCAATCAAAGCAAACAGCACAGAAATCTTCGCTACATCGATTCCCACAGTGCGTGGGATCTGCATAATTTTATTTTAACAACATTCTTTGAGGATGAATGTTTTAGCTTAGGACACTAAAGTAACTAAACAGTGTCATCGCTCCAGCAGTTACGGTGTTCATTATGACCTTCCTTTTACTTTTTGTTTCCACAACCAGCGCTTTTTTAATAAACGCTATATAGAAGTCAAAGGCGTTGTGCCCTCAGCATGTAAAAAAATAACGTAAATCAATTAAAAGGGGGGCGTAACAAGCAGGAAGAAACACGCATTTATCGCAAGCTTATTATACATAATTAGCGGCTTTTTAACCTACTTGTTGCCTGTTTTTTAAAATGTAAAAAGAACGAATGCAAGCGTTTGCCCAAACTCTTTTTCTGACTTTTGAGTTTCATACTTCCTATCTACGCGTTGACGTATATGAAATGAAGAAACCAGACAAGTTTAGGACAGGTTGCCTTGGGCGACATAGCTTAAAGTCCAAACTTCGATACAGATTTCTTATAAAAGCACATACATTTGTTCCGATGTTTCAAATGTACCTACAAACACCATGAGGTGATTTGGTCCTGTCGGTGTTGATTTTAGTTTCTGGAGAATATAATATGTGAATTCCGGAGAATTCTAACGCTAATTCGACTTTGAAAATGTTCGTCTCGTTTCATGACGCCGTTTTATGATGTACATTTATGCAGAAATGCCAACATCAATTTTCTTTTGATTGCTATTTTACGTGCGTTTTGTCTGCTCGTTATGGCCCGGTGAGGCGTAAGATGCAAACTGACCAAAATTATACACAAGGAAAAAAATAGATTACGGGGTTTTACGTGCTAAAACCACGATCTGATTATGAGGCTCGCCGTCGTGGGGGACTCCCAACATTTGGGCCACCTCGGTTTGTTTAACGTGCACCTAAATCTAAGTAAATGGTTGTTTTCGCATTTCGCCCCCATCGAAACTCGGCCGCTGTGGCCGGGATTCGATTCCGCGACCTCCGTGCTTAGCAGTCCAACACCATAGCCACTAAGCAACCACGGCGGGTAATTCACAAGGAAAAGAGGCATGCTCACGAGTAGCCAGGTACCAAGAACGTAACGCAAAAAAAATTGACGAATTGTATGCCGTCGACTGAACAGGAAAGCAGGGAACCTACTCATGCCTACTTTCTCATCGGAATGGCCACAAATCCAGAATGCGGAGTTTGTGATTGCAAAGAGATGTTTGGGTACCTTCTTTGGGATTGTAGTCGTTTCAGTGTAGAAAGAAATGTCCTCAGCACCACGTTCGACATACTGGACAACCATCCCTTCACGGAAAACAGACTTCTTTGACCTTGGTTCAAGCCGACGTTGCCCCGAATTGCTCTAAAAGCGCCAGTTTGTTTTTTGTTAAAACGTCGGGTCTGATTGGAAAACTATAGTCGCTTTCAGATACATTCACTGTGTATGTGCGGACAGACAATCTTCATTTGTTCACATCTCTCCTGCCCTTACCCCTTCTCCCATTGCAGAGCAGCCAACCGCACAGTTTATCTGGTTAACATATCCGCCCTGCTTCTCTTGTTTCGTTCTCTCTTTGTCTGTCTCATTCATTTCATGCATCTACTCTGTCTCGCACTCCACGAATGATTGCTCACCTTCCCCCCAGGTTACCTGATTTTACTTTATTTTTCGAGTAATACAAAGAACAAATCTGCCACATCGTTTTAGGAATTTCCTCGGATATGAGCTTTCTCAGGAACAAGCTTTCCGTTTTCGGGTGTTTGTCAGGTAATTGTTTAGCGTTTCTACATAATTCAGGGTAAAATGCTTCCGATATTAGCAGCCAAAACTGAAAATTCCCGCGCATTCGCGTGAGTTGGTCGATTAGTACACGGTATGCTGTGAGGCATATGTTTCATATCCCCACATGGGCACTTTTCAGGTGTTTTTACAAAAGGAGGTTCATTGTAAATGGTCCGCATTATTATCGTGCCTTTTCTTTCGTTTTTTCTGGCTGGCGAAGGACGGCATTTTTGTTTAGTTATTTAGTTAACATGGTGTGTTGAATACGCTGCTCATTACTGCAAGGCAAAGATCCCTGAACAGGTTGCTCTCATACTGTATTGGAACCGCAGGTAGCCTTTTGTAATTCTTGTACGATTTCTAATGTTGCAGCGAAATAAGTTTACTGCACCCTACTTAGAGTCATACGCGCCAATTTCTTGCCCTATATCGCATGGGAAAAAGAACATCGACGGTTTGCTTCCACACAATTCATCAGTGGAGCTAACATTTTGACAGTCTCTTGCCTGGATGAAAGTGCAACTTTAATCATTATATCTGCCAATGATCAAGTTGATAGACAAAAGTCGCTAGCTGCCTGTTGTGTGTAAGTTGAGCTCGACAGCAAGAAGCAGCGTAGATGGCAGCAAAAGATTCCTCAGCAATTAGAAAGCAAACGCACGTATCCCACGTTCAGAAAACCTCCCACGTTCCAGCCGCCAGGGCCGGAGGGATCCTGCTAACAAACTTCACTGTCGTGCGCTAAGGCTTGATTGGACTGTCAAAGTTATTGCTGACAAATGTCCGACGCAAGCGCGTTTCCAGTGATGTCAACCGCAGCCTGGCACTCCGAGCGAGGCGCCAGGGCGCTTTCAGTAGACTTTTTATGCTTTTCTATAAGAAGTCTACTGAAAGTTTTCCATAGAGTAGGGAAGCTCGAGCAAAATACGACTGGCACGTGAAAAAGCAGGAGAGAAGGGCTGACAGAACTGCTGCGCTCACCGGGCTCGGTCGGGGCAGCGTTGACCACCAGGGCGAAGGTAATCGCGAGCAGGACCCGGGCCCAGGCGCCGGACGCCCGACGTGCGGATTCCATGGAAGCGCGGCTCGGCGAGCGTTCGCGTAGTCCGCCGGAAGAGCGCAAACACCGGGTGGCACAGCGGGGATGCGCGAACCGAGGGCCGCCTGCTGCTTTCGCCCGCGGCTGGCGGCGCTGCCAGCCGGGACGAGCGGGCGGCCGACAGATGGCGGCTCGGACGCGCTTTCTCCCATCGCGCTGCGAAGGCTACGTGCGTGCAGGGCGAAGCGCGCGCGGTTCTGCGCCCGGACAGGCACGACGAACCTGCGGTTCGGGCCCGATGCTAGACAAACGGTATTGACAGAAGGAAGGCGAAAAAGGAGAAAATCAGAAGAAAGCTGGGCCGCTCTGATAGCACGAGTAATAATTAAATAAAAAAAGAGGAGGTGGAGACCGTTGCGGAATACGGATGAAAGCTCGTAATTTCGAGGTGGCATTTCAGACACAGTAGAAAGCTCTTCGCGCATCGAGAATGTCGCTCAGTTATGAACTGGGCAAAAGTTGAATAAGGCCTCCTAATTCCTATAAATCAGAATGCAAGTTTACGACTTTTACAGCCTTGATAATCAGAGAGGTAGCCGAAATACTCCATTTAATTTTTGTGCCTGTTACCTAAAGAGCACGGAACGATAATTTCGTGGTTTAAATGAACTGCAGTCGTTTCTTTGAGGAGCAAGAAAGTGTGGAATACTGAGCAGAGATAGCTGTACAAAGGTTGTTGTAAGGCTTGACATATACTACAATGTGTTTATACCTGCGAGCCTACATTGTGCAAGAATTAAAAGGGTGCTTTCATAGGCGCCGTCTGCGGTGAGGGGGCTCCGGGGCCCCAGCCCCCTCCGGAGTTTTCCAGAAAGCTAAGACCCCCCCTCCCTCGGGCAATACCTAAGCGCTCTTTACCCCTACACACACACACACCTAAAGTGTCATTACCAGAGCTTTTGTAACCCACAACATTTGAGGTTTCTGTTGACTTTCCTGCACCTTTTCACTTGAAATTTTACTAGAGCTAATAGCTTGCTGCATCATTGTTGGCGCGCTCATGCACAGCTTTTAATAAGTACTATCGCTTATTTCTGCAAATCCTGACAATAGGAGGACACGCGCATTGGAAGCACTAGCGGCGGCTGCCTCATCCGTATTTCTCACTTCAACGTTGCTTTAAATTTTCACTGTGAACACCATGCACATACACAATATATTTAAACATACACACAGGACAAAGTTTATGATATTTTTCAAACAGATGGAGATAGCCAATTAAAAGTTATTTCTAAAGGTATGGTTAGCCTAGGCCTAGAGAATAAATGTGTTGCTGTATGTTCACCACGCTTCAAATGACTTTGCGTGCTTTTTTGACCATGAAAAAACCTATAGACTTCAGTAACCCGTTCGGCACAGTCTTTTATCAATGACGTGTGAAATGCACGTGAATGTTGTGTGTCTCAGTATTGCTTCTCTTTCCAGTAAGCAATGCTAACGACTCATGAAAAAACAACATATTTCTAATAATTTAGGACATTTATTAGGGATGTAAGCATCATCAGTTGCATGCACAGGTTATAAATATATGCAGGGCGTCCCAATTAACTATCATGCATCAAGATTTAAAAGAAAGGGCAATGCGTTACTCGAAAAAAACCTATTGCATATTGTTTACAGTACAGTGTGGCAGCTGCCAGTATTTATTTTGTTACTGATATTTAATTAGGTAATTGTAATAATTATTTAACTCGATACGTACTATTCTAATTATCAAAGTATCGATGAGGCATTTGAAGGCCTAGCCAAGGGACATTTTTCAGCAACGTACTAATTGCGTACTAATTTATTTCCGACTGATAAATAAACCCCGCGAAGTATGTAGAATACCACGTGACTGCGCACCCACCCGGATTATAAAGCAGCGCCCTCGAGCAGGCTCCCTCGGAGTTATCCAGAACGAAATAAAGGAAGTAAAGAAAAAAAAACATAGTGATCTAGCTGGTGCCCTATCTGCCCCGCCCCGGTTTCAGTAACACGTCGCGTTTGGTGCTAGTTGGAAACAAGCTGCGATAATTGTTGTCTTTGCGTAGATAAAGCGCACGTATGCTTTTTTCTCGCACAAAGCTTATCACCAAAAAAACGAATTGACAACGTCAGTGCAGAGGTTTAAAGGTGCGTTTTGTTTCGTCACAATCACCATGTGTTTCTCTAATGAGCAGATGGTAAACACGATCCTTGTCTCGGGAGCTGCAAAAGGCAACAATAGGAAGGTCGCAAATATATGTATCAGTCATGGAAGTGCGGCGGTAGAACAAACGCACTGACTATCGTAAGAAATTATAAAAACCTTAGACAAAGCGGCAGCTTCAAGAAACAGCGACGGAGGACTCCATCTTTCTGTCCTAACCTAGGCACGGATGTTCTACCATCTATGGCCTGAGACCTCGGGCTAGCGAGCGGGACGTGGCCGCCCTGGTACCAGCCTCCAAGTCATCAGTCTGGAGGATTCTAAATGACGGCGTTTTGCCCGTACCATATTAACCAGAACCAATGCTTGTAAGTTAAAGACATGTAGAATTGTCCAGATTTCTCAAATTGTGTTCTCACAAAAGCCAATGAGTCACCGGACTTCTTGAGCAATATCATGTGCACAGATGAAGCCAATTCTCGCAGAAATGCCTAAGTAAAGTTGCTGCATAATGCACACTATAGGAGGGACTCCAATCCACACTGGGTAAAGCGCAATCGGCACCAGTACCAGTGGTCGTTCAATGTGTGGTTCGGAATTAACCCCGGTACTATAAAAGGTCCCATCTTCTTCGATCACACACTGACTGGACAGCGTTACGTGAACGAAATCCTTGAAGGAGTGGTGGATGAGTTTCTCAGCGAAGTCCAGCTGTCACGTCTTCAACTTCTGTGGTATCAGCAAGATCGGGCACCCGCACACAGCAGCAGCCGAGCACGAAACTGGCTTTATGCGACTTTCATGCTCAAGAGATTGGAAGGCTCGGGCCTGTAAATTTGCCGGCTAGGTCACCTGACCTCTCTCTGCTCGATTTCTTTCTTTGGGATTATGTCAAAGATCGCGCTTACATGATCGAGACGGACGTCAGATTAGTTCAAAGCAAGGGTAACGGATGTCTGCCATCGAATTCCGGCGTCGGTCATCCAGAAAGCCACTGAATATGTCATAAAACGGACACAGTACTGCGTAGATGCAAAGGGCACCTATTCGAACATGCCCTCTAGGCTGCTGTTCAACGAAGCTTACGAATTAACAGATAATAAGGGCACACTGAAATCTGATATTTTCTTTTTTTTTGCAGAGGTCCTGATTGCCATTTCGGCTGATTTAGGAGTGGTATATGTACTTTCTTGAAAGCATCAGTTTTTCCTTTTCTCTACACGTTGGTCGCTTCCCGGTCTGTTTATTTCGCTTTATTTTTTTTACACGAACTTCTTTTCGGAACACGTATCCACTTCCATGTAAAATAAAACGCTCACTTTAATTTGGCTCTGCACCGAAGCAAGTTTCTGGCGCGAAATATAGCTTCGCGCGCACTCTTTCGATGCGGTGCGAGCAATGTCGGGATTTTGAAACATTTTGTGCCTATCACATTGCTATTCGCATTTCGTGCGTGGTCAGAGCGGCGATTCGGCCGCGTTATCGAAGGGCTTTTGTTATCAATGTGACCAGTCGGCCTTGAGAGACCGATAGTAAGCGTGACGTAGAAATAAGAGGAAGGAATAGCTACGAAACCGCGAAACCTGCTGTTGGTGCTCCTTCCGTACCATTATCAAGGTGATGCGCTCTCTCTTCGGGTTTGCGGCAGGCAATGCAGTTGCTGTCAATCAGCTTATTTCAGTTCGCTTCTTTATGGCGCGGGTGGGAGTGCACGCACGTCGTATTTTTCATACTTCCTTAGGTTTTTTGTCAGTCGGAAAAAATTTTCCGGGATTTGTACGTCGCTGAAAACACCACAGGCAGATGTCATTTTTGGGTGTCTGCAAATGTCTCATTGACGCTTTGAAAATTAGGACAGTACTTCTCGAGTTTGATAACTAATTTGCAATTACCGAAATAAATTTTAGTAACGATAAAATTACTGGCGGCTACTCCACTGTACCGGAAACAATATGCACTAGGTTTTCTTCGAGTAACGCAACTGTTGTTCTATAAAGTCTTGGTGCGTTATTGTTGGGGAACACTGTATAATTCACTCAGTAACCGAAATGAGGCCAAGCCTGATTCACTGGAAATTAGAATCAACAGCAGTCATGCGCAGTAGCACTTATATTCGGACTCACAAAATGACAGAGAGAGAGACGCTGCAGTTTCGCCGGAAAGGCGAAGCAGTATTAGTGATAGCCAAGTATGCGACAATTACAGGAAGGCAGATACACCACCGAGAGAACTCGGGCTGGGAAATTACTAGTATGGGGTCTTTTATATGCTCATATAACACCGTCACTTCAGCGCTCCATTCTTAGAGGTCACACACACACACACACACACACAGACATATATATGTATATATATATATATATATATATATATATATATATATATATATATATATATATATATATATATATATATATATATACATATATATATACATATACATATATGGAAGAATGAAAACTGTCCGCCTATGGGTGCTCTACTTTCTTTCTAAACAGCCACTGTGGTTGGACTTGACACTGTAAACGAAAGCAGATTTACAGTAGACTGTAGGCTTAAAGTTGTAATGCTCGGCAGCTTCATATTTCTTTTTCATTAGGTGATTCTAGATGCACCTAGGCGCGTTTAAATGACTGAAAACACATTTTGCACGCAAAAACGCCTGAGCGATATCCGAAGCAAGTTTGCGCCAATATTTTTGCGTGCTGATGGGTACGCTCAATGCAACTACACAGAATACATGAAGTTTTCTTGAAGGCAAATGAAAATAATTACACACTAACTTGTTCTGTATTGTCAGACAATCATTATGAAGCGCGTACTTTGTCAATAACATTTCACACGAAAAATAGAAAAATATGATAAAATTGTGCCGAGAACATACAGTAGATTTAAAGATCCACAAATACTCGCTAAGGAGACATACTAAACAAATGCAGGCCGACAATGCCGATGTTTTGCTGCAGTTGTGCAAAAAATCCCTACTTCACGCGATGAATCCACAACCTCTCGAGGCCACGCCCAGTTTATTATATTTTATTTCAACATTATTAATTAGTATAGAAGGAGCCCCAGGATTTACAAAAAAAGTGTCAGGGGGACCTCCTATAAGTAATTTAACAATATAGTAATTATAAGATCATGGCAACAGAGCAGTGACAGACCTCAGTATACACGAAGCTAATGAAGAAAATAATCAAACACAATAAAGGTGGTTACAATAATTGAAGTTGTAGTCAAACAGAAGCAAATTCAATATACATTGTGTATCAGTAAATAAGAATGCAGTAATTTACATGTTAAGAAAAGATAGGAATGACATATATCAAAGAACACGAGGTTAATGTAGCAGATAATTGAAAACAAAAATATGCTTACAATATGCGAAGTACCAGTGAAATATATAATATGCAACAAAAAACTTTAAATTTCTAAGAAAAAGAAAGAAAGAAAGAAAGAAGACAATGAGATATAGAGAATAAAAGCGATACACTAGGCAAATACAGAAGCATTGAAAACAATAAAATGAATTTGTATACAATATACAGGGTGTTTCTTTAGCTGCACCAAATTTTTAAAATTGGAAAAAATCTATCTCAGTAAAGTTATGTTTACCATACGAGTGTACAGATTGGCGACCTCTAGATGCACAGCAATTGCCGCAATTACGTCCGTTTTTAGCGAAGTTACGGCAATTAACTTTGTAATTATCAGCAGTAGGCGGCTACAGCAAATGAGTACTTTGGGGCCGTTCTCGATACTACCTATCCCAACGATTAAATTTTCAATAGCGGATTTCACGTGGGAGCTACGCGAACAATTAGTCTCCTTGGCAGGCTCCTTGAAACGGAAACTGGCTGGAAAAAGAGCGTCTGTGTCGTCCATGTTTAAACAGCTACTGTGTCGTCCATGTTTAAACAACATTCGTTGACTACGCCAACGAATGTTGTCTGGAAGCAGAGTGTCTTCAGCCAAATGCAATCTAGTTTTCGGCTCAGCGAAAGCCAGTCATGCCAGTCGTTTCATGTCCACCGTTACACCTAGACGTGCGTGCAGCAGATATATATTTTTTAAACACCGTGTCCTCTTGGAGTGACGAGGAGGTATTTTTATTTTGTATTCCTCGTTGAGCAGTTCCCGGCTTTGTGGGACTCGAGCCGGAATGATAAGAACGATAACACTATGGCCGCGAGTGTAGCTGGTTGGTCTGCTCTGCCGTCTGCTATGGCAGTCCGCCGTGTGGATGTGCTCTGCGCCGGACCGTACCGCGGCGGCCCGTGACGTCGCATCACGGGACCGATCGGCCTGCAGACTCGGTCCGTCGTGTAAATCGGCCTTTATGGGGGACTGCTTTAAAGAAGCGAGGATGCACTTCAAGCGACAGCAAGGACACCGAGTTGTACACGGCATTAGCTGATGAATCCTTGAAGAGGGTTTTGAACATTTTCTACACCACAAGGCGAGGCGAAGAAATGTCAACGCGTCTTCGGGGTCAAGATTATCGTGCAGGTTAGTGCATACTTACATGCCAAATGTTATCGCAGTGATGACCGTTTCCTACTGCTGCTGCCTTGCCCACTTAGTATAAGAAATTTACTTTCGGATGTGTGTTCATTTAGGAAGAGCCTTTTGAGCTGTGGCGACATTGAGTCAAATCCAGGTCCTACTGATAAGGAAATGTTGGAGATGATTCTTTCGGGCCAGAGTGATATGACAGCTTCTATCAACAACATTTTGACAAATCAAGGAAAGATTGAAGCAGATATCGCACGGCTGAACGAAAAGATGAAGTTGCTAGAGGTTCAGATGGCGTCCTTGAATGAACTAAAAGAGCGAATTTGCGAGTTAACATCAACAACGACTGAGTTGGAAGATAAAGTGACATACCTGCAAGACAAGGTTGATGAGCTAGAAAACAGGAGCCGGAGGAATAACTTGATTATTTTCGGAATAAAAGAAGAGAGCGACGAAACTGCTGAATCACTTATCACAAAGGTGAACGAGACGGTGTTCCAAGAAAAACTGGATGTTACTGTTAAAGGCATAGAGAGATGCCACAGGCTTGGAAAAAAGAGCAAAAATGGTCGCCCAGTAATCATTAAATTTTTAGACTACCGCGAAAAGGGTTCCGTCCTGAAAGCTTGCTATAAGCTCAAGGGAACAGAATTTTCGATCACGGAAGACTTTTCTTTCGCCATTCGAAATATTAGAAAGAAGTTATGGCAAATCTCAGCGGAAGAGAGATCGAACGGAGCTAAGGTGAAGCTTTTTTTTAACAAGCTGTGTGTAGATGGTACGATGTTTGCTTGGGACTCGGCGAACAATGCTCGCTACAAAATTTCCGAAAGAAAGAAATGACCACAAAAGAAAAACAAGAGGACATTAACAATAATTAGTATTAATTGTCGTAGCGTTGTGAACAAGGTCTCCCATCTGGAAGGTATGCTGTTAACGCATGATCCGGACATAGCTGTGCTAACAGAAACATGGTTAGATGAAGAAATATTTGATTCTGAGTTTGTGCCAAGAAACTATAAAGTCTTTCGGAAAGACCGCGACAGAAGAGGTGGCGGAGTGGCTATACTGTTCAAAAGCACATTTCAGATTTTAAAACTGCCTGACGTTGCCACAGTTGAAGCTGTCTTTTGTAAAGTATATGCTAACAATTTCCGATATGTCCTTGGTGCTATTTATAGGCCTCCCGGTTCCTCTGTCGCCGTCTTAGATGAAGTTAAGAAATATCTTTATTGCGACACGAAACCAGACGATAAGTTAATTTTAGCTGGAGATTTTAACTTACCAAACATAAACTGGGCTACTTTTTCTGTTCAATTTCCGCACGCTGTAGGAGATGCTCTGCTTGATATCATGTTTCATTTCGATCTCTTACAAATTGTGAAGAACCCTACTGGAATCCAACAAGATTCTTCATCAATATTAGATTTATTCTTGGTACGAGGCAATATCAAAGAAAACCTTTCATGTAATGTAGTGGCCGGTATTTCTGATCATCAAGCCGTAATCTTGGTAATAGAAGACATATTATTGGACCGAAGGGGTGATATTCGACACTTTCCGAATTTTGCCCGTGCTGACAATGAATCGATTATTGATATGTTAGATCTTCATTATTATAGTTTTCTGCACAGCACTTGTAGCGTGGATGACCTGTGGCTTCTTTTCAAAAACATTGTTCGTGACTGCATTCAGCGTTTTGTACCAGTGATATGCAAGAAGTCAGACAATCACAATCCTTGGATTACGCGAGAAACTTTGCAATTGCAGCGCAAGCTAAAGCGATTAAAGAAAAGAATAAAAAAATCAAGCTCAGCCTTTTTAGAGGCAAAAATTCATGAAGTTTCAGAGAAATTAAAACAATGCATTCTGAAAGATAAAGAAAAATACTACAATAAAAAACTTCCGGATTTTATAAAAACTGCACCTGAAAAGTTTTGGCGGTCAATTGCACCAGTTTCTCGTTCTACCGATGCATTTATTATAAATGGACAACATGTAAGTGACAATGTCCAGGTATCATCAGCATTTAATAACACCTTTAAGAAAGTTTTCACGAAAGATGACGGGCGTCTCCCACCCTTTAGCATGTCCCTTCCTTCCATGCCTGATATTATAATTTCTGAAGAGGGTGTTTTTAATCTATTATTAAAACTGGATGTTAAGAAATCACCTGGACCAGATGATATTCCGAATGCCTTCCTGAAACAGTATGCAGAGTGATGTTCAAAGTATTTGTGCGTCCTATTCACTCGATCATTGAAAGAAGGTGTTCTACCATGTGATTGGAAAAGTGCTAGAATTAAGCCTTTGCATAAAAGTGGAGAGAAGACGTGTATTGAAAATTATCGCCCTATTTCATTAACTTCGACAACGTGCAAATTATTGGAACACATCATTCATAAGCATCTAACTAATTTCCTCGACGAGCATAATGTGCTGGCAGATGTTCAACACGGGTTTAGACGAGGGTATTCCACATGCACTCAACTGGTCGAAACAATCCATGATTTTGCGACAGCAATCAACGAAGGAAAACAAACTGATGTTATCTTTATGGACTTTCGAAAAGCTTTCGATAAGGTTTCGCACAAGAAACTGCTTCATAAACTCAGTTTTATTATAAATAATAAACAGATATTAACGTGGATACAATCGTACCTATCTGATCGCCGTCAGTTTGTCGAAGTGCATAAAACTTGCTCCAATTACGTTCCTGTCGATTCTGGTGTTCCCCAGGGATCCGTCCTCGGCCCCCTACTGTTTTTAATATTTATTAATGTTATTGTTAAAAACCTGTCAGTACGTGTTAAGTTATATGCCGACGACTGCGTGCTGTATGAGAAAATAAGTTCGACTGATGATCAAATTAGGCTGAATAATGATTTTGCAAGAATAGTTTCTTGGTGTGAGAAGTGGCAAATGTCAATTAACTTTGAAAAAACCGTATTTATGAGAATAACACTTAAAAAGCTCCCTCTTCTATATTACTACACTGCTAATAATAATTTTCTTCACGAAGTCACAGAATATAAGTATCTAGGTCTATGGATCTCTGATAACCTTTCTTGGACCAGGCATGTCGACTATGTTTCAGCAAACGCTCTCCGAAAGCTTTTTTTCTTACGACGCTCGCTCAAGCTAGCAACCCCTGGTACACGCCTCCTTGCCTACAACACTATTATTAGACCAATCTTACAATATGCAGTAATTATCTGGGACCCTTTTACAAAGGTAAACATAAATAAACTTGAAAGAATCCAAAAGAAAGCAGTAAGGTTTATATATAACACTTACGGGCGAGCATCAGTCAGTGACCTCCTCAATAAAAGCGGTTTACCCTCCATTCCTAACAGAAATCGCATATGTCGCTTAAAGTTTTTCTATCAATCAATTAATAATAATCTCAAAGTTGACACCTCCAATATCCTTACCTATTCCTCGGGGTACCAAACTAGAAATCGCCATTCTCTTTCTATAACACCATTAAATCCGAGAGTTAATTGTTTTAAATATTCCTTTTTTCCAAGGACCATCACTGATTGGAATAACCTCACGGATGACGTTGTCAGACAGACATCATTACATTCATTTCAAGAGCATTTGAATTGATTGCTGTTAATTGACCTTGTCGCTGTATTCTCTTGTTGAATCTCTATGTGCAATTTTGTTTTCTTTGTGTCTGTAATATTGTATCTCACACAATGTTTCCCACCTGCTATGATCTTGTGCACAAGATCGCAGTATTCATAAATAAAAAAAATTATAATAAAAAAGTATGGCCATAGTCAAGACTGCATCTAAACGCTAGTCTCATATCATCCTGTTTGTTCCGGACAACGCCACTGACAATACGTGCGTTCTCAACAAGCAAGCTCTATCATTGTGACTTGAAAACGCAGTGCCGAACGAGATCAAGGGTGTCAGCCGCAACACAATGTAGAATATTCTGGTAATCGATGTTACGAACATCAGTGCACTAAGGAATCTGCAGCATATAATGCAGGTGGGTAACACCAAGCATCGATCCATTATCTGAGAAGACAGTACCATCATAGCAGGCGTCATTTACGATATGGACGTTAGCACTCCGAATGCAGACCTACCAATACTTATAAAACCAACTAGTGATGACATATTCATTGCGCACATCGGTCGCCTTGGTAACACATACTATGCGCGAATAGTGTTGAAAAGTGATTCTCCTCCGTTTTACGTGAAAATGTGCTATCTGCAGCAGGCAGTCTTTAATAATTTTTGTAAGCGTTCGCAGAAACACCGTGCATATACACATACAGGGTGATTATTTTTAAGTTTTATGGAACGTAAAAGAATTGCCTGTTGCAGATAACACAATTCTTGTTCATAAGTGAGCTGGATTACTCAGAGAGGCGGACATTAATTGCATGAGAAAACCAAACACATATTTTACTAATTAAAGATAACTAAAAATTCCATAATTAACTTCTTAGTTGGTTACTTTATGGCACTTTATAGCACTTTATGGTACTTTATGGTTTTTTTTCCTTTTTCTTGTTTGGTTTCTTGTTTTCTTAGATTCTTCCTTGTTATAGTATATTGTGCCCAAATATTGCATTTGTGATGAACTACTTATTTCTTTTGTTTAGTGAAACCAAAACCTTTGCAATAACCCACTTATGAATATATAATCTATTTATATTCTTTGTTCGCAAACACTACCCTATGTACTTGCCCTTCCTGTTATAATCCCATGAGGGATTGACAGTATGTAAATTAAAAATAATAAATATTCGGATTTACGAATTGTGGCTGGTGAGTTTGCGAGGCGCATTTATTTGGAACGAAATTCCAAAATCACAATTCTGGAGATACGTGCCATCAAACTCGCCGAAAGATACACCGCTGTTCCACTTACTTTTATGGCGATAACAATTATATGTACGCTCCAGGCGAACTTTTGCGGTTGCCGTCGGCGCCGTCGCGTTAAGTTCCGCATAAAGCCCAAGGGCGATAACACCGTCCTCGCGCGTCGTGTGCTGCGTGTGCGAGTGAAAGCACGCGAGGGAAGCCGATGGCCGCGGCTCCATCCGGCGCGCGCGAAGATGAAGGCGGAGAGAAAACGCGCCGTCTTCCGTCGCGCGAAAGATGGAGGGGGGATAGGAGGGAAGGAGGGAACGGGGCGCGGGGTTGTGCTCCGGCAGCGACTGTGTATTTCAGGACCGGGTGCAAGGGAAACTGACGATCGCGGCTCAATCTCGCGCGCTATAGGGAGGGAGGAAACTGAGGATGCAGCGCGTGAGAGACGGGGGCTCCAATTTTGTGGATAAGTTGAGCAATGTAATAAATAGTTATTTATTATCTTTGAAAAATAGACATTTCATTGTATTTTCCGTACGAATGTCTATGCGCCGTGACCAAAAATGTGGTTGAACAAGTTCACGTCCTACCCTTCTTTCCTTGTGTGCGTGTGTGTGTCTGTAATGCTCACGTTTTTTGTGGTCCGTAATCTGAGCCAGAGGCCATAAGTTGTCTCCAGACCATCCGTAGACGCCACAGAAAAAAACATCTGTAAAACCTTCTGTAGACGGCTTGCGTGAACTTTTTGTGTGTGGCTAAAACTCCCTTAAGGGGAACTATCGTGGGGCGAAGCCATGTAAAGGGGCTCCTGATTTGCAAGTTTTACGAGCTACACGTTATTTATTTCTCTCCGGCCGTTAGATTACAGGGTAGCACCACCTATTCCTAGCTGTTCTGGCATATGGCGTCGAAGCAACGCTCACCTTCTTTGGTCGAGATATGTCTGCAGTCCTCGCGAGAGCAGCTGTGGAGAGTGGCAAGCGACATCCAATCATCGCACCAATGAGCGCACGCTTGCGTAACAGGGGAGCGCCTCTAGCATGCGAAGGGGGCAGAGATTCGGACTTAGTTGCTTGCCATATGGCCTTCATTCCCAGAGGCACCTCGACATTACTCTATAGTCAGGTTACTCGCCTTAGTTTATCCCTTACTGCATAGATTATACAGATTGGCTTTTCTCAAGCTCCTAAGCTCGCTTATCAGTTCGCACTCATCAGCAAACCAAGAAATTGAGTTTTATTTTCAATTTCATTAAATGATTGCTGCATATATGTTAACAAAGTTTTAGCATTACTACGTCTAATATAAGACTGTAGAAATATTTTGCCGGATTTGAAAGCTGAAAATTGATTTCTAAGGTGAGCCGAAAAATTGAGAATGACCACGCGTGACCTTGCTGATAGCTTCTTGTGTAATGCTTCGCATTATAAATTTGAAGTAGCCTTCCCCATGCATGGGAAAGCAAGCTGCTGCGAAGGCAGCGCTAGCATAAACTTCTGTCGCCGCCTGTTGGCAGCTGCGGAAAGCAAATTAGAGGCTCGATGGCGCAACATTCGGACGACACACACAGAAGAGAAGCACACACCACAGAACGCTAATCGAGCCTCTAATATGCTGCACCAACACGCCCCGCCTTCAACCTTGCGGAAAGCGGCCGTTCGGCGGCGCTTGCCGAGTGCGGGCCGCTCCTTCGGGACACGCGCCTACCCTCCCAGTTTGTAATTGGGCTAGGAACAGTTAGTTCTACTTAATTAGTTCAAATTAAATCAGCTTAAAGCCGAACAAATCACTACATTATTCTCCGGTTCTTTAATGCACTGTAGGAAGCGTATGTTTCTCATTGAGGCTCGCACACCCCTTGCCTGGGCATCCGGTTAAGTACAGCTTGCTGCCCTTCGTGAAGGCGCCGTAAGTATGGTTCCTGAAGCCTGGTGATAGAACTTTACTACATTGAACACTTAAAATCAATTTTGAAAAAATCATCACGCATCATTAGTACATTAAAGTAGCACCAGTGAATTTGGTGCTTGTGCCATTGAAACGTTTGTCACTGGAAGGGCGTCTGAATAGCTCACCACCATGAGAGCACTTCTACAGACCGTATTCTTTCATTATCAAAGTCTCAAACATGACCAGCAAATTCAAAACATGCCATATACAGCAAAAAAGTGCGCCAAGCAAGATCAGTAAGCTAGGGCAAGAAAGCACGGACAAAAAAAGAAATGAGAGAAAGTGGACTGGGGCTATTGATGTGGCTGTTCAAAGTCAGAGATTTGGTCATTTCGTAGAGGGACCTCGGCGCTGCTTATCGTGGCCACTTTTTTAGAACGACGGCGTTATTTCCGCCCACCAGGGCGGACTTATAACAACGCGTCGTCTCATGATCGCGCGCACTTAGAGAAGGGACGATTCGGCGCTCGTAAAAGATATCGATAGTTCTCGCTCAAATGACCAGAGCCATCCAACCTAATTTCATGCTTTTGAAGCCATTTCAACTCGCCATCTTTCACCAGACAGCGAGTGGGAGACGAGCGTGAGAGTGTAGTATGGAAACGGTGCTTTATCTCAGTTAAGTCAGCGAAACTTATCTGTGTAAAACGTACAATTTAGTGCATCGCGCACCACGGCCGCGCCCAAAGCAACGCAGCTAAAGAAAAATAGGTTTGTATACCCTACCTAAGAACAAGAAGGCTTGCCTGAAGAACTCAAGTGCTGGGTTCACATAGGGGTGGGGTCTTTCAGTCGCCTAACACAAACCGCTTGCTTTGAGGTGAGATTGCGATTCCTGATATACGTGAGGGACAGTGGCCCCTAATAAATGCCTAAGATTTCTTTGTCTCTCATGTAAAAGCCAACATGTGAATTGCATACAGCATTTACGTGTCAAGTATATTTCGTAGAAACTGTAAAAAAATTCGATAAGTTCCTCAGAAGGACAAGGTCCTCAGAAAAGCCGAAGAGCTTATGCGACCGCCCTTGGATACAGAAGGAAAGCATCTAGAACTGTGACCGTTAATGAGTACACAGTTATCAAAAGTACATCTATCTGCTACTATGCTCCTGCCAACAAAGGTGTCTGCAGGCTTGCTACGCATACATCAAATACTTGACGGGTTTGGATAGCGAGAACACGTACGGCTTGCATCAAGACCTTCAAGGGAAGAAAGGCCGTCGACTATACGAAAGCTCAACTGTAACTCGATTGCGCAATGCAAGGGGTTTTGAAGCACTTGCAAGTAACAACCTGTGCGATTCATTTACATTTGCAAAAGTCACCGGGAAACTCTACACTCACCTATGCTATACATGAAGCAGCTATATCCAGGAATCTTTTACATTGCTCCCTCGACAGCCTGTTGAACTTCGCCGCAACAAATCAGCGTAACTCAATAGGCAGCACTTTCAAAAATTATATTTCGAAAGATCAAGCTAGTTGGACCAATTTTTTGTTAGCACCATCTTGAGGGTGCTTCCTTCTAATAACACACTCATTTAGGACACTGAATCGGCGCTTGGTGCTTCACTGTAGAAGTGGTTTGGTCAGGACCAGTACACTACTATAAAGCAGCAGCCAAGTTAGGATAAGTGCCGTAAATGCGTAAACTACTAAAAGGAAATACCTTCTCGACGCTTCGAATTGAAATCTGTTGAAACTCGACAAATCTTTTGAAGCATAATTTCTTGAAAATTTTTGCCATTGAGTTACACTGGTGTATGGCGCTGAAGTTCAACAGATTTTTAAAACGGACATGTCTGAAAAACCTGTACATGTTCCTACATAAGCGCGGCGCTCACGCCGTCCCGTCTGGAGTGACGCACAGCTATATCGGCAACCGCTGTGCACCGGTGTTTATATCAGTGTTTTAGATTTGCGTGAGGCGTGAAACGTTACTTTCATGCGTGATTCGTAAGGCCCCATGCGCATGCGCCACCTCTTTGCAGAGAGAGTGTGTCGAGAGATCGATGTTTTAGCTATGTATCGAACCAGAGCTGAACTGCAACCCCTGAACGTTACGTTTCATTTTTTCCACTTCAAAACAAAACCAAAAACTAAAAAAAGAAATAACGGTTTCCTATTCAGGTTCGTCACTTTTTGTGGGGCTGTTTATTCATGCATTTCCTCCACTTGGGGCTCAACCATGGGGTCTACGTCATATATAAATGCTCACGAGCTTGCAATAATTTTATAAGTGACTACAGCGTTTTTGCCCTTTCACGTTATTGCGTGAGGAGGCAGGCGTGTTAATAATACGCTTATCAGCGTTTGTAACTGATGAGCGTCGAATGGTTATCCGAGGAGGGGGGGGGGGCTGTTATCGGCTGTCGCATCTAAACGTCGGCAAAAATTAAATATACCGAAGGGCTTTACGCAAACCGCCCCCACTGTGTCGATGGGCGTTGTTCATGCTAGTCATGAGTATTTCTTTTATCGCGAACAAATGATTATTCAATTAGCTTAATTACCTAACCTTTAATTAACTTTCCTAATCAATGAGGTGTCAATTAAAAGGTAGCGGATGTTATTAATTATTGATCGATAGCAGCCTTTAGAGTAACCTAGGCATTAAATGGTCCTGATCTCCGACGAAAAAGGAGCACCACCGAATAAAAAATTGAAGAAAGGAAAATGTCAACGTGCCTGCGGGGCATATTTTGTTATGTTATATATATCCTGAGTGAGACTGAGCTGCTGTTCTTTAAACTGTTCAAGTAAACCTACTAAATCTACATGACGGCGATAAATATGCTTAATCTTTGTGTTCAAGCAAAAGATGGGGAAAGTGGAAGAGAAGCACCCTTGTTGTTGGTCGGAAACGAGCCCACTCTCCACATGATAAGAGTTACCCGTCCTGTCGTTGCTCGGATGAGCAAATTTGTTTACCAGCCGTGGACTCCTTACTTTACACCGTGTCATTAATGTTCAGTTGAACAGAACCGCAAGCAGGGGCATAAGCTTTCAAGGAAAGTGACGACGCACAACACGCCCACCTACGGATGAAATGCTCTGCATATTTTCAAGAGACAGTCGCGCACGCTCAAACGGTCCGGATACGTGTTTGCCAGTTTTATGGAAGACAATGGAACTGCGTGCGTGTGTGTTTGTGTGCTTCAAGGCTTCAAGATGGAGTATTGTGTGAGGGGGTTACAAAATATGAGCACTATATATTTTGAAGATTGGTATTACGAATTTTAAATATAGAAAAGAAAAGAATAGAAAAGAAGAAGAAAATAGAAAAGAGAAACGTCTTTCATAAAGCGGACCATAACGCGAACATTGCAGTAAAGAATAACAGCATAACCAGGCTACCTATATATGAAATGGCTAGAATCAGAAAAGCACGGCAAGGACGAAATATGTGACTTCTCAATTCATTTTGACATACAGCATTGGTTCACTCATTTGCCAAAAAGCAGTCTACCTTAATACATACAAAGAGTGATGGACAGGGCGCACAGATTGACTGATTAGTTTCTGAAGTGGAGGAACAGTCATGAACAGCCTGGTTATTCAAAACGAACACGAGGTGCTACGACACCAGCCATTTTTCATGAAACTTCGGATAAATAAACCGCGTGCTTCTAGCCAGACAGAAAAAAAAAACAAGAGAAAGGCAGGCAAGAATCCCAAACGAATAAAATGGCCCCAAGCTCCCACATTTCGAAACCAGACGTCACAAAGAAACCGCATTGCGCTTGATATTTCAGAAAAATGCAACAACTGTGCGAACAGAATGCAGAGGCGCTTACAGGGGCTAGAAAGAAACTATAAGGAGAAATTTTATTCGAGCCACATAAAAGGCAGAAGGCTTGGTGGCAAAACGAATATCTGCAAGTAACAGCGCGACGAAGGACGAAAAAAAAAGAGCATGACGGACACAGCTGAAGGTCCTAGAAGTCCACAATATAAAAACAAAAGCAAAGAGGAAAAGTTGCACAGGAGAGATCGATGGCCCACAAAGAAATGTACTAGAACTAGAGAACGAACGTGCGCAAGGAGAAAATAGACAAGAAAACTGACGGAACGTAACAGAGTGTATGACAACACATCGATCAATGCAGGCGATAGGAGAGCACTGGGAAGGTCGAATAAAATACAACGCGAGAAGAAGTCTGCTCAGTGGGAATAAGAGAGAAAATCACAGCGAATATACTTTGCCTAATTCACGACTCCTACAGAAGCTCACCAACGGAGAACCTGTGGTAGCATTCAAAAGGAACCACGAGCGAATGCTTCATCTAGAGAGGGAAGTTCTCTTCGGGTATGCATCGCCCGTTGCTAGACTAGTTGGCCGTTTTGTTTGATTTGGTTTATTCGTTTATTTACATCATCGAGGTGTTAGTGGCCCAGGCAGAAAGGGAGAAGTTCGCTTCAAGGAAGCCTGACCCCACCTGTACACGACACACAGTACGAAAGTTACATCAGTATACAAGCAATCAAATATAGCTATGCAGGAAAAAAAAAGTACGGCACGGTGTTAGCGTAAACCAAACTTGTACAAAAATAGACCATTTTACGGCTTTTATTGAAAATAGTTCGTATAAAAAAATTCTCCGATGACTACGAAACTCCCTAACGCGAAATTTGAGCGCCACTGTATACGTGTTTTCAGTTCGCGTATCAATATTTTGTATTGTGATTATTAGGCACACGGTTTATATTAGGAAGAGAATGCTGCGCGCAACGTAGCTGGTTAGGATAATCTGCCTCGTGCGGAACATTGCAAAGGGAGCGAAGTGTGGCGCGACTGCGGAAGGGTGCAAATGAAGCTAACGTCATAGACAACCGAGAACGTGGTTAGCTTCGTAAGTTAATATGTGGTCTGAAAAATACAATCATGGGGTTTTACATGGCAAAACCACTTTCTGATTATGAGGCACGCCGGAGTGGAAGACTCCGGAAATTTCGACCACCTGGGGTTCTCTAACGTGCACCTAAATCTAAGCACACGGGTGTTTTTGCATTTCGCCCCCATCGAAATGCGGCCGCCCGGGCCGGGATTCGATCCCGCGACCTCGTGCTCAGCAGCCCAACACCATAGCGACTGAGCAACCACAGCGGGTAATATGTGGTCTGAAGTGACCACGTAAGTTTTGAGGAAGTTGGCACCTAAATAACTGCAAGAACATGCGTTGAATATCAGACAGTCATGAATAAAGTACCGTGATGCTGAGTAAGAATAGCGTCTATGAAATGAAACTAGCAACTAGCGGTGCTGTTTTAGCTTTTAATGACCTGAGTCCATGTGTGGCATCAGTTTTCCACTGCGCGTAGATCGAATTAAAGGAAACTATCGGATTTGAATTCTGGGGTTGTACGCATTTCTTTTTGACATAATTGTTTCGTCATCACTCGCACATCAGATAGCGCTCGTAGATCTTCAGATTTCTTTTGTCCTCATCACCCCTGAATCTTTTAGGGGCTTTAATCAATATCGCGCGTGCCTATTTGCCCATCTCTGGGACGCACCATACCTGCGGAGCGGCAGTCGCTCGCTAAAACTTTTGCAGTAGCCTACACAGAGCTGTGACCCCTAAACCGAGTTTCGCAATGAGTGGCGACCATGGCGGATTCAGGCGAGGGGGACAGGGCGAGTATTTAAGAGGAAGCTTTAGCTCGGGCCCAACTGCGGCGCGGCCTATTCAAATAAATGTAAAACGCAAAAAGTTTTTTTCTGAGATAAGCCCTGCACCGATTTTAATTAGATTTGTTGAATTTGAGAGAGAAAGTTAAGTTCTAGTGACTGTTGAAAGCGAAATTTCGATTTAAGGCCTGAACTTTGTTAAAAAGATTTCCAAATATTCGACCGTTTGAAAAAATATAGAAACACGAAGTTTACAAATTCATACCTCTGCATCAAGAACAGATATCGCGGTTTTGTAAAGGACAACCATTAGACCATTCAAAGCGGACAAATTTGATATGTCATTTTACATCTTACGTGAAATTATTAGGTTGGTTACAAGGGTTCAGCAAAAGATGTATTTCCATATTACTAATTTCTTTATATTCACGTGTAACATATCAATTTTGTCCGCTTTAGATTTACTATTAGATGCAATGCACAGAATTGTATTATCATTTTTCCTTGTTGAGTTGCAGAGTTGTAAACTTGATAGTTCCGTTTTTTGAAAACTTTCGATTTGTACCGATTTTTAATAAATAATTCACGACCTAACTCAAAAATTCGAAACCAACAGTCACTAGCTTTTAAGTTTTCTTTTAAATGCAACAAACCTAGTCAAATTCGGTGCAGCTGTTGGTTTAGAATTTTTGAGTTACGTCGTCAATGTTTTATTAAGAATTGACAAATATCGCAAATTTTTAGAAAACGAAACTATCAAGTAACTCTACAAGGAAAAATGATGATACAATTCTGGGAATCCCATCTAGTAGTACATCTAAAGCGGGCAAAATTGATTATTTACACATGAATATCTAAAAATTTAGTAATATGGAAATACAGCTTTTGCAGAACTCTTGTATACAACATAACAAATTCACATAAGATGTAAAATGGCATACCGAATTTGTCCGCTGTGAATAATCTAATGGATGCCGTTTACAACACCGCGGTATCTGTTCTTCATGCAGAGCTGCGAATTTGTAAACTTCGTGCGTTTATTTTTCTCGAACTGTCGATTATTTGAAAATCTTTTTAACAAAATTCAAGTCTTAAATCAAAATTCCGCTTCCAACTGTCACTAGAATTTAACTTTCTCTTTCAAATGCAAAAATTTCATTAAAATCGGTCCAGGGGTTATATCAGAAAAACGTTTTTGCTTTTTACATGTATTTGAATAGGCCGCGTCGGAGTCTGGCCCGAACTAAAGCTTCCTCTTAAGTTAGGCATTTATTCACCTTATAATTATATATACCAACAATGGAACCGACAACAGACACAAACCATATCCAGCTTTTCTGGACACGTACCAACTAGCGCCCCAAGCGGCCCCGGCACGAAGCTAGCGCGTTTTCAATGGAACAAGCGGGTTTTTCGCGAATAACAAAAGCTGCAGGTCGATTATCAAAAAACGCAGGTGACGGACGTGTTCTGGAAGACAAACCACACGAGCCAAATGCAGTGATCACTCTATGGCACGTAAAAATTTTGTTCCCACAGCACTTAAAGTTTTGGCAATGGAAGCCTATGGAAACGACGAAAATTTGTGCTCGATTTTTGATGCAAGAACGATGACTGTAATAAAACTATCCCGTCTATCATAATACGCAGTGCAGCGTATGTAGTCCGGAGACTCAGCTTTCGATTGATGCCTCTCTCGACTCTCCACATATGGCGTAAGACTGTTCCCGAAAGCGATTTTTGTAACACTGTCGTGAAAATTGCCGTGGTATCTATAAAAACATAAGCGTACCCCTTGGCGAAGCCTCGGTAGCCGTGGCCGAGTGGTAGAATAGCGAGCACCTTTCGTCCCGCATCACGGGCGGCCGTGGTTCGATTCCCCTTCGCAGCGTTTTTTTTTTAAGCAGCATAGGACCTAGTTTTGTAGTCTCTCACTAGATGGCAGAATCACAAAACCCAAGATTTGCTTTCGGTTTTGGTTTTTCAGCAGCGCATTTTTTGAAAGCCGCCTACCAAATGGCATAAACACAAAACTCAAGAATTGCTTTCGGTTCTGGTTTTCCAGTGGTGCTCTTGAAATATTATGCTTTCTGTTTTTCCTTCATAAAACGTTGCAGTATCGTGTTCATTTGTTAAGTCATCGCTTTTATGAAGGTTTTATTCATTGGACAACATCACTAGAAGCTTGCGCATGGCTTTGTGCTATGAAAAAAAAAAACTTTCGTGCTTGTAGCGTGGGACCTGCAAGAACAAGATGGCCATTCTTATTGCGTTCTTCTGAAAGGTCCGTTTTCTTCGACTTTCGGCTGTCCTTAATGGCACACACTCCGAGCGAATGACGTCCAGCTGTGCCACAATGTTACCTGGTGGCCAGTGCCGTTCCTATGCAACATTCGTGTGGAACAAAGGGTCTGCTAGGCTGAGTCGCTGCCCGAAAGTTAATTATTTCTAAATATTCATCCAAATAAGAAATGTACCAACTAGGAGATGTGCAGCGTCTGGATTAGTAGCTACTGTTAATGTGTTCCCTACAGCCAAGTGGTATCAATCCGTAGGTGTGGCCGTAAAAAACCATTTGAATAAATGTCCTTCGTTCGGTGCATTTGCTTTTAATGCACAGCATTCTTTGTCGAGTCCCCCAGCAATTTAGTAGCAAAATCGTGCAATATCGTACCTGTAACGCTAATAGCTTGACGCATTTCCCATATAAATATATAGGTCTTCATAAAAAGGGTTGGGGTGACCAACTTGAAATTGGAAGTGGCATCAGCATAAATTTGGGCCAAGGTGAATTTAGCAGTGATATGGGAGTGGCCCTACCTAAATTTGGGGTGAAATGGTAGTGAGTCAAGCTGAATTTGAGGCTGATATGGTGGTGGCCCAACCTAAATTTGAGGTGATATAGGGGTGGGTAAGCCTAAGTTTGGGGGAATATGGGGGTGGGCCAGCCTGGATTTGGGGATGATATGGGGGTGGGAGAACCTAAATTTGGGGGTGATATGGGGGGTGGGCCACCCTAACCATGGGCGTGATATGGGGCTGGGCCAAGCTGAATCGAGGGGGGGGGTCGGGGGGCTAACCTAAATTTGGGAGTGATTTGCGGTGGGCCATCCTAAATTGGAGGTGATAGACGGGTGGGCCAGGCTAAGTTTGGGGCTGATATGGGGGTGGGCCAACCTGGATTTGAGGATGATATGGGGGTTGGCCAACCTAAATTTGAAGGTAACATGGGGACGCGCTAACCTAACCTTGGGGGTGATGTTTGGCTGGGCCAAGCTGAATTGGGGGGGGGGGGGGCAACGTGATGGGTGGACTAACCTATATTGGGGTATGATTTGCGGTGGGCCATCCTAAATTTGAGGTGATCGAGGGGTGGGCCAGCATTAGTTTGGGGCTGATATGGGGGTGGGTCAACCTCGATTTGCAGGTGGTATTGGAGTGGGCCAATATAAATTTGGCGGTGTTGTGGAGGCGGGCCAATCTGTATTTGGGGGTGATATGGGGTTGGTCCTACCTAAATGTGGGGGCAATCTCGGGGTCGGTCAATCTGAACTTGGGGGCGATATGGGGGTGGGCCAACCTAAATTTTGGGGTGCTTCGACTGGAATTTTGGGGGACAATTTATGGAAATTCGTGCGTGGACCAACTTGAAAATTAGGGGTGGCCCAATTGAAATTGGGGATGGGCCAACTGCAAGTTTAAGGCTGGGCGAAAAAAAATCGGGCGCGGCCGACTTAAAATTGGGGGTGGGCCAGTTTTAATTTGAGGGTGTGCCAACTTGAAATTTGGGGGTGGGCCTATCTAATGTTTGGGGGTGGGCCAATCGAAATTTGGGGGGCCTGTTTACGAATAGTTAGACAACACCAGTGGTGTTTCTGCATCTTTTTCATCATCGCAAAGTATGTATATTAATAATTGTTACCTGATACTCCTCAAGGTGAGCTACCACTCGAGCCTTCCCAGCCCACTGGGCTGATAATGTCACAGAAGTACTCTCATCGTGACAACTTCGACGTTCAATGCGGAGATCACATGAGCAAATCGCAGACTGAGCTGACCATTTTCACACCAATGTCATTGCTAACACTACTCGCTCGTGCTAGAGGCAACACAAGCTGACAACTATCATAATTCAACTTTCACTCGCACGCTAGTCGACACGCTCTCAGCGCACTATTTCGCCAATCATTGGATAGAGCCTTGCTGGATGTTTTACTGTCATGCTGCGTCGTTGTTCACGTAGGCCGTCTCCCGAAAAGAGAATAGATTTTTGAGATTGACGAGGCAAGCTAGTATATAACTCATACGAAGCAAATGTATAAACGGTTATAGTAATTTTTCAAAAATGAATACAAATAAATAAGATTTCAAATGGTATTGTTTCGACCGGGCATGACAACGAGTTTTTCCCGCCTGTCACAGTGCTTTGACCGAAAACCTAATCATTTTGCTCAAACGTGTTGCCCAATATTACATGTGCTAAATGTAGAAAAGTGCGGTGCGTGGTCACAGCTTCAAAGCCAGTCTATTTTGTGTACGGTTGTTGATATTGTAGTAATGTGGAGTTTTCTTCTTTATAAGAGCACAAAAAGAAAAATATAACATATGGTAGCTAAGCGCAAAGTAAGTTGGAAGATCTGAAACCAGCAATTATTTTTAATTTGTGGATTGGTCTTCTCCGCCGGTAGATCGCTGTCGCATTACTTCAAAGAATTTTGTTTGTGTGCAACTGCAGCAAAAACGAAAATACTACCATTTCATTGCCAGGACCTTTATGCCCTCCACACACACAAGAAGGACACCAGATAATTGGCAATACAGTAAAAGCTCGTTAATTCGAACCGCAAGGGGAAGCCGCTTCAGTTCGAATTAACGAAAGTTCGAACTAACGAAAGTGAAGGAGAGCAACAGTACACTGCGATTTGGAAGCAGTAGGGCATGTCAGAAATTTGGCGTGTCAGAAAGTGATGGCGTGTGCCGCGGGCACACGCCATCTTCAAGTCGAAGCTTTGGGTCCGACTGTGCCACACCACCGATGTCCACCGAAACGAACGTTAGCCGAGGCTTAACAGTATCACAATGATTCGCGACGGCCGATACCTCCTAAGCTGAAAACAGAGGTGCACAACCGATGAAGACTGCCGAGACAAAGACGCTGAACATGTGAAGGTGGCGAAGGCCCTGATTCGTTGGTTCTTGATTGCAAGCGCAGCTGCGACGTACTTGATTCTCTGTGTTTTGGTGCTTGCCGTGCCATCTCCGCACAACGTTAGCAGCTGTACAAGATTTGCAGAGCCTCCGAGATTCGCAACGGGCAAGAAGTCTTGGAGGTTACGTAGAACGGAGAGGCGGCAGCCGCCACTGCCTTCTGGCTGACCCCGCGTCGGTTAGATTTTTTTCCGATTTTGCCTTCTCTCGCCGTTCTCTCCGTTTCGGAGGCAATGCAGCCTTGTGTGTAGGCAGTAGGCGCTTTTTTCTGGCCGTGTGCCAGGTGAGCGTAGTTCGAATTATCCGTGAGGGAACCTTCTCGCGTTCGAATTAACGGACTTTTTTATACATAGACTTCTGTGGAGCTTGGCCGGACCAAACCGTACAGTTCAAATTATCCATAAATTCGAATTATTGAAGTTCGAATTAACGAGCTTTCACTGTATCAGTTTATAAACTGACATTGTTTTGCTAATTTCAGTGCAGCGTGGTGCCTGCGGACGGAGTATTTTCTTAGTATCAGTCCAGTGTTAGCAGTGAGAAGCAGTTCGGTCTACCATTCCCATGAGGGCATACTAGCCATTGTAGCGCTTTACTGTAGGACAAATTAAGTGCTAAAAACTTGGTGTGCCTTGTCATTTCCGCAGGTCGTCCATACATTCTGTTATGGTGACGATCAACATTGTGTCCGTCAGGCCTCCTCCTCATTTTTAGCTTCACCATCGCGAGAGTGGACAGAGAAAGGAAGCTTTCTTCACAATCAGCCCCAGCGGGATTCCACCACTCGTAACTGCTGCAATTTGCATTCAGTGACTGGGCATGCTAAGCACATCCTTAGTTTCACAATGACTAGAGTACGCAGAAAAAGTAGAGCTTTGGTCGCTATCACTACCACGAACCCATGTCAATGCAGATATAAGTACGTGCAGGGGCTGAGTATGCTATCCTCTCCGCTACCACCTGCTTCCACCACCTTAGATTTTCCAGGCATACCTGCTTCTTGTTTTCATCGCAGACGCATGCAGGATAAACGCGGATAGCTAAAAAATCTCAGTGCCCTTCCACTCTGTGAAGAAACATGACCTGCAAAGCTGTGTATGTGGGTCCCTTAATGGTGAACAGCACCTCCACCGTATGTCGCCCCGCATTGCACTGTCTTCGGGATCGGCCCACCTATGGGGAGTGCTTAACGCCTGCTTCACCTCCGCCGCGGGTCTCCCCGGCATGGCGTTACATTCGGGATCAGCCCACATATCGGGAGCGCTGAACGCATGCTTCACCACCGCTGCGGGTCTGGCCGGTATTACGCTACCTTCAGGATGTGGCTCTACACGCGGACGCGATAGTGGAGAAAGTAGCCCTTAAGAGGAAGCTTTAGCTCTGGTGGTCCTAAGTAAATGTAAAAGGAGAATTCGTTTTTCTCGACAGCCACTGCATCTAATTTGACAAAGTTTGTTGCATTTAAAACAAGAACTTAAAATCGAGTGTCTGCTGGTTTCGAATTCTTGAATTAGGTCATCATTTGTTTATTCGAAATTGTCCAAAATTGCAAATTTTAAGAAAACAAAACCATCAAGTTTACAACTCTCTTCCGGCAAAGAAAACTGATATCAAAATTATGTACATTGCATCTAACAGCACATCTAAAGCAGACAAAATTTATATATTACGCATGAATCTTAAAAAAATTTAGTAATATGGAAACACAGCTTTTCCACAACCCTTGTTCACAACGTAACGACTTCACGTAAGATATAAATCGGCATATTGGAATTGTCTAATGGATGCTGTTTACAGAAACACGATATCAGTTCTTGATCTGGAGTTAATAATTTGTAAACTTCGTGCTTGTGTACTTTTCGCACTTTCGAATTGTTGAATATCTTTTACCAAAATTCAGGCCCTAAATAGAAATTCCGCTTCCAATAGTCACTAGAATTTACCTTTCTCTCCAGAATCCAACAAATTTCATTAAAATCGGTCCAGGGGTTATCTAAGAAAAGCGTTTCGGCGTTTCACATCTATTTGAATAGGCCGAGTTGGAGTAGGGCCAGTGTTAAAGCTTCCTCTTAACGACTTCGCCGTAAAAAAAAGAATAAAAGAAAACAAAAACGCTGTATCCATCAATATCGCTGGCTCAGATTTCGTCATGATGGCACCGTCCCCATCGGCACGGCTCCGTGAGCAGCTACCAAGCTGTTCACTTTCGTTATCTTCCTTCCCTCGGCGGCCGCGCATTGTCTTGATGCCAGCGGCGCGCTAAATCTGCACCATCATTCCGTCATGCATCGCTTCTGCGACCAAGCAAGCTTTCGGCGGCACACGTACACTGCCGCATTGACACCAAAACTTTAAACTGCTTGCTTTCGAGAAAACAGCATGAATAAAAATGGAAGGCGACTATAAGGCCACGTGGAATATGTTCGCGGGGCCATACTATTGGTGACAGCATCCCGAAAGGCTAGTTGTGGTCAGGTTGGCTTTACAGGTTTGGAAGGAATGACTGCCGGTCTAGCTGCTTCATTATCACATAAACAGCACTTGAAGTTGTTAGCGCAGTTTGTGTGTGGTTCCTCCTTTGTGTCCCGTCGTGAACTGCTGTTCTTTCTGTGGCTTTACAGATGTTCCTTTTCTGCGTCAGTTACGCCTTCCAAGAGTGTTTACTTGGAAAATTTTTGTTTGCATGGCTCTTACAGAAGCATGTTTGGTTGAAAGTTTTTCGATTGGCTGCATAATCTCGAGGACGGGCTCCAAACTTCTCATTTTCTTTAGCCACGTAAGAACCATTACTGAAAATTTAATTAACGTAGCTTTGTTAATTACGCAAACAACTTCTCAACTTACTCCGCATCTAGAGATTACCAATCTGAACACTCGAATGATAAAATGATGGTAACATTGTTTGTATCCTTTCAATAGTTTTGTTTCGTGCAGTTAAAAGCAGCCGGCATATTGATGGTGTTGTAGACTTCTTATAAAGTAAGTGTGAAAGCTTGGACAGGTTATCTTGGCACCAATCAACTTCATGAGCTTAAGCACATGTGCCCAACCTTGCACGATTGCCTTTACAACCGATTCTTATATATTATACAAGAAGCACCTCAGCGCTACGGTACATCCCACAAGGTGTGCGAGAACATTGTGTGCGCTCCCGATTAAGTGCCTGAGCGTTGGTGGCATCAGGCTCGGTTTCCTGGCATCATAAGGAATAAAAACTGCATTGGGTACATTTTCAGTACTTTGTAACATATGGATCGCACGGACGTGCACGTTAGAACGAAAAGTACTGAAATATTAAGATGAGGCTTTCGCTGGATGTATTTTAGCTGTCTAATGATAAGATCTAAAGAAAAAATACTGTGATTTTGTGACAAATAATGCTGACATGAAATATGAGCTCCGACACAGTAGCCGTGGTGGAACTGGCCCCTGGACTATTGGGATACATTGAACCACGATACGCTGGTTTGATAGTTCGCGCTTGAATTTCCTGTATGTCGGCGCCGCTGTGCAGTGTTGGATCGAGGCCCTTTTTAAACGACAAGCACTATTTTTCAGCTAATATTGAAAGCAACTGTATTCCTTTTTTAGGAGGGGGGGAAAGCTTTTTTTTTTAGCGTCTAACCACAGTTCCAAAGTTATCAGTTAGCTCAAGATGCGCCTGCATGTGTTTCTAATATCCAGTATGTTGTCACGGATTCAATAGCGAAAGAGCGTTATCTTATCAGATTTCGCGCGTGAAGCGAATACTGGCCTACATTTGCCGTCACATTTGAGGACCCGAGATTGCGCTGCAATGTACGAGCATTTCAGTCTGACGAACTGACGCCTTGATCCGTAGATCGGAATCAGAGGAAGCACTTTGCACGCAGCCATCGTTGCCCTTTGAGCGTTTTCTTTTCCAGCGCAAGCTCACCTTATAATGAGATATATTCGTGACTCACTCTTTGGAAGTGTTTTGTTCTTGACATCCCTACAATGTGAAAGTATAGAGGCGCTCCATCTTCATTGAGTGAATACTTGAAAACGGACTAGGCCTTTTCTTGCGCCTGCGTTTACACACTTACCGCATCAATTTATTTTTTATAACCTAATTTAGGAGGCTGTAAAACACAGCAACCTTTTATTAACAGGACGTTTTAATAACACAGAAAATATAAATGCTTATTAGTCGGCTTTCACCTCATGGTAAGGAATTTCAATAAAGATATCTTTATGATAATTAAAAGCGTATCCTCTTGACAAAGTTTAATCTGAGTTCCTCTTTGCAAGCTGATACAGACTTGCAGGTGGTTCGTATCGGGGGCCCTCAACATATGTCTAACCGTCAAACAAAGAGTTATTCCGAATGTTCCATTTCAGGGAGGTGTGTTACCCTCCTGTCTTTTATTCCCGTTCGCAAACACGCATAAGACGAAAGTGCTGCGTGAAGAGCGTCGTTAGCCAAACCAACGAACTAGCGTAAATCACCTCGCTTATATCGCTGTCATTTAGGCTTATATAAGAAATATATATATCTTATATGGACGCATCACGAATCGAAAAAATTGGAGGACGCTTAAGCTTCGCCTTCAAGAGTGGGACGCGACAGCGTTCCCGTCGACTCGCCAAGGGGTATAAGACAATGCGCTACGGCACAGCGATCACTTACGATGCGCCCCGCATCGGACTTAGCGCCCACCTATCACGCGGTGAGCGTCGAGCAACGCAGCGTTCGGCGCGGCAACGAAACGTGCGCCTGAGCGAACGAAACGAACCAAAGAACTCGGTGTCTCGAAGGGGAACCGATCTACGCCAGCCAAACGTCGTGATCGGCACGGGCAGAGAGATAGATAGTAATCTAAACCGGGAGCACGGCGAAGCGTCGTCAGGGGAGAGGGAGTCCCGCGACGCGCCTGGCAGCGGTCCCAATGCGCGCGCGGCGCGCCTCCTGTCGGGGCAGCGCCGTACATTGAGAGGAGGGGGTCTTCTGTGTTTGCCGCAAGATGGCTCTGCGTGTGCGGAAAGCGCAGAAGAAATGCAGCGGAAACGCACTTCGCAACTCGTGTAATTGTGACTTCTGTACGTTACATGTTCATAATTACCGATATACACCGCAGTATAACTTTCCACGGCTCGTTTCGAAGGCAACACCGCATTCACTAGAGGCGCGTTTGCACCGCTTGGAAGCATCGAACTCGTGGCTGAGTGGTAGCGTCTCCGTCTCACACTCCGGAGACCCGGGTTCGATTCCCACCGGGCCAATCTTGGAAGTTGCTTTTTATTTATGAAGCGCCTGCCGTGATTTATCGCTCACGGTCAACGCCGCCGACGCCGACACCCGACGCCGACGACACCGGCTTTTCTGCGACACGAGCTCCTTAACGCTATCGCGTTAAAAGAGCTGTCCGTGACCGGCCCAGCTAGGTTTCTTTCATTTCGTACTTCGTAGTAGCGGCTAATAGTAGCTCACGAAGCAGAGCACTGAGTGTGGATATTGCAGAGAAGGTGTTCTATATACTGTCTCGTCACCCACCGAAAATTGCCCGCTGTGCTACTGGCCATCCCTAGAAAATTGTATATGTGACGCCCAGCCATTTGCAACACCGCAACTTTGTTTTGCGATTGGAGAGTCCAGGTGAGAGAGATGGTGGTTATGTAGATAAAGACACGCTATTTTCTGCAGTCACATAGGAATGCATGAATGAATGCCTTCATTTATTGAGAAAAAAGAAGAGCACGCATCAGTGGAAGCACGTCTCAGCAGATTGGGAAAGAAGCGGGGGACAAAGAGGAAAAGCTGGAGGTCGGGTGGCAGGCAAAGTCGCAGTTTAGGGGCGAGAGAATATAAGCAAGAGCTGGTGAAACCAGTTGAATTCTAGTGTAGATCTGTGATGTGGCGAGTAAATGATTGGAGTCACCGCCAAGCATCCGTCGTTTACGGTAGTATAAGCACCCGCCGTTCTTGGTAAAAAACGTTTACTAAAAACCAATCTTCGCAATTACTTATTCATCAGCCATACCTCGCCACGTGTTTCTTAGTGGCAGGGTCAGTGGATTTCAACTACGCTGTCGCGACAAGTTACGACTATAACGTGACGCTTGCGGTTACGGTTGCCATACTCGTGACTCTTACTATTGCGCGAATACTATAAACATGGGTTTACTGCACAAGTTAGTGAACAGACATTTTAGAACGGCGTTTCTCACCTTACATACGCTTAACACAAGCACCATTGCAGTATGTTACGGTGCGCGTCCCTTCAAGACAGAGACGAAAACAAAAGAACGCGTTAGAAGACAGGGTACCGACTTGGGCCTCGTGCCAAACATATCCAAGCCAACAATATTTATTTTATTTCAATAACCTAAAGGCCCAATGCGGGCGTTACGTAGGGGGGGATTCATCAAAGAAAACTTAACTATATACAACACAGAATATGAACGGCTGAAGACAGGAATAAACAAGTTAATAAGCCAGGTACAAGTTGACAGGGGAAAGAATGGCTAGGAACAGGTACTCAAATAATGCACATGTAGCAAATCTCACAAAACAAAACAAAATCGCGCCTTCAGAAGTTACAAAACATGTCATCTAACATTCCACGGAACGTTACGGCCCACACGCACACAATAAAAAAAACGAAAAAAAAAACCGCATATCATTCTTCAGTGGAATTTTCTAAGCATGACCAAAGAGCTGTTTGAAATGATGATGTTCCAGCGATAGCCGCAATGCTAGAAGGAAGCGAATTCCACTCTTCAATAGCCAGGACCAAAAGTGAGTATTTGTATCGTTCTGTCCGAGCGAAAATGGGTTAGTCTTCTTCATGTGATCTACACAAGCCGGTGTGTGCGGCACCGGGAGAAGATGTGAACTTGCGGATGGTGTGTTGCTGTGGTAGAGAGTATGGAAAAAAGATAAACGGCTGTGTTTTCTGCGCATGACCAGAGGCGGAAGACGGAGCGATATTTTCAGTATTGTTACACTTTGATACCGAGAGTAACGGAAACGGATGAATCGAGCAGCCTTGTTTTGTATAGATTTCAACATGTTAACAAGATGGGTATAATGACGGTTTCAGATCACGGATGCGTATTCTATCACAGGCCTGATTAGCATGTTGAATGCGTGTAGTTTTGTGTCCTGGTTGGCTTGGTGTAGTCGGCGTCTGAGAAGACCAAGTTTTTTTTTTAAGTGTTTGGTAGTAATCAGTTCAATATGAGTGCTCCAGGATAAATACGAGCTAAAATTTACACCGTGGTATTTTACCGACGCTGAAGTTTCAATGATAGCATTATTAAATGTGTGGGCATTAGGAATCGCCTTAGCAGCGGAAGTAAACTTGAGATGTATAGTTGTGTCTGCGTTAATTACCATCTGAGTTGGCTCATCAATGAGTTGGCTCATCAAGATCAGTCTGGAGAGCAATGATGTTAACAATCATGCCGTCGTTTCTATGCAAAGAGGTTATGTATTTAAACTTCTGTCGTGACAGTCCAATCCGCCACCTACGGGAGCGCTTGAAGCCGCCGGCGGCCATATTGTTAGAGGAAAAGGAGCGCGGTTACAGTACGTGGCTGCAAGCACGCGCGACGCAACTGTGCTTGCGGTTCTGCGATGAAAAATTAAATGAGACCCCTTTAGGAAGTATATCAGTCCGGCATTGTGTGTCGCTGTTGTCGAAAAAAACAAAACAAAGAATGTCATGGTGGTGGGTGCCTTGTGTTCTGTGTACAATATGTTGCGTGAACTGAAAAACAGTCGTTTCCTGTTTTCTTTATTCAGTAACCTGCCGCGTGCATCGGCACTGTGATGCCCTTTCGTCGATACGTGGTGCCGGGCCGTATTGGCAAAACATGACCTTGAAATATAGTATCCTTATGCCATTTCTTAAAAAAATCACTATTTGTGTTAATGAGCGTTTTTGATTTAAACATAGAAAACAAGAAAAATATTCAACGGTAGGTCTCATTTTTGTCCGGCGTTTCAGTTCTAGCTGAAAAGAGCTGGTGAAAGCAAATTTACAATAAAGCTAAGGCGACCCACCATCTTCACGAAGCCGCAAGCCTACATGCGCTCCAATGAGGGTAACCTGCCAAAGTTAAAGTCATGCGTCACTGGCGGCTCAAGCAATCTTTACTTTTTTTTTCGTTTCTGCATCCATTCTTCCTGCGTCTGCGGCAAAAACGAGAAGTGGGAAGGCAGATAAACGGAAATTGGTGGAGGCAGGTGGTGGCGTAATGGTTAGAGTGCCCATCTCCCAAATGCAAGATGCTGCATTTGGGAGATGGGCTCGAATCCCGGTGGTTTGTTTGGGAAGACAGCTTTCTGTGCACTCTGGTGACTGCGACGCTCAGAATTAGGCGGCAGCCTGACGGCAACGGTCGCCGTCAACGTAACAGAATAAGCGGGCGTGCAAGGTCCCACTTAAAGCCGAAAATACATTCAGAGGAGATACGCTATACTCTTGTAGGCAAAAAAAGTGATGAGTAACGAGCGGTGTTGTTGAGCGACGCTGTAGACCGATAATGTCACCTTAGACAGGACCATGCTCCAATCCCGGTGCTCAGCGGAAATATACGTCGACAGCATTTCAACCAGCGTGTTATTGATACTTCATTAAGGTCGTTGCGTGTTTGTGTTGTGTCTTGCAGGAGCGAGTAGTATAGGAGATGACATTGGAGAGAAGGCGGTGAGCGAAGTCCACGAAAAGTAATTGAGGATAGCCATATTGAACGTCGACGCCGTGTTGAAGAAAGCCTGCGACTTCAGTTTCTCAGCCGACAGAAAGGCTTGAGTGGTAGCATACCGCTGGGCGTATTTGGTAACCACAGCGATAGACACACACTTTGCGGAAGTAAACAGAGGAAAGGCACGTAGTGAGTTGGCCGCCCTTTTCAAGCTCTGGTGTAGCTTGAAAAATGAATGTGGAGAAGTATGACGCAGCAAATAGTATACGCCAATCCAAATGATTCAGCGTGGTCATACTTGCGCGACATGCCATGGTGGCCTGCCACCAGGACACCATGAAGTTGCAGCGATGACAGTTTTCATTGGGTACTTGACAATAAAAACGAGCACATCAGAAACGTCCGAGGGATGTTTCTACGGTATAAGAACACATCGCCTTCGCCCCCCCCCCCCCAAATAACTAAATCACGAATATAAGCTTACAAATAGGGGCATCGTAAGATCGAGCACTAGGGCGCTTTCTGATCTTGTTCAGGATGACGTCAGCGTTTCATTCAGCGTTTATTTCTGAGAAAATGAGTCGGAGTTACGTTTATTTGCATCACAATGGCGGGCGTAATCAGGCAAACATTGACAGCATTTCATAAGAGGGTGCCTGACTACTCTGTGGAAATTACGTTTAACAATGACAACAAACACAGAAAACTTTGCTTACATCGATTCGCACATACGTGGGATACGCATAATTTTGTGACTATCAATTTAGATGCTTCAGAATGGCGCTCATTAGCCCAACATTTCCATCCACAGTGAGCAAAAGCGGCTGTCGTATCCACAGTAAAATTGATTTAAATGGCTTTAATCCCATGGACATATCGTCGCCAACTTCCGTGGGAATGGAGTCGTCAAAATTGAATACAGGTGACAGGGAAATCAGGAGCTTGATGAACGGCAAGAAGGCGGAAGCTTGCACAAGACCTCAGGGATATAAAATGACTTTTTGAGCAGCTTGGTCAGGGGGCCATGCAATGGTTTCCACGTCTATTAAAAATCCTCGAAAATATTAACAGAGGCCTACAAAAATGCGCGAATTTCGGGAAAGATGAAACCGCTGGAAATTTCACGACAGCCTCAGCCTAAATATAAGAGATGACTTAAAAATAAGAAACCATAATGTTGACAGGGTGGCCAAATTCTGGCACAAATAAATCGGCTGTTGAAGCAGTTCAGCTGAAACGCAATGGTGCGAAATAAGTCTAGAATGTCGGCAAGTGTTGAAGAAAAGTCAAGTAGGTCCTGTGGCCGACGCCAGCGCTGGGCAGCTGTCAAACGACTGCACGTATTAGCGAGATGCCTGGTCATCAGTAATTACAGTATGATTCGGGTCTGAAATATTGGACGCGGACTCCATCACATTGAATACAGTGCATTCTTGGACAGATGGTACCCATTCTCTCGCAATGAGGATGGGAACAAATTGTCTCACGTGCCGGCTGTCACCTTCCTCCTACTGCCAACATTCCTTTCCCTCCGTAGTTGCTTAGCTTTTATTGGGTTCGGCTGCTAATCACGAGGTCTCAGGATCGAATCCCAACCACGGCAGCCGTATTTCAATGGGTGTGAAGTGCGAAAACGCGCATACTTAGGGTTAGGCGCACGTTAAAAATCCCAAGTGGTCTAAATTATTCCCGAATCGTCCACTACGGCGTGCCTCATAATGAACTCGTGGTTTTGGCAAGTAAATCCTCATAATGCGTTATGTAACATTCGTTAAGGATGTCCTGGGCAGTCGCACAACTCTTGAATACAATTAAGTGTCAGGAGTTGCGCGCAAGGTCATTGGATATGTCATCATCATCATCATCACCATCATCATCATCATCATCAATATCATCATCAGCCTGGTTACGCCCACTGCAGGGCAAAGACCTCTCCCATACTTCTCCAACAACCCCGGTCATCTACTAATTGTGGCCCTGTCGTCCCTGCAAACTTCTTAATCTCATCCGCCCACCTAACTTTCTGCCGCCCCCTGCTACGCTTCCCTTCCCTTGGAATCCAGTCCGTGTACAATAGCTGTGTCTTACCAGTACTCACCTACAGGGCAGTAACTTGGAGGCTTACGAAAAGGATTCTACTTAAATTATGGACGAGGCAACGAGCTATTGAAAGAAGAATGATGGGTGTAACGTTAAGGGATAAGAAAAGAGCAGATTGGATGAGGGAACAAGCGCGAGTTAATGACATCTTAGTTGAAATCAAGAAAAAGAAATTGGCATGGGCAGGACATGTAATGAGGAGGGAAGATAACCAATGGTCACTAAGGGTTGAATATGTGGATAGCCTTTATGGTGTTCGATAGCTGCTAGTCTACATTGCGGCTATATAATAAAGGCGGAACGGCAACATGGTAGCGAATGTGGAGAACATACAAATCCCGCATATATTACTGCACAATAATTTTAAATAGCGTTCTTGCTTCACGCACGTGGATAACCGCCATAGGAGACTACTTTGGAAGCTAACTGCAAGTACTGTATATGTCGTACCCAAGGGTGTACCTGGCCTGCTGACCAGTAAATGTGACGTAATATTATGAGCAGCTTCGGCCATAGCATGCTAACGGATGACGACATGAAGTGAATAGCGCAAGAGTGGACAGGGGACACTAAAGGCGCTACAAGGACAAGCGCCCAGTTGGAAGTTTGCGCTTATCCTTGTCGCCTCTTTAGTGTCCCGTGTCCACTCTTGCGCTAGTCACTTTTGCATGAAATACCAACTAGCCCCCTCTCACACCCTGCGACGACACAGGGACAGTTTGCTCAACTCTTGTTTCGTGACTTTTGTGTCAAGGTGAAAAACCAACATATCCATGTATATGTCTTAATACCTAAGCACATCTAGATTTGCAGCTTCGGCGATAGCCCATGAGTGCGCATTGCAAAGTCGCTAGTGAAATAATTGTGTGCACCTTAACGAATTCGATAAGGGAAAATCAAAATCCATCCACGACGGCGTCTCTAGTAGGCGCTGAGCGATGTCCCGACGTTAACAATGCATGCCGATTGAAGAAAGGCTGCCCCGAAGTGCTTCTGACGGTTAGGCTAGCTTCTTTACTCCGTAGAATGAAAAAAAAGAAAAAGAAAAGGAAAAGAGAAGAAAAAAAATAATAACCGAATCAACGGCCCAGAATCAACAATTGCTCGTCGCGAGTAAACGCTGGATGACGAGCAATTTCCAGGCGACGAGCGAATACGTTTGATCAAGAACACTGATAACGCCGGCGGGACAAGCATTGTGGCGAAGTTCAATGCGCAGGGATAGCTTTTACTTTTTTATTTTTGTTTGGTTGACGTCATCAGGCGTCACCGCGGGAAGTTTGAAAAGTTCAAGGTGAGTACGCCACGTGGTGGCATTCACGCGAACTAAACCCTTGTGTCCAGAAAAGCTGGATACGCAAAACCGTAGTGGCGGAGCGTTCCGCACGGATGAGGCGAACACCGCAAAAGGGGGGAAACACGCAAGAGGCTGATAATAGACAGATTTAGTTTAGCGTACGCTGCTATAGCGTGCGCTATACGCTATAGTATAGCATACGCTAAGCAGCGCACGTTTTTTACAGTTTTAGTTGGCATTCGAGATCTTCGGATCTCAGACAGTAGCGATAGGTGGCGCTGACATCTCTAATATTTCTTTCGTTAGGCTTCAACTCGTTCGAAACGAGAAGCGATCCCGAAAACACCACGTGGTAATCCATAATACTCTGTCGTCGAAGTGGCCTGAGACTACGCTAATACCATTTACACAGTCATTTGCTACGAACGAAGTGCGTTTTACAAAAGCAACGCCAAATTCAATCGAAGCGTTGCAGCGGGACCGCCGCCATGTTACCGCAAACTCCGCAAACCCATCAAAGAGGCTAACGCTAAATCTGAGAAATAGCGTGCGTACGCTACATGCTATGGGTCGTTGAGCGTTCTGCGCATGCGCAGTGACGACCCGCTATTTTATAGCTCACGCAATGGTATAGCGTACGCTAAAGTAAAACTGTCTAATGGCTCAGCTCAGCTAGCGTGGATCCACGTTGGGACTCTGCCGAGGTCAGTCGCTCACAAAGGCAGCAGAAGGACGGCGGGAGGCAGTCTCCGTGGATAAGTTGAGTTGCAGCCAGTCGCAAGCTCGTCAGCCGAAAGACAGATCGCGAGAACTGCGTTTTACCCGAGTTTGGAGAAGGAATCTCCCCAGTTCAACGAAAGGGGAAGGAGGGAACGGGGTGCTGTGGCTGCGGCGTCGCGGCAAGACAGCCAAAGTGCCCTCTCTGCGCAACCTCCCTGCGAGCTCGCACGTAAGTATCTCGTGATAACCACGCGTGATGAATGGATGGAATAACTTTACTGAAAGGTCCTGCGAGCTGCGCTGCGAAGATATCGGAGAGCACGTGCATCTTCAAAACCTCTAGGCGATCATCGTATCTGAAAGTGAAATAAATTCCACTTGATGTTACAGAATGTCAGACCCCGTTTCACCTTCGCTCTGTTAGGGCTATACCTTATTCAATAACTGTTCAAAGGCAGTATAAAAATGCATTTGAATGTAACATGTCTCAATGTTGACTGTAAACTTCTGAGCCTACAAGAAGAAGATACGACATTTCTTATGTGACTTCCCTCATCGTTGTGAGGCTAGAAAATCAATCACGAGACAGTGCTAAACAATCTTGCACTGCTCCGTTACGGGCATGTGGACTGTTGCTGCAGTACGCTGCATCGCGTTCATATGCACACATTTTTTACCTTTATTCTAAATCTCTGTTCTCTTATTTACTTCCGTTCCTTTTATCTCCTCTACCCAGTACAAAGTAGCTCACTTGTATTCCCACTGGCTAACCTGCCTCTATTTCTATCTTTCTTCCTCCTTTTTCTAAAAGCATGCCTCGGTGCTACTACAGAAAGCAGAACATTCCATGTCACATACCATACGCGTGTATCTCATAAGGGATTGTGAACAGCATGATAGTGGAGTCCCTCCTGAAGTTACAGCATTGCAGTTTAAGTTTCACTGATATTATTGGCAACCAAATGCATCCCTGCTTCATCTGAATGCAATGAGCGCGTACGCGCTGTAAACAAAGCAATGACAATAAAGACGAACAGATGGAATGCTGTGAGTACGCAAGCAACCGAACTGAGGCAAATACGGCCAGGTATGTTTTTCACGTCATGCACAAGCACATTTCACATATATCCTGCCTCTTCGAGATCAACTCCGTGCTTATTGCCTTACGGTTTATTTCGAGACCAAATCTGTTCTATCCCTTCTTCGGCCCACATTTTCAGCTGGCCCTCAGGTGGCACAAAATTTTCACATTTCAGCATGAATACCAATTCTGTTAAAATAAAAAAAGAATCGGTCTTCAACCGTAAACAGAAAAAGTAAGCTTTTCTTTTAACGAAATAACCTCTGTGCCATTGAAGAAAATGAATATGGACTAAAAATACAAATTTTGCACTTTTTCTCTGCATTTACCGACACGCACGCACACACACACTCACATACATACATACATATATATATATATATATATATATATATATATATATATATATATATATATATATATATATATATATGCTGCAGTTCCAACAGGAGGGAGCCTAATAAAATATACACACGTGTGAGGCCCGAGAAAACAGAGGCAACGAAAAAAATTCTAATTATACAGCCAAAACATTTCAGTTAACACGCTCGAACATTTTCCTAAATGTATTGACATATCTGCATTGTCAATAAAGTTTTTCTATGACGCATTCCATCGTTTAATGATCCCTGGAAAAAAAGCTATGTTTGCATGTATCGTTCGATGCACGTAAATCCTCAATCATTTTCTCGTGGTTCTGGCTAGTGTTTGAGTGAGAAACTGGATAGTAGATGTCGCTATTTATTGATTTTGAGTTTATCATCATATATTGGACACAGGAATTTTAGTCTGTTTTGCTTGTCTCGACTGGAGGGATTCAAGATCAAGAGAACATATAGCATCTCCGGCCGACACGTTATCAGTTCGCCCATAGCGATTGCATATATGAACCTGGCTGCAATTCATTGCATTCCTTCCAATTTTACAATATTTTATTGTGTGTCTGGATCCCACACAGTATAAGCATATTCGAGGCGAGATCTGACTAATGTGGCATAAGCTGCAAGCTTCACCTGTCGGGGTGCTCCTGGAAGTTTCCGGCGATGATACCATAATATACGAAGAACGCTTTACCGAAAATATTTCCAGTATGGTCCTTCCAGCTCATATGTTCTGTTAGCGTTACACCGAGGTATTTATAAGTAGAAACATTATTGAGCACAGTAAAGCCAATAGAATAGGGAAAGTGTAAGACTCACTGACTGTTGATTATCTTCATCACGCAGCACCTTATTATTGTTTAGGATCATTCCCCACTCTTCACACCAGCTGAGAACACAACTAAGGTAATTTTTGAGTCTAATTTTATGCCTTCCTGATTTGACAACTGTATGCAATACACAATCATCCACGAAAAGTTTCATTTTCACGTCAGGCTCAATGACACTTGCAGTGTCACTGACAAAAATCAAGAAGAACACCGGCCCATACCTTTGATCTCAACAGCACAAAGGCATCAAGGCAGCACTCGTGTTCTTAAAACAGGAAAAGTGATAATGCATCTTAGGAAGGGCTGCCACCATTGTAGTTGTGGCCTCAGCACATGGCTCTAACCCACGAGGGAAATCGGCCAGATTGAAGGCAATGAAAAGTACATCCAAAGAAGAAAAAAAAACAATATATATATATATATATATATATATATATATATATATATATATATATATATATTGTAAGCAATGAAGGCGGCGCGAAACTTAAGCATCAACAACTTTCTATAGAGCTTCCACAAGCAAAAGGGATGATGATGATGATGATGATGATGATGATGATGATGAAACTTTATTCAGTGCAGATGAAGTTGTTTGGTCGGCTTCCTGGCAGGTGTCCTCCTCAGTCCAGGAAGCCATGTGACCTGGCCGCCTGCCCTGCCCTGTTCACCAGCTGACGCTGGGCATCGGGGTTCAGGCTGGTGAGCTAGGTCACCCACTGCTCTGCTATGGAGTAGGAGCTAGGCGGAATGTCGGTGTTTTGGTCGCATTCCAATACTATGTGGCTGGTACGGGGTGTTTGGCGTGTGGCAGAGTTTGCAGTCGTGTTCGTAAAGTGTGGGGTAAATGAGATGGTAGTTCGTGCCACGTCAGAAAGCTTTGCTTTGTAGTTGTCTTTAAGTTACCGTATCCTCCTCCGATATTTTCCGGTGTGGTGAGATAAAGACTCTTTGGCCCAGCCTGTGGTGTGCGAGTACATGTGTATATGCGCTGTACAGGTTCGTCTGGAGGGACCGTTTCTCTGTCTCCTAGCGGGGCTGCCCGTAGAGAATGTTCTCGGGCTGCAGCTGCCTCGTTGCCTGCTAGGGACGAGTGTGCCGGTGTCAATAATATGTGTACAGTTCGGGTAAGTGGTTGGCGCGTTCGAGGATGCGTAAGGCGGCTGTCGATATTCTACCTGTCGTGTAATTTCAACGGGCTGTTGGCGTCTCTATCACAATCAAAACAAAATACTATGCAGATTTCATGCACTCTATAGGAATCGACGTTGTAGGGAGCATTTACAAGTAGTCGTTATCCCACATCATTTGGGATTCCACAAAGCATTACCAGGTAGGCCAAAGCATTTGTGCAATGCTAGCAGTTTTGCATGTGACGCGAGTGTGTGCATGACGACAGCAACAACACGACGACAACGGTGGCGACCATGGTATGACGGCGACGGCGTGATTCCTACTGCGACGATTTGATGTTAGTTTACCACCGCTTGCCGATTGTTGGATTACATATAGGTACTGGATGGGCGGATGCGAGAGAAATATACATTGTTTTGTCATCTTTGACTAAGTGTTATACAATCGTACGTATCTATGTCTATGTCAAGGGATCTATGTTAAAAGGGTGATTGTAATTGCACTCCGGCGAATAAACGTGAAAACCTGTTCGACCTGGGCCGATCAAGAAGGTGCTGCAGTGTCGCACAGCTTCTACGCAGAGCTGGCTGGTACGAGGAACGAAAACGGGAATGGGGGCCAATCCTTAAGGCGGTGCAGTCTGACACAGTGTCTCAAAGCACGAGCTCTCACAAGGGAAAAATGCGACAAATCTGCACGCGACGCACGCGCGAAACGTTTCGACGACTTAGTGGGCCTTTGCATTAGAGAAGTGCGCCCATGGTCTAATGGTTAGAGCATCGGCCTTCTGTGCTCAAAGACAGAGGCTCAGTCGCGCATTTCTTTTCATAGAAGAGGTCCGGCACGAGTCGAAGAGGAACATGCCAACCTACCCCAAAGGGTCTGGAACGGGGCAAACAATGTTTCGCATTAATAAATTATGCAATGTACACCATGATTGGCACCCCTACCAGTGTAACCTTCCAGACGCTTCATTGAACCTATCCAGAGCATCCATAAGTGACTTGTGGCTATTACCTAATTGACACGCACAAAGAGATAATCCTAGATTACAGTAGCAAAGCCTGAAGAATGAAGAAAAATTTATCACACTCCTTTAATTTAGTATGAAGTTAAAAAAGCATATGACGTATTTTTGTGTTGTTTCCGTTGTGAACGGTGGCCGATCCCCTTTCGTTGGAGCGTGCTAAATTTAATTTTTTCCCTGTTTTGTTTCTCATATATTAATGAACAAGTTAAAAGGCGTAGCGGTCACCAACAAATGGCAACAACTCGTATTTTTCAAAGTTTATCAGAATGCAAGAACAACTAAGGCTGCTATAGAGCGAAGTTGCCATAGCGATGGCTATCTACTAAGGACACGCTTTTCTTCCTTTTATGCTGCGTGTGTCTATATACATCCATTGAGCGTGCGCTGTGTTGCTGTTTAAACATCTCTTGCGTAGCCTGGAAATGCTGCGAGCAGATAACTGCATCAATATGACAGTATGACAGATGGCCTCTGCCTTGTTCTGCTGCGGCATTCAAGGAAGTGGATCAGCGCTGAATCCACATGAGAAATGGGTGCTTCACCCCAGTGTCTGAGGGTCGACAGCGCTGAGACCGTCCTGCTGGTGAAAAGGAAGAGTGTTTACTGCCCAGTAATAGTAGGCATATAGAAAAGCAGGTGTTTATGAGCAGGCTGTCTGGAGATAATTCCAGTGCACCAGGTCAGGATGGGAGCAGGGCACGATCGATAAGCGTGCGTGCGCGCCTGCGCTGACGTCAGTTGCGCACCTATGTCCAAAACGCTTCGCGCTAAAAATGAAGACAGAATGGGAAGCCAAAAATTAGCGAACCCCGCTGACGATGAATTAGTGCGCGGGGCAGCAGTCGAATGTCGTACGGAGAAATGAAACAAAACAAGTGAAAGAATGGATATAAAATTTTTTTTATCTGCAGCAGGTATCATACAATCTGCTAAATGACTTGACACTGGCTTCTTGCCTGATCTTATCCATGGAAAAAGACTGAGTAAGATTATCGTTTTAGCTCCTGGTGGGAAGTCATGTTCGCATGACTTCCATGTAGGCGCACGGACGCTAATGTTTTAGCATTTTTGCGACATATTGTCTGTCTTCTTCATTTACCCCGAATGAGGCAACTATGACGCCTGTGTACATGCCTTGGGTGTACGGATAATCATTTGCTGATATTTGTGAGCATGGTAATGATTCATTACTTGTTCGAGTGGACTATAGGGCAGTCCCCTTCATCGCTGAATTCAGACGCGATTATTACCTAGCTATTGGTATAGTTATTGGTAGAAATTACAAATGTGTTATCTCGATAGATAACTTATATGGGGATCAAAGCGCGAATTATTGTTGGGTTTTCCGTGCACCTGCTGGCTTCACACACGCAGGGCAGCAATCGGCAGCTTTGCTTGTTTTTATTAAGTGTTTATTAATGAGAATCAAAGTAGCCCGGCTTTGTCGTGTCGCTGAAAACCACCTGACCTGACGTGGTGGCTCAGCGGCTATGGCGATGTCCCGCTTAACACAAGGTCGCGGGTTCGATTTCTGCCGTGGAGACCACATGCCGACGAGGGCGGAGCGCAAAAATTGCTGCGTGCCGGGCTTTGGATGAGTGTCAAAGTAAATCAGAAGCCCTCCTCTACGGTGTCACTCGCAACCAACTGCGCAGCTTTGGGACACCATAATATAATCATGAGCGCCTTTAGGTTCTTCATCCACGGAACCAGAAAAATATGGCTGCCTGATATTCACTATAACTCTGACCAAAGCCCCTTGCTTGTATTTTTGTGCGACGCACTTTCAGCCCGTGCGTAATTACACCGAGCCTTCCACTACAGTGACTACTGAAACTTGCGCAATAGAGAGCGGCTCAAGATCGCTCTCTATCAAGCTTACACTATCAAGCTTACACTCTATCAAGCTTACACGGGGTCAGGGATTTCTGCGCTCCACACTGACATATATTAGGTCTGTCAAGGGTGACCTAACGAATTAGCTATATTTTGCGAGCCTATATGGAGAAAGCTGTGCTTTAATGTTTGAAAGCAACTCTCCGTCGTTAACCTCCCCAGAGATTGCTTTTGAAACTGTCATCTCGAGAATTGCCACAGCATACCATTTTAGTGGCTGCCGGACCAATGCGGCATCATCGTCGACGACAGTTCCAGAGCATGTACTCGTTCCACCCATTAGGAAGGCTACTGCACGTCCATCCACTTAATAACGACGTGCGTTACGCAACATAGATAACTTGCTTCGAACCCAACATCGCAGCAATAGAATTAAGCTCTATGTTTTACGAAGACTCATTAGCACTAACTCAATCTTTTGTAGCATTATCACGAATAGTCCCGGCTGTGTTTTCGCACCGCCACCGTGTATAAACGCAAGAGGGCAGTTGGGGTTCCGCTGTAGCCCTAAAGCCTTTCGAGTTTTTTAGAAAAATGAAACGAAAGAAAAAAGCTTTTTGTTTTTCGAAACGCGGTGTTGAGTTCTTTGTTTTTGCGCCTCACCTGTCAAGTCTTTTCGAATTCACTTCAAAGTTGGTGTGCCTGCCTATATATCTCTTTCACTACTTGTACTATTTTGTAATTTCACTTCCTGCCTGTCTTAACGAAAAATTCGCTTTATTCAATTTTGATAGGAGGTTGTCCTGGAGTTTTTCCTTTTGGGCCTCCTTCTGAATATGTGTCCTATTGATCTATGTATTGGGAGTGCAATTATGTTAATAAACATGACAAATTTCATAAATGGATGCTGTTTCTTTTCTGTTCTTACTTTGCCTGTGGGTATGTGTTGATTAGTACAGCTGCCACCTTTATTCAGAATACACTTTTCTTTTCCCGCTCGTTGCAGAAAAAAAAGATGAATTTTCCACGCTTAGATTTCGTGATACCTAACGTGGCAGACAGATGCTTCAATCATAAACCTGTTGATGAAACCTCCTGTAATTTTACGAGCAGAATTTAGAACCTTTGAATATTTATTGCAGGAGCACACAGTTAGGATGTGATCCAATATAGTCAGAGAGAACAATGTACTTTGTTCAGACATTTCGCCTTACGGCGATGGAAGAGATGCTCAATACAAGGTGGATCGGGCGTTTGTTCGGGTGGCGTTGACAGCAGCTACAGTGTACCTGGGCTCTTCGCATTCTTCGTATACGTCAATACAAGTTTCCCTAGCGCTGAGATAAAAAGGCGAAAGCTATAATTACACCAATGTTTTTCATGGTGTTTCGCAACAATTAGTTTTGTATATGATTTAATGTTAATGCACCTAAGAACTACGTTCTGTGAACTGTGATATATTCAGGGCGCTAGTCTATGCCGGAAGAGCCGATAGTCCCAGTGGCATCATGGTGAATCGACAAAAAGGAAGAACGCTTAGCCAGGATTGGCGCCCTTCCGTTTTTGTGTTAATTATTTATTGGCTAATATATTTCATTTTTTCAATCATATTGCCACCCGATTCATGGCCAATCTCCCACAGTGGGTTTGTGCCATTAATTGAGGCTTCATCATCATCATCATCATCATCATCATCATCATCATCATCATCGTAGGGCGGCCGAATTAGTCTCGCCCTCAACGGCCTTGAGGCGATACCCTCAATAAAGGTGCGTTTTACTACTGCTGAGGTGCGATAACGTAAGATTATACCAAACTGATATTATTCCATAGCCCGAACGTCGAATTGACATGGCTGTTTATGCATAATGGAGGTGGCAACCCGTGACGTTTTTCAACCAGCCCAATCACCAGCCTCCATCCTTGCCAGAAGCATGTTTTGCTTGTTTTTTTACTCCTAAAGGGCCCGTATAGCAACATAATTTTAGATACAAACGCTTAATAAAGGAGCAATTGTACCTACTGAAAGTAAAATTGTTTTAGAATCTTTTGACTCAAAAATAGCTGAAACACATTTCAATGTAAACGCGTGTATTCTTGTTTTTCGAGTTATAGCCACACATAAATCAATTCCGCATCCAACAGAGTTCACCGTGCACTTAGTAATATGGCGGCTACGTGAAACACCTGATCGGTTCCGCGTCATGCATTTAGTGTACCTCTGACAATAATGCTGCCTGATTAGATGACATCTGGGCTGCCGAGGTGTACGCTTGCCCGAGAAGAATTTCGTGAGCTGGGAACAACACTGAAACGTGAAAACCTAAGGCAAGGTGAGTAAACCACATAATTCTCTTGTGCCTGAACAGTAGCATCTAAACATCTGCGATGATTGCGTTATCTTTACTTTTGTTTTTATTCAGGTACTAAACGCAAGAAACTATAAAGACTGGAAGGCAGTACATTTGAACTGATAGGTGGTATGACATATTCCCCCTGCGAGTTGCACAAATATTGCTACTAGGTTTAGCTTGCACGGGAAATGTTCTTGACTTTTTTTATTATTTATCCTAATTTGGTGTTTACTTTTTGAGCGGTTTGTGGCCGCGATTATTTTTCTGGGCTTCTACCTATGATAATCATTCGATACATTTTATGCATGTGAGAGTACAAATTTTTTGATCCTGTTGATTAATTTAATATTTAAGGACCATCAATGGACAGCAGCCCCGCAGGCCACCTCGACAATAACAACTGGAGGTTGCAGCCTGCAGGTCAGCAGAGGAGTACGCCAAGCAGGGCAACTAGCTCAAGCGGAAAACGCGGAGGCCGTCACATTCCACCAAATGCTGCTTGAAAAAAATAGGCAGGTACATACGACTCATCCAGGTTTTTATTATTTAAGCGAGGACTAGTGTGCATATTGGTGTAAGGGCCGTATAACGTAAAACTATTCCAATACGTTTTTATTCGAATCTCCGGATGCCAAATTTGCGTAAGAGCCGACACAAGCATCAGGAGGTCACCCGCAGGGTTGTCTGAACAAACCAATCAAATGCTCCTCTCATTCTTAGGAGGTCACTTTTGTTTGCTTGAAAAACGAATAACAGTGCCTGCGCGGAGCGGCTTGTGTTAATTGGCTCACAAGAGGCGAGGAGCATGCTCAAGTGGAGTGGGATTCGATTGGGCCGAGCTCCTGCAGTGAATATTGATAACTGGATGAAGAGGGTGGTGCCGGCGTCTGCGATTGGCCCGCTTTCTATTACTTCGCTTGCGGTGCCTCGTCGACAATCGCGGCGGCATGCAACGGAAGCTTAATAGTGAAGCTAAAACGGACACGAGTTAGCAGAACGAGGTCGTAAACGTGCCGAAAGTTCTAGAAAACGTTACACGGCCACGCAAAAAGCTTTATTACACGCAAATAAACCCACGTTCTCCAGCAGGGGCGATTAGCCAGTGACGGAGCGATCGGCGGCAGCCATCTTTCATTCTTTTCGGAACGGGGCAGCCTGCGGCTATTCAGAAGTAAATTCAGTTTTTTTTTGCATATTAATGCATCTATAACGCGTACGCGTCACTTTGACGCGGTGAGTTCTTGCGGTTTTGTGACGTCGCTTGAGAGGCAGGTGAAGTGGGCGCAGCCCGAAAAATTTGACCAATATCCGAGGGCTAATGGCAAAAAGGTGTCGAATCAGAAATAACTATTTTTCTTTTGTTCGGTCTAATTATGCATAATCAGTGTGTACACTTCATATCAGATGGGGAGCTTTCGCGGTTTTCGTGACGTCGCGTGACAGACATGTGAAGCCGGAGTGGTCCAAAAAAGTTTTTGGCCAATCGCAGTGGGCTGATTGCAGAATTGGAATAGCGAAGTTTCGAATAGTTTTACGTTATAGCACCCTAAGTTGCAACCTGATTATTCCTGAGAGTCATCTCTGGTCATTGAGCTCAAGTGCTCATTGGCTCGTGCACGTTTATATCTCCCCTTTGATGAGTTCTCTGCACTGCTTTCTCAGGCCATCACTTAGCAATTCACAAAACATTGTCTTGGTCACATGTAGCACCACATCATGAAGATATTTTGTCGATCAATTCAAGTAATCAGCGACATACTAGCCAGCCGCAAAGATGTGGTGTAGAGGTGCCATGCTCAAAGTTGATGCATCTGTGTAATAAAAACAAGATATATTGCATAGTTCAGCATGGCAGTGGTCATAGTGGTCAGAATGTATGCTCTTGTTTTTTGACATTGCCCTGTATCATAATAGTACTGCATGTGCCTCAAATGGAAAAATCTTAATGCCCAGGACGGCTCTATCAGTAAATCACACTCCTTCAGTTCTTACTGGCAAAGGTGGCTTAGCAGCATTTGATAGCTTTTAATATGTTTGTAACATGACAGATCGTATACAGTTTGCACTTTCATTTATTACATCACATGCATATGTTCACGCCGCCCTTCAGAGAAACCTTGCTGAAACTATAACCCTTGCTAACATTGTGAAACAAATATATACATTGCATTTCTGTAGTTGCAATAAGTGAATTCATATTGCGTCATCGTCAACAGCTGGCAGAAGAGATGCGGGACTTGCGGCAGGCGAATGCATTCATGCCAGGCACCATGCGCCAGCTTCTTGTAGCCACTGCTCATGGCCTTCGGGAGCTACCTCAGCCATGATGGACCTCACCGTCTTTTTACATATAGTTCGTTATTGCAATCAGAATACAAGTGTAGCTCATGTTTCCACTCATATTGATGCTGCGGAATTTGGTCGTGGCGCTCGTCTCTTCACACAAGCGGCTGATACCTAGGCTATCCCGCATAGTGCAGTGATACGTAGGTCATGCATGACCGTGGCAACAAAAACCGATAGTGGCGTAATGTCGCTTGAAGCACGAATACACATGATACGCTTTTTTTATATGTCGCATGAAAGGATGAAATGACTGTTTTGCCGCGCACAGGAGAAACAGTGGTTTCACGATCTGATTACTGGGCCTATATAGCAACACAAAAAAATGTTGAGAAATGTTTGAAGCTTCTTTATAACTTTTTCCATTATATATATATATATATATATATATATATCTTAGTTGAAATCAAGAAAAAGAAATGGGCATGGGCCGGACATGTAATGAGGAGGGAAGATAACCGATGGTCATTAAGGGTTACGGACTGGATTCCAAGGGAAGGGAAGCGTAGCAGGGGGCGACAGAAAGTTAGGTGGGCGGATGACATTAAGACGTTTGCAGGGACAACATGGCCACAATTAGTACATGACCGGGGTAGTTGGAGAAGTATGGGAGAGGCCTTTGCCCTGCAGTGGGCGTAACTAGGCTGATGATGATGATGATGATTATTATTATGATGATGATATATATATTAGTCATCTGTAGCTTTACTTGCCACACAGGTTTGTACCGGTGAGAGTGTAATGCCCATGTATAATTTTTTCATCTTTGTGGTTGGGTGTGTGATTTTATTTTTCTTTACCGCGACGTTTCAATATGTCCTGCTTTTGAAGGATTATATAGACTGTGGGATGATTTTTATATTGTAATGTAACCACACCGTTCTTGATGCACATCTCCAACAGATGAATTTCAATAGAATGTTATGATAACTGGTATTGAATTTCCCTATAAGGATTTTCAAGCTATATTTATGTCATGTTTGCATTTTCACATCTATAGTGCCTACGGAAGCCACAAGTCGCCGTATTATAAACTTTTTGTCAGCAGCAAGGCCGTGTTACTCATGATAGTTATTGTGATATTTCAGGTGTCCTTACCGGTGATAGCAGTGTAATCTAGTCTCCATTCTAGTTGAGCACAGTTCCGGATATACCTAGCATAGCCATAAACGTGGCCACTATTTCACGACATTCACTTCCAAGCTGTTCTTGTAGGCATTCTTGCGAGAAAGACCATTGAAGGCCGATGTATTTTCTCACTTGTGTTCTTTAAAAGCATGCGTCCGCTGTTTTATACTGGTGGTGCATAAGATGGCAGTAGTAATTAAACAGAAATTATATTTTGTGTTCTATGTTGTGCCACCAACATGTTGAATGCATAACAGTCAAGCCTAACGACACCTCTTGTGCTATGAAGTTGCTGGGTGAAGGGGAGTGGTCGTGCATAAGCTTGAAAAATCATTATGCTCATGTCAGATATTTTTGGGATTTCATATGCGCCAACTGCCATTTTACAGTATATTGGATCTCATGTAATGGATATTGTGCTCTGTGCTTGTCAACATGAAATCGTGCCCTGTGTACTTACAGCTGTTTATCGCAATGACTAACATTTACTTTTATTAAAGATGACACTTAAGATGTGTCACATGCTTTTATTTACTCTGGGGACATGAGTGAACGATTCTCAACAAAGTTGCTGGCACCGCACATTGATATTTACAAGTAAATGCACAATTGTACAACAGTTTACAAATGAACGCTCTTCCAGACAATCGTTTTCGGCATGACGTGGCCTTTTGAAAAGGAGAACTGTGTGGTAGCTGCGTGGCAAAACTGTACAGCACCTACAAGGTGCGTCTGAACAGTGCATATGGTGGAGCAAAAAGGGTTGGGCTTTGCTGCAGCCCTGCTTTGCTGCAGCCCTTGTACTAATATCCTCCCATGCCCAGCGCACCTGGCGGTGACAGTGTCGGTGAGGCCAGTAGCGAAAGGCATCAAGATGATAGCATCAACAAGAGTAAATCAATTGGCAAAGTCCTCCTGCCCAGATAAGGGGCTACGACATCCTGCTGATGAACACAAGGTGTTATAGCCACAGCTACTAAAGGAAAAGGTCTCATGTAGTGCCAAAGTGGAATTGTGCAATCAGCTCCAATATTAGCAGCTCATTGGCACAGGCTACGTGAAAACGCTGTTCATAATTTAGCAGATGCGTTAAAAAAAGAGCAGCCTATTGACTTATGGCCGACACTTCTTCACGTTGGCTCCTTCTCTCTATTAGCCATATGTGCGCGATGCTGCAGGCACATGTTTATCGCTGCTGTCGGTGTTGCTGCTAGCGCAGCCGCCATCGCACCCATCGCAGGTAATGCTGGTACTGCTGCCTAGTTGTGCCAGATCATCTAACAACATTCTCTGGGGCAGCACAGCCACTGAAGTACATTATGCGTGCTGCCCTCCCTCGGGGAAACTCTGTGACAGAGAGGGTCACCGTTGTGATCGTCGTTGCTGCTGTTGCTTCTGTCATCACCGATCTCATCAAACAAGCTGTCACCTTCATCAAGACACAGATTGTGCAACACTGCACATGCTGCAACGATGTTGGCTGCACAGTCTGGTTCAAGTAGAAGGCACGGTACCACTGAAGGCAGCGGAAGCGTCTCTTCAGAAGCCCATTGTACCACTCCACTATGGACCGCACGGCAGGATGTGCAGTGTTGTACCTGCCGTCTGCAATATGCGTTTGAGGATGACCTGGCACTGGAGTCAGGAGCCATGGTTTCAGAGGATCGCTAGCCGCTGTCACCGGCAAGATCATAAAAATGGTATTAAATCGCCTGCCCAAGGTTAAGTGAAGCATGGGTTGTGTAACATATGCCTACTACGGACAGGTAACAATAGAATACACAGGCTGAACACCTGACGCTGGTGTGATCTGCATAAATAACAATAGCTGGTACATAATTAAACTACAATGTGTAGCATCCAGCAAGGTAGTTGCCCGGGCAGGCCGGTACTGCATTCTCCAATTAATATCTCCGCGAAAAAAAGAATGTGGCAAGACACATGCGCTGTACTTTAAATTGCACATGCATAATACATAATAATTTAAGGCACAGTGCATGTGTGTTGTTACTTTCTGTTTCCCGCTGATATTCATTCAAAAATTTTAACATCCCTCCAAGGGCGACAAACACGGGCGCCCGCATTTGTCGCTTCTATGCTCTCCACGTGTTTTTCGTGGTGCTTTTTAAATATAGATTCACACCAACTCGCCTATCTCTCAGTTTTGATGTTTTGACTTCAACGGTATCTTACGGCATGAGCTCATTTTACTTTATGACGCTAAAATTGCAACTGTATCAATTTTTTCCTCTCCTCACCTGTTAGGTACTCCCCGGCTTCGGCAGTGTGTCCTGGAACTGACGACACAACCCCGCAGAGTTCCAGACGTAGCCGTCGTCGTCCGACCCCGGTCGCAGATCGTCTGCGGCAAGAATCCTCATGCCTGCGTCACAGACCTGACGAAAGCGCGCACAGCTTCAGCCAAGCGTCGTTATAATGGGCAAATTAGCAGGTGAACGCCGATTCTTACAAACATGATGTTGAAGGCGTAATACCTCTTGCGACACACGAACGCCTCCTTCTGCTCAACCTTCGCGATGACGCCGGGACTGGCGCAGCGTTGAAGGAACCCTTCTGTCACAACCACCTTTTCCTACGCCGGCCTCGGGAAGTCGACCCACTTGTTGTGGGTCCCGGCGTCGAATATTGCGTCCGCCACGCGTTCCGCTCATTTGCTGACTGCAGGCTGGGTCAAGATCTTCGCCTTGCTTCCTTCCGAGGCATGAGAGCTTCCAGTTGCGAAGAACTGCAACGCGCACACACTTGTCGCTCGACCGACAACGCTCCCACGCATCCGAGTTCTTTCGCTTCGCAAGTTCACCGCACAGTTTCTTTGCCTATGCGAAAGTTCCGCCGAAACAGGTCGTCTGGCATGTCAAACGCGTCCTCGCGCCCCTTTCGCCAACGCCCGAACTGCGGAGCCGCCGCCGCCGCTAACAAGAAGACAGCTATTTTCTATTCTAGACGGAACGGACGGTCTTCGGTTATTTCAAGATATTGCCCGGTTTATTCTGCATAATTAAGCATAATTACTGCATAAACGTCACTTTGACGTGTCGTTCTTTTTTTTTTAGGACTCCCGACGTCGCTCGACAGACAGGGAAAATTGGCCCGGCCTGAAAATTTTGGGCCAATTACCGAAGCGTAATGTCAGATTTGGAATAAGATCACTTTAGAATAGGTTTATGTTATATGAACCCTGCTTATCTTACTTTCTTTAAAATTCTTTTTTCCCCTACTACAGCCCGCTTCCTTGTCCCCGTGGTAGATTGTGTCATTTCACTTGCAACCAAACAACTAACCGATTCGCCTCGTTCATGTTCCTGTGCTGCCCTCTGACGCACGCCGCTGGAAACGTTTTGGAAGGGTGCCGTGGATTTTGCCGGTTGATTTGTGTACCTGCGCCCATGTTGAGTGTGTGTCGGTAGTGCGTTTTGTGGATCGCGAATAATTATTAATGGTTTCTCCGGGGCAGCATGTCGACTATAGTGGTTGAACAGGCCCGAGTGCGCTGTTGTGGTAACAGCGCGGCCGATAAAGGCACGCCGTGTTCCGTCTGCCGATGCGGCTGCCTTAGAGTTCGCTGTCGCTGATGTCTGCGATTGCACATCGCTTTTCGTATTCATTTTACACATTCACTAAACATAGCATATTAAAGAAGCCTTCGAGCACAGCCTTCCACGTGGGATTTGCCAAAGCGGTGCATTTGTTTACATCTACAGCGTCAGATCGCTGTTAGCTTTTCGAATATTGAGGAAACGGCGCATCGCTAATGTGAAATAATCTCAAAATGTAGCAAAATGTACATATCTGCGCATCTGAGCCGTATTTTTTCTCCTTGAGACTGTTCAATATGAGTGGCCCAGTGACTGATCCAGACACGTATATATCACAGGCTTTCACCATACTGATTCTCGCTTTTCATCATACTTACACTTTGTGCGTGCCATAAAGTATTATTAGAGAAAACTGTGCTCGGCATATGCCCCCACTTATAGGCCGTGTAGTTCTCTCGCGAAAACGTGGATGCCATTGCTGACACCGTCAGTAATGAGCGAGTTTATGCTGCTGTACCGAATGATTATTCTTTTCTTTCCCATTTGACGTAGAGGTAAACAGTGCTTCTCTGGAATTAAGCAAAGTGTCAGCATAACAACACACATAAACCCACCATCTACGGGAATGCGACCGGCAGCGTTCGGGAACGGTGACCAAGGTGCAAGAAATTGGCACAGCGTTGTGTCGCCGCTTGCCTCTTATTGTGTACGTCCCGTGCGAAGTGAAGAGTAGTTATCAAGTCGCTATATCACAACTGAACTATAAGAGCAGTTTCCTTCGTCCTGATTGGTAACCTTTTTGAGTTCAGGTCCATCGGTAACGGGTGCACGAACACGACGGGGTCAGGCGTAACCCAACCGTCGCTAAACCGGGAGAACATTGACTCAAACTTCACGTGCATGGCTTGAGAGGACTGAAGCTCGTGCATTTCAACTTCGAAGGTACGTCGACGCATTTTGATCGCGAATAACTATATTTAGAAGTGAATGAGCTGCAGCTATAGCGCTGTCGGTTCGACGGCTGATCGTGTAGGGTTCAGTCAAGCTATCGTGATCGGCACGCTGATTTTGTCGGTGCCGTCGACAAGAAAACCAGTCGTGCTATATGACAACTCGCATCCATCGGTTACGTCATTGTTGGACTCCTATGATCAAATGGTCTCAGTGACACAGTGCTGAATCGTCGGCGTCAGCGTCTTGTCGGTCTCGTATTGACCCAGTGCTACCACGCCTTAAACGAGTACGTGAAGTCAGGCACGCGCTACCACCACCAGCAACAGTGGGCCGACACTGCGAGAAGACTGCGTCAGCAGCGTGTTTTTGAAGTGTCGCCCAAGTGTAAGGCAGGGGTTTATCGATAAATTTGACAGCCTTCAATGCAAGGCGGCAACTACGTGGTTCATGGTGCAATCCGGACGAAGCCTTGGCCCTTTTCTGTGTTAAAGAGGAGTTGCAGTCTTACATTACGCACGTGTTCGGCACCGCACCGACGTCGAGCTACCAGTATAGTTTCAACGTGGTACACGGCACAAGTTTTCGCTGCATGGAGCGTCCGTGCGCGTTTTTATTTTTTTCCGGGGCTGTTTCCTCCGCAATAATACGCGCGGCCGCGCCCGCGTCCCTTCCAAAACGTTTCGCGACTAATCCGGTAGGACAGGGCGCATGCGCCATCGCACCGTGAAAAAAGGCGGATTACGGCCAGCAGATCTCGGCTTCACGCCCGTTACTGCACGCTTGCACCCAACACGAGGCCCCAGCTACGCTCATGGAAGAGCAGTGCACGTGGGAGAGGCCGTGGCTTGCGGCGCGCAGCATGTAGATTTCGTGGTGAGAGGACTTCAGGGTGGGAGGGGGGCGGGCGTTTGTATAACACCCGAAGTATCCTAGTTTTGCGAACGAAAGAACCAGACAAACTGACAACAGTCAGCCAAGCTTGTCACAGCAGCAGTAGTGGTAATGTTCAAGATATTGCTGCTCTCAGATGCCAGCCAATGGTGGAGCCCAGCCGCAGAAGTTTAAGGTACCTGCACTTCTGCTGCTAAAATGGGTCGATATCTGCACCCCGTTGCCTGGATAAGCCTTATCTGCTGCCTTGTCCTGCGACAACTCTTCTACGAACCTGTCACCTTATAGTTGACGGCACACCTTCGAAGTAGTGTCTGTTTCCCGACTCACCTGGAGTAGTCAGAGCCTCCTGGATTCTACCGACGAAGGGCGGTGTGGTTGCTCACATTACGCAGGCGTCTGGGCGCTCTACTTACGGCGAGAGGGAAATGAGTGGATGGCTCTACCTGCAAGTGGGCCTGCCGCGGCGGCTACCCGCCGCGCTAGCCCATTTGCTATGTGATGGGGATAAGTGGCTTCTAAGTGCTATTATAACAAACGTAATGTAAGATCTAAACACTCTTAAATCGCAAAAAACCCAATCGTGTCTGCGAATGCTTTGAGTATCGGACGTTTTGAGCTCAAGATTTCAATAAAAAAGCAATGAAAGCATTAAAACCGAAGCCGGGCTTGTAACAACGCTTGATATAATCGACTGAGGCTATGGGTTCATCTGTGCACTTTACTTATGAAAAACAAAATGTTAGTTCAATTTTCGCCCGCTGGTCGTAAGAGTCTCATGACAGGGCCTATAACAGGGGAAAAAATGAACAAAATAAGCAGTTGCCGGACATACAGCAAGATGTGGTCTTCCACGATTCAAAAGAAATCTCCAAACGCCTATCTGAGTTTGACAATTAGCGGTGACTCAGTGGCTATCGTTCTCTGCTACTCAGCACATGTTCGCAGGTTAAATTCCTGACAGCAGCGGTCACATTCCGATTGGGGTGGAACGCGGAAAGACTCGGGTGCTGAGCAGTGGGTGCTTGTGAAACAGCTACGGGTAGTCAAAACGAATCCGGAGTCCTCGATCAGGGCGGCTCTCATTGCTGCTGTGTTGCTTTGAGCCGTTAAAACCAATACTTTTTGGAGTGGTTACGTCCACTGCAACAAAAACACCTATCAAGTATTATTTGGCCAGCCACTTTGCATAGCTACATCCGCCGTTCATTGCCTACTTGGCTGGTGTGCTCGCTAGCCAACAATCGACGCAGCCTTCCACCGCATAGCTGTATAGCAGGCGCCCAGAAATGGAAGGTGTCATACAGCGAAACTTTATTTGCAGCATCGCATAGCGTAGATATGTATACTGGACAATAGAAAGCCAGCATGCTATGTGTCGACACTTCTTCATTTCAGTATCCTCCTATACACACTTGCATTTTCTGCTAGAAGTAGGTAAAGGCAAGGCGCAGAAGACCAGGACTTAGGAAGAAGAACACAAACGACAAGACAAGCTCTGAAATGACGATTGTATCTTGAACGTTCACCATTTTTATCGCATTGTCATCTTATCACCGGTAACACCTTCTTACGAATTGCGTATAAAAAGGAAAGCATTGTGAATGGGACCAAAACTTAATAATAAATATAATAGGAGGCTTTGTTTTCAGAACGTAACAAATGCATTTAGTATCAAGTTCGCGTACAGAGCACAGCCTACCTGCATTTTCTTTCCTTTTCTGTTTCTTATTTATTTATTTAGTTTTATTTACTTATTTATTTGTTTGTTTATGTATTTATTTATTATTTTCTTGCCCTGCAAATGTCGAAAATTACGATAGTATTGGACAGCATTTCATGCAATAGCGTATTGACGTTTGGCGACAGTCAGGTGGTAAACCAAAAGTAAGGCTCCGCTGATCTTTGCTCTTTCCTCTTCGCCCGACGGGCCGCCACCTAATCTTTTTGTAGAAATGAGCGGGGTGAATTTCACCTGCACCGCGGTTTATGCTCACTTGAAGAAGTGCACGCAAGTGTCGCAATTTGGAGAACACGTGGGACATTTCTTGTTAGGCGGAAGTTCTCGGTAAAGGGGTAATCCTTCCAGGCCCATATTGACCCCCCGTCCATATTCCGCCGTGTGTTAATATTACTGATATTACCGGCGTGTGCCACGAAGCAGAAGTTTCTGCAGAAATCCCTAGGAGGCTGCGTTTATAGCACCGTTACAGAAAAATCATCATGTGTGGGGGCACTGGCGGCACTTAACATAAGTGTCTAGCAACGCGTGGTCTCGTGATGTCTTTCGTAACGGTCTTGCTGTCGGTGAGAAGCGCAAACGCTAAGTCTAGGGCGATGACTCGTCGTTCACTCTTCGCGCATCACAGAAGGGTAACACCGGGGAAAAGAAAAATAATCTGACTCCGTAAACGAAGATTCTTAAAGAAAAAAGAATCGCTGGTGTTGCGCAAAAAATTAGCAAGGGGGACAAGTGCAGATAACGTCTGATGTCGGTAAACCTTTGGAGTTAAGCCACCTTAAAGGGCGGGGAAAGCATTTTTCCCCATCACCACATCTTGACGTTCTCTAACAGCACAGGGAACAAAGGCATGAGCAACTCACACTTTACTCAAATGCTGATATACCGGGGCTACTCAAATAAATCGCCCTTTGCGTCCCGCACAAACCGCTCTTGTGCCTTCGACGCCAGATTAGTTCATTAAATTAGAATGGGAAGTCTGCGAGGCTGCTGACCGTATTTTACAGTGAAGCTGTTTATGCGGACCCTGTGCCGCCGTCGTAAGTGTTCGCTAAAACTATCATCATCAGCAGTGGCTCGAGCGTCGTTGTCTTCTTCCTCAGCTGGCTCGTCGGCGCCCCTTGGCGCTACCGCTTTGCTTTGGTTTGGTTTGGTGCCTGTATTTATAGCACAACCAACTACGGGGGATTGGCCATGAATCGGGCGGCAGTGGGTTGAAAAAGAATGAGTACCTAAATAGGAGTTTTTTTTTACTGAAAAGGCGATATTAAATGAATTCTAACCGTTAATAATAATTTTCATGCTATAGTTTCTTAAAATTAGTAGTTAATGTTTTTGGTTTCTTGTTTTGGAAAATAAAACAGTAGAATTAGTATGGAAGTCTCCTTGTTTCCATTATAAAATTATATATGGCATCACATACGTTCCTATTACAGTGTCCTAGAGCCGACGCCCCCAGAGACAGAATGATACGTAGCGTAATGGCTAATCCAAGTTGGCGGAAGGGACCTTCTAGCTCGTACCACTGCTCCCGCGTTCGTCGTTGTCGTCGTCGTCTTCCCCAGCTGGTTCTGTTGCCGCTTGTCATTCCAGCATAGAATTTCACTTCTCTTCTGTCGTCGTAATGGGGAGGCCAAGTTTATGGGGGTACGAGCCATCGCTTAACGGGGTATGAGCCATTCACTGTCTTATGTGACGGACAGATTTAGTTTTGAAGCAATTTAATTTTGAAGAATCGCAAGCGGCAATGCTGGGAGGATGCTGCTAACCACGCCACCGAGCAAATTCGAGACATCGAACACAAGCGACAAGGGCGGACTGTTGGCATACCGTCAGTGACGTCGTTCTCTCCGTCGCAGAGGAACGTGTGTTTAACCTCATTGAAGAACACCGAAGACGTCAAGCGTCAAACCAATCCAAGCAATCGTCAAAACAACAGCAGCGCGCGCATCCCCAGTGGTGGGCCTTACGTCCAATATACGGAGCTTTGGATTAGTGGTTCCGCACATTCCATACCAGCTGCAACTATGGGAAGACCAGGAGTAGTGCGCACTCCTGAGGAAGAAGCTGCCTACCGCGAGCATCAGCGTCAGTTGGCTCACGAACGGGCTCGTCGCCGTAGGGCCTGCATCACGGAAAAAAAAGTAAAATAAAATAGAAAAAAAACACACTGCCAGAACCGAAAAAAAAAGCACTACTGAAGCATGCTCACCAAGCGAAGCACGCAGAAGCGAAATCGATGTGAAAGAAGGGTGAAACAAAAAATTTACAATATAGACTGCTTGCAAAGATTGACTCAAATGGTGCAGCAGTCGATGTAACACAGCTACGATGTTCGACCATATTCACGAACTTGAAGGGGCGGCGAATTTTTTTTATCATTATTGAAATGAAAAACGAAAAGAATGATGTAGTCACTTATAATGGTGACGTGTACTCCTTTTCCCATAGCAGAAACAACAATATAAAAGATATATGTAGTACGAAAAAAAGAAACCGCGTCATAGGACCAAAAATCCACGGCACGCAGTCTTATATACGCCCACTAACATATAAATGCACAATGTAGTGAGTTTGTGAACAAATTCAGAAATACACACAAGCGACTGGGATGTTGACTGTCATGAACACATAAATAGATGTGAATACACAGAATACAACGTAGTATAACGCGTAATATACAAGAGCAAAGCGTACTTCAGATAATACCGAAAGGAAATGTGTCTATTGCTCCGAATGCATACATGTTAATGAACTTTCCAGGGTACAACTTTCCGCTCGAGTGGCGAAAGTGACGTGCTATTAACCTTTCAGGCGCCGGAGGAAAAAAAACAATCAGCTCATAACAATTTTCGCATGTTTCAGGGACAGGTGCATATAGGTGAGTCTTCATAAGCCAGAAACCAAATACCTGCGCAACAATTGTTTCGCATTTCGCCATCCAAAAGCCAAACAAGGCAGAAATATATGGTCATCAGAAAGTGTGACGGAGCGTCGAAGCTCATTGACGTTTTGCTTGACCATAATTCCTGGTGGTTGGCTACACAACTGGAAAAGAGTGTGAAACAAAACGCTACCATATTATTTAGTCATGTTCAAAGACATGTCATCTGTGTGCATTTGGAAAGCGGCTACCTAGGGCACTGTTGTATAGGTGCTGACACCCTATACGCAGTTTGGTAATAAAACTTAGTCACCGCACATCACGTGCGTCACACTTGATGGATGCTGTTGATGCATTATGATGCATATGTGCTGGTGCAGTTTTATGCTTCGCGGAATATTTTAATTCAGGAACGTGTTAGCCAACAGCGTTGCCATGGCTATGCATATGTGTAATATTTAAGGGTGAAAACAGCGGCAGCGAAAAAACAGGGACACCTGATCGCCCGGTGCGTTTGGTAAACACGACAAGACGGTAAAGACCCGCGGTGGTTGCTTAGTGGCTAGGAGGTTGGGCTGCTGAGCATGAGGTCGCGGGATCGAATCCCGGCCACGGCAGCCGCATTTCGATGGGGACGAAATGCGCAAACCCCTGTGGACTTAGATTTAGGTGTACGTTAAGGAACCCCAGGTGGTCTTAATTTCCAGAGTCCTCCACTACGCAGTGCCTCATAATCAGAAGTTGGTTTTGGCTCGTAAATCCCCATAATCTTTCATTTCCCTTTAGGACGGTAAAGTTGACACGCTTCGACAACATGAATTTTATGCCGTCACGCGACGGCGTCGTAAAAAGTATAAGCATGCTACTTCTGGACACATTGCAACTGTATACAACACAAGAAGCACAACCTATGCTTAAGCAGAAATGGTCTGTAATATTGTGCTTGTCGCGTAGTAGCAGTGCGGCGGGCACGGCTTCTGTTGGTACTGCGCACCATGAGAGGAGGTTGTTGGGGCCTTTGAGTTCAGCAGAAGAATTGGAAGACAGGCTAAATCTTCATTTACCGCTGATTTGTGATTATCGCTAGCGGCCTCGCAGACTTACAACGGGAACTGTCATGCGTTCTTTCAGCTGCCGACGAGTCCGTATGTTGATGCTTAGGCCGGAACCGTGAATCTTTAGCTTAAATTGCTAGTTTCGCACTTTGCCCAAATATCGTAGGCGCGAAAAAAAAATAATGAAGCAGGATTAAGGTACCGCTGTTATCATCACAATCTGCTAAATGGCCTAGCTTCGAAGGATGTTCCGAAGATGTCGTAGAGCTCCCTTTTAACTGTGTCTCAGCTGTTAGGGTCGTTCTCGTGGGTTTCGAATTGTACACGTGGCTCTCCACCTAGATTAGAGATCAAGTTGACGAGCATGATAGTCGTTGGCTCAGAGTTCGTTTGGATTCGCGCGTTCGTGAGTGGTGAGCCAGTCAATGGCGTCAACACTTTCCAGGTTTTAACGGACACCAGGACCACAAGGATGAGACACGGGAAAGTATGTGTTATAGCCGCTGAAGTGGGGTCTATTAGGGTAAATGACCTATTCGCCAAGAGCCATGGTGGACAATAGGGGGCAGAGCGCCCGCAGCAAAGCTCTATCTCGGGGGGAAGAAAGGTGCCCCTCCAGCAAGTATCTTTTGTGGAAAATAAATGAGAGCGAGAAGCTTTTTACAGAATACATTTCTAAAAGGGGCGCTGTTCTGAGCAAGAATGAGTGCTGATCGTGCTAAGATTTCTATTTTGTTTCGCTGTGTAAGTGTCCACAGTTAAATCGGCTTTCTCGTAGAAACATTACCATCGCATAAGTTTGAAAGAGAGAGAGAGATTGAAAGAGAAAATAGGAGGCAAGGAGGTTAGCTAGGTTGCATCTGGTTTCCTACCCTACGCTGTCGGAGAGCTAAAAGGGCAGAAAAAAAAGTAAAGCAAATAGAAAAGTAAGAACAAGCGATGCTCCTGTTGTGTGTTCGCGAGCATCGCATAACAATATACATAGGCCCAGATAGTTCAATAGAAAAATAAAATTAAGAAAAAGCTTGTTGTAAGTGGTAACTTGCCCATCCGCTTGATTTTGTTTACTTATATATCATGCTCGCTTCTCACGCCATTTTCAATGCGTCATACTGTTCACGTTGCTACAACATCAACGTGCCCTTGATACTTTACATCAAGTTAACCAAGAAAGCTGGGCTATCTGGCTGGAGGTGCTGTCGTTGAGAATTTACTGGTGCTGTAGAAGGGAGACACAAACATGTACAGGGAACTTTCAGGCATACTTGAGTGGCTTCCTGTAGTAAGAGGTATAGTTGTTATTCTCAGCTTGTCCCGTACGCGTCATATTGTCTACCGTGCACTTCTAGCGCAGGGAAATCACGAAACACGACATAATCTACTATTCACCGAACGTAGTCAACCAATAAGTAGCAATTGAGAAAAAGCAGCAGCTCTTGCGTGCTGCACACTGTATCATGCGTCAGCTGAGCGTCAGTTTTGTGGTTATTCTTTTGTAACAGGCAGTTCATCGGGAAATGCGCTCTGGAAAAGCGGGAAGCCTGCGTACTTTTTATTGTTGCTTTTCTTTTCACTGGGATTCTTCGTTATCTGGTGCCAGCAGGACGTAGTTAAATAGCGTTTAATCATTCAATTTTAGCATAAGTATAGAACAAGAGGTACGAAGGAGACACGGGTACTTAATCTAGCGTTTGCACTGCGACTAAGGAGAGGGACAAAAAGAGAAGAAAAGTACTGCTTATATTTTCAGTTTGTGTTTGGTACCATGCAAAGGAGAAGAAACTGAGGAGTTCCTCCTACCTGCTTTTTTGGGGGCTTTTGAAAGTGCAGATATAAAATAGCACACAAACGGCACGAGGACACGATTCGCTGTTGGCTGATTTAGACATATGGTGAATAACGTTCTAGAAAAAAACAGAGGACACAAAAAAGTTATAAAACGACGAGAAGAGAAAAAAAAACAAAGAAAAACATAAAGACCAGCTATTTATTCGCTTTTTTTAGCTATTCGTACAAGACATGTCTACCTAATGCTTGACATAGAGAAATTACATTAGGCGACTTTCTTGCCAGTTACTCCGCAGTTTGGACGGTAGACGATCATCGCTTCTGAACGTGCGATGTAGCTGAGAACACGTCAAACCAATTGCGATCGGAATTTACGCTTTCATGAAAATAAGCCCTGTGGTAATAAAATGTACCGCCCCAATGAGAACATGGCACAGCATGCTTGGCAGCGAAAAACCTACCCCGAGCGCGCGTACCCGGGTATAACGAGCAAACAGCGGCTTCTCGACAAGCCAAGCCGGCTCGATCGTCACAAGCGAGAGCACTTTAGAAGCCGCGACGGGACCGACGGGAGCTTGGAGCCGGGACCAGCCTTCCCAGTGCCGCCCATCGGGCTGAAATGCACCCTTATATCGTTTCTCTATGTCTCACTGGGCTGTTCCGCGAAAACAATGGCCCGCCGGGAGAGACTATTTGGCCGGAAGCCCTTCCGATTGACTTCCGCTCAATGACGACCGCGGAGTGGCCGCGCATACCCCCGTCTCCTGCTGCCCCGGTACTGTGCATCCGCGGGCCCATTCATTATTGAAACAAGGGCGAACGAGTGGGCGCTTCTTACCGCGATTGTCGTTCATTTCTGGACGGGAGACCCAGATGCTGCCAGTGCTTTGATTTATGGGGCAATCTTGTGGGGCGGAGGGCGAGGTGGGGGCACAGCTTTTCTTGGTGCACAAGCGTGGCGTGTGCAGGTTGCGCTGCCAACTCTTACTTATTTTTACACCCTTATTGCCCGCTAAAGTTCGTATAAATAACAGCAAAAGAAGAAAGAGAAATGCTAGAACGGGCACCCCTCGCAACTATTGAATAGTGTTAGCACAGACGTGGATTATTCATTTCCTGAGAAATCAGCAGCAAGTACGTTTACGCTCCTAGTTGTCTCTCAATGTTGCCAACACCAAACGCGCCGAATTTATTCATACAAGAAGCCGCAAAAGTGCAAAGGGCTGCTAAAACTCAATACTGCAAAATTCAATACTGATGCGGAAGGTTGACGAAACCACGAAAGGTGACGAAACGCTCTAAGCATGGCCGCGCGAAGCATATGGCTCAATTCTCGGCTCCCAGAATATGCCCCTTTAGACTCTCGCCAAATCGAAATTTCGTCAAAATTTCGTAAGCGTTCCAACGTTGCTCATACAGCGTTTATGGTCGAGCGAGCATCGTACCTGCGCTCACTCCAGAGACGGAGTGCGCGTGAATCAGTGGCGAGAAACACCGCATCTCATATCGTCTTTTGTGCCCAACAACGGTAGCCACGAACGCTTGTCGTCCATAGGGTGGCCCGGCACAGAAACAGTAATGCGGAGCTTTTGTTGACTTACATCATAAGAGGATTTTCATCACAGAAGGATAAACTGACACGACAATGTTTTCTTTGTCTTCTTTTTTGAAGAATTTCCCGCAATGCATAGAATTTGAAGAAATCTAGTGTACTCATGTGGCTCTGCGTCATAATTCAAAAGCGTAATCAAGAAGAGCTGCAGAGAATATTCAGCTATGCACAAATATGTGCCATTAATAGTGCTTTAAATCCGAGCTTGGTATAAAAATAATACATATGGAATGGAATTCGTCATCCGCTTTCTTCATTGTACATCTACGAATATTTACCAGCACCAGAAAAGCCTGCAGACAGCAGTACCTTCAATCTTTGCAGCATCTTCTTTCAGTAGACCATTTACAGAAATGTTGGAATAGCCCGTAATAGACGAAAGAACTCACCAGCTGTGCATTTGCTCCAAACCGTTCCTTACACAAAATGTAATGCCCCTTAAAGATTTGGTTTCTGGACGGTCTCAACTAGAAGGGTCAGTGTCTGTTACTGCTCTTCATTCATGCGTATTCTCGGACGGCGCATTGTTTACCCATGTACTTCCATCTTTAAAAATTTGGTTACACTGTTTTGGGGCGCTATAATGTAAACCTATGGCGCTATAACATAAAACTATTCCAAACATTTCCTGTTCAAATTCTGCAATCAGCGCTCCGCGATTGGTCAAAAACGTATTTGAACCATCCCCACTTCACCTGCCTGTCACGCAACGTCACGAAAACCGCAATAGCTCTACGTCCGCTATGACGTGTACGCACTGATTATGCTTGATTTGCCCGAACTAAACGAAAAGTTATTTCGGATTCGACGCCTGTTCGCCATTAGACCTCGACTATTGGTCATGAGTTTTCGGGCTGCAGCCACTTCACCTGTCTGTCACGCAACGTCACAGAACCGCAAAAACTCACCACGCCAAAGTGACGTGTCCGCGTTAAAGATCTATTGATATGCCGAACAAAACTGAATTTTCTTCTGAATAGGCAGAGGCTGCCCCGTTCCGAAAGGAATAAAAGATGGCTGCCGCCGATCGCTCAGGCACTGGCTACTCGCACCTGCCGAAGAGCATGGGTTTATTTGCGCACAATAAAACTTTTTGCGTGGCAGTGTACCATTTTCGAGCACTTTTGTACATTTACGACCTAGTTCTGCCCGCTCTTCTTTTCTAAGGATCCGTTTTAGCGGCATTTTTAACTGTCCGTTGCACGCCGCCGCAAGCAAAGTAAGGGGAAGCTGGCCAATCGTAGATGCCGGCACCTCTCTCTTGAATCTGGTTAACTATTTTCAGTGCGCTGGCTCAGCCCCATCGAGGCCCTCTCCACTTGACCATGCTCCTCGCCTCTTGTCAGCGAATTAGATAAGAAAAACCACTCAATGTAGGCAATGTTATTCGTTTCCAAAGCAAACAAAATGGACCTGCTATAAAAGAAGAGAGCGAATGATTGGGCTGTTCAGGCAAAGCTGCGGGTCACTGACAGATACTTGCATCGGCGGTTACGTAAATTTGACGTCAGGAGATTGGAATAAAAATAGATTGGAATAGTTTTACGCTATAGGGCCCCTGCCTCGTTTCCAGCTGGGTTTTGCATAAGCGAGCAAATTCATGCGTCGAATGAACTTTGCAGATGACGCTAGCTGTGCTTTTGTTCGCCAGGCAAATATCATCGTTCGGCTCCCATTCAATACTGTACACTCCATGCTGCAGACACCAATAGTGCAATGTGCTACACCATTTCTCTCACTTAGGCGAACACCTCTTTCTCTACCTCAGTGACTTACCACTTGTAATAACAGGCACGACAAAAGCAAGATTTGCGGGCTGTCAAGAAAGTTGGAGGCTGAAATTATAATTACAGAACATTAAATAAACCTAAGTTTGACACCCTGTACCATGTTGTACTACGAATACGCGTACATTGGGCGCAGTGTACGTCATAAATAAGTGATTACTGGTGACGATTACCAGAAAACTGCCTTAGTGCTTGAGAAGGGACTGCCGTCCTTTCGACAGTTTTTCGTGGAGTCGAGTGGTCGAAGTTTGCGGAGTCGTTGTTAGGAAGAAGGCGAGAAAGAAGCTACTCATATTTTGAAAGCAGAGTGCTCACTACTTGTCTAATCCAGGGCCAACTGAACAAAATGAGAAATTCTTACAGTGACGAGAAAGCCATAATCATCGGCATAATTTTGGGCTATAATCGGAGAGGTACAGATATAATAATGGAATAAAAGATTTGAGAAATATATCCATTTGGTCCAACTCGCAGCATTACATTTACAGCATCTCTAACGCTACGATCGAAAGAACGCTCTTCAGCATGAGTGAGGCAAAAAAAAAAAAGGAAAAGGTTGCAGTTCTGTGTGAAAGGCTTAATATTGATATCGATACCACGGTATTAGACAACTCCACTATGCAAGATTCGCAGATTTATGGTTCATATAAATTGCAGTAAGTATTCGCTTACTAATTAGCAAGCATGGTGTCCCGTGCCGCACGGGCAAACATGAACAGATCTCACTCGATGACCGCGAGCACTAGCTGTCACAACGCTGTCCGGAAGAAGAGCGGGAGCAGCGTCGAGGCCAATTCCCTTTCGCGCTTTCCCTTGCTTCATCGTGAACTAGGCGCACGAGAACATAGCGCGCTCACAAAGGCCGGCCTATTATTTGTACCTACCACAGGTTACTTCTGAGATAGGTCGTGCCGGGCAGGAACACGAGACGGCGCACGCACCGGCCTCCTCCTCCTTCTTAGCGCGCTCAAGGAGAGGTCGCGCATCAAGCCACCATCCTGCCGGGCTCGAAATTCGCACGCTTTCGCTCGCGCCTACAACGTACGGCACGAGGCGGCGATCTTGTCGCGCTTGGGCTTTATATAGAACGTGACGGTGACGCGAAATTCCCCTGGGGTGGTTCCAAGATTTCAGAAATTCGCTTGGAGTGTTCATATTATTGGTATCGCAATAAAAAACATGGTAAACTAAAGGTAAAAACCTGCAAATTGTCCTTTTAAACCAGCGTGACCGGCCGAAACTGTCAGTGTGAGGGAAACGTATTGGTCAAAAACGTTTGTTTGAGTTTATGAGTAACTTAGTGAGCATAGAAGAACTGGCGAGGCTAATACAATGCTTACTAATGGCCATGTCCTCTGCTATAGAGCTCTACCAGATAAAAAACAATGCGGGTTAGAATTCCTAATCCATAAAGACATAGCGGGCAACATTGAGGAATTCTACAGCATTAATGAGAGGGTAGCAGTAGTCGTAATAAAATTAATAAGAGGTATAGGTTAGATGTAGTACAAGCCTACGCTCTAACATCCACTCATGATGATGATGAAGTAGAGCAGTTTTATGATGATGTTGAATTAGTGACGAGAAAAGTGCAAACTCAGTGTATTGTAGTATCGGCGATTTCAACGCAAAAGTGAGGAAAAAGCAGGTTGGTGAACAAGCAATCGGCAACTACGACGTCGATTCTAGAAAGACGAGAGGGTAGATGTTGGAAGAAATCGCGCAAAGGAATAAGCTCCGGATAATGAACACCTTCTTCAGGAAGCGTAGTAACAGAAAATGAACCTAGAAAAACCTTAATGGTGAAACAAGAACTGAAATAAATTTCATACTTTCTGTCGGTGCCAGCCTAGTGCAGGATGTAGAAGTGTTAGGTAGGGTAAAGTGCACTGATCATAGGTTAGTGAGGTCTATGATTCACCTCAATTTGGAGAGAAAAGGAGTAAAATTGGTCAGAAAGAAACAGGCCAACCAAGATGCAGTAAGGGTAAAAGCAGGCCAATTCAGGCTGGTACTTGCAAACAAATATGCAGTCTTACAAAAGAGAGATGAAGACGACATAGAGGTAATGAATGAAACCATAACCTGGCTTCCTTCAGAAGCAGCAATTGAAGGGGGAGGTAAGGCACCAAGGCAACCAGTAGACAAGCTGTCCCAATTAACAAAAAACCTAATAAAGAGACGACAAAAAATTAAAGTGTCCAGCTCAAGAGATAAGATTTGTGGAACTGCAAAACTCAGCAACAAGAAGGAAATAAGGGATATTCGAAACTATACTGTGAGAAAGACTGATGAAGCACTAAAAGATGGGCGCAGCATGAAATCAGTGAGAAAAAAACTTGGCATAGGACAAACCAAGATGTATGCGCTTAAAGATACGCAAGATAATATCATCAGCAATCTCGAAGGTATACTAAATGCAGTGAAAAAATACTATACTGACCTGTGCAGAACCCAGAGGAGCCACGGCAATTCCATTCGAAGTTGTAACGAAAAGATTATGCAGTCTCCTTCTATAACTAGCGATGAGGCTAGAATGGCCTTGCAAGACATGAAACGACGAAAAGCATCAGAATAAGATGGAATAACAGTCGATTTCATCAGAGATGGAGGAGACAAAATGCTTGAAGAACTGGCGGCCTTCTATAAAAGCTTTTTATCGGCTTCAAGGGTACCAGACAGCTGGAAGAACGGAAACATTATACTGATCCACAAAAAAGGAGACGTTAAAGAATTGAAAAATTATCGATCCATTACCGATATAAAATATTGTATAAAAGTGCCTAAAATATTCACCAAGATAATTTCAAATAAAATAAGGGCAACACTGGACTTCAGTCGACCAAGGGATCATGGGCTTCAAGAAGGCATGCTCTACACATCCATCCATGTCATCAATCACATGATCGAGAAATCCGCAGAGTACAATCGGCATCTCTATATTGCTTTCATAGAATACGAAATGGCATTTGATTCAGTTGAAATACCAGTAGTCATAGAGGTAGTACGTAATATCGGAGTGCAGGATACTTACGTAAATGTCTTGGAAAATATCTACAGAGATTCCACGGCCAACTTAATTCTACACAAGAAAAGTAGGAAGATACCTATAACGAAAGAGGTCAGACAAGGAGGCACAATCTCTCCAATGCTATTCGCTGCGCGGTTGGAAGAACTATTCAAGATATTAAACTGGGAAGGCTTAGAAGTGAGGATGAACGGTGAATATCCCAGCAGCCTTTGGTTTGCAGATGAGATTGGCCTGTTCAGCAACACTGGGGACGAGTTACAACAAATGATTGAGGACCTTAACAGAAAGAATGTAAGAGTGGGGTTGAACATTATTATGCAGAAGACAAAGATAATGATCAATAGCCGGGCAAGGGAACAAGAGTTTAGGATCGCCAGTCAGCCTTTAGGGTCTCTGAAGGAATACGTTTACCTAGGTCAATTACTCACACGGGACCCTGATCAAGGGAAGGAAGTCTACAGAAGAATAAAAATGGGTTGGGGCGCATACGGCAAACACTGTCAGTTCGTGACTGGAAACTTAATACTATCATTGAAAAGAAAGGTGTACAATCAATGCATTTGACCGGTGCTTACATTTGGGACAGAAACTTGGAGACTGAGAAAGAAGCTTGAGAAAAAGGACCGCGCAAAGAGCGATGTAACGAAGAATGCTATGCGTAACCTTAAGATGCAGAAACAGAGCGGTTTGTGTCATAGAGGAAACGAGGATAGCTAATATTCTTCTTCACATTAAGAGAAAAAAATCGAGCTGGGCAAGTCATGTAAAGCGTAGGTTAGATAACCGGAGGTCAATTAGGGTTACACAATGAGTGCGAAGAGAAGGGAAACGCAATCGAGGACAGAAGACTTGGCGGGGTGATGAAACGAGGAAATTCGCAGGCGCTAGTTGGAATCAGTTGGCGCAGGACAGGAGTAATACGAGATCGGAAGGAAATGATGATGATGATGATGATGATGATGATGATGATGAATTCTGCTTTCGTTGCATGTTCGTTGCGGTCATACAACAAAGTACAGTTTTTAAGACGATCAGATAATGATCACTTACGGCTTATTGGGCCTTCTATTACGTTAGCATACTCTAAGAGCGACGGTGTCAATTTCTGCCATTGGAATTCTCAGAACATTATTGCAGAAGAGATTTTGTTACATTCTAGTTTGCTTGCAGGTGGAAGCGAAACCCAGCGTATTTCCTGAATGCATGAATTTGAGCCGTAAAACTTTGTTCGATAAACACCCGCCGTGGTTGCTCCGTGGCTATGGTGTTCGGCTGCTGAGCGCGAGGTGGCGGGATTGAATCCCGGCCACGGCGGCCGCATTTCGATGGGGGCGAAATGCGAAAACACCCATGCGCTGAGATTTAGGTGCACGTTAAAGATCCCCAGGTGGTCCAAATTTGCGGAGTCCCCCACTACGGCGTGCCTCATAATCAGAAAGTGGTTTTGGCACGTAAAACCCCATAATTTAACTTTTTTTGTTTGATAGACGCATAGATGACGTAAATTTAAGAAGCGTAATTTATTTTTAACGTTGTATTTTTAACTATTTAATGGTATTGGTTAGGTTTCATAGCCGGTTATTTATTATTAACATTCCTTCTGTTTTGAATTATGTAGATAGGCGTTTGAGTTTTGTAGTTATGCGCAGGGTGCAACGTAGGGTCAAATTGAAGGCAGCGGGGTCGATAATGTGGGCGCTGCGTCCAAGCAGGGTAATCGCTAGGATTACGCGGCAAAACTCGCGCTGTGTTTGAGGTGAAGGAGCCTCGTCGGTTTAAATGCAGGGAAAACCCACAGCAGGTGGTGGATGTCGGCTTCAGCATGGCGTGACATGCAGACGGGACACCCAGGATGGGAATATGACTGGCGAAAGTGAGACAACTTCCGTGTCACGGCAGGAGTGAGGGCAACCCCGACCCGGATCCCGCAACTTCCTCTGCACGGGTAAGACCGCGGGGGAGGGGGGGATGAGTACCGCACACGGCTACACGGAGGTATGAGACCACTTGTGCGGCGCCGGAGGGGCTCCTTTCTTGTAAAAAAGAGGGTGGCAGCATCTAGCTGAATGAGCGGAGGCAGTGACGATGTGCAGGTCCCTAAACGGGTCGCAGAATCCGCACGACTCTGGAAGCTCAGAAGGTCGCGTGGGATCCACTCGATAGGTATTTTCTGCGGCATGCGTCCCGCCAGCAGATGGATCTGCTGACATATTTCAGGGCTGCGACTGACGCATCGCGGGAGCTGCGTCACTTGTAGGGCATCAGTGCGGATGACGATGCGGGTCGGGGGGACCATGCGAAGGGCAGCCACAGGGCACAGCGCTTCCCGAACAGCAAGGAGCTCAGCACAGAAAGACGAAGGAGGTTCCTCGATTTGAAACCGGGACGTCTTATTCAGGGCAGGTGCGCAAGGGCAATAAAGTGCAGTGGTCGTTTCACAGTCCTGGATGCTTGCACCAACGTAAATCACGATGGAGCCAAGCGGCAGATGGGCGTCTTGAGCTATAATTCCGTCACGAAGCGACGCCGCTGCGTGAGGTGATGTCGGGCGACGTATGTCTGTTGGCTTGTTATGCCTCAGCGGCACAAAACTCCAGGGAGAAAGAACTTGCGATGGCGGTGGTGGAAGGGAGTGCGAGAAAGCGTAAGGCCTGAGAGCACACGTTGCGGGCAAAGGCTGGCCTTAAGAGGAAACTTTAACTCGGGTGCTCCTCTCTAAATACATGTAAAAGGAGAACTCGTTTTTCTCGGCAACCACTGCACCCAATTTGACAAGGTTTCTTGCATTTAAAAGAAAAACTTCAAATCTAGTGACTGTTTGTTTCGAATTATTGATTTATGTCATCAATTTTTTGTTAAATATTGGCAAGAATCGCAAATTTTCAGTAAACGAAACTATCAAGTTTACAACTCTTCAACTCAGCAATGAAAAGTGAAATTACAATTCTGGGAATTGCACCTATTTATTTATTTATTTATTTATTTATTTATTTATTTATTTATTTATATTTTCATTTATTTATTTATTTATTTATTTATTTATTTATTTATTTAAAATACCTTACAGGCCCTATGGGGGCATTGTGTAAGGGGGGTTACAAAATCAAGGCAAAAAAAAAAGAATGAAAGAGAAAGCAGCCTTTTGAAGTCTAATACAAAAGATACGCCTCAATGTAGGGCTCATCAACATTACTACCAAGATCAAAACATGAAAAAGGAAAAACTGAAGTAATCAAAGGCCACAAAGGTACACTTAAGGAAATAACAGGAGTCGAACTTGACGTAAGACACTAATACTAGAAAGCAAAATACGCGAATAGTGAACAGAGCAGGGAGTACAATTCTCGAAGGGATATTTTGGGAAAAAGACGCAAAAAAAGCAATAATATATACAGGGAATACAAGTGAACACGTGACGCAGCATAAAATAGCAATTCATAAGAGCGAGATAGCGATGCATCAGTAAAAATAAAAACATTACAAGTAGTTCGAAGCACATTGCCAAGTGTAAGAAACAAGATAAAGTGATTTGCAAGTGCTATTATGAAAAATGCTCGTGTAGGAGATGACGAAATTTTTCTTGATCTGACTCGAAAACGATGTGATGAGGCAGATTGTTCCACAAGCGAATACCGAATGGAGTGCGGAAAAACTAAAAGCATTTAAGCAATTAAGTGGTTATTTAATCGGCGAGACGTGTTCGAGGCGATCTGGATATGCAGTGTGGACTGTGTGGCATTATAAACATATTTGTGAAGCAAGGATAACGGAGTGATATTACGGTGAAGAACTAAAGGCTGGATGGAATGATCGAGTTTCATTTGCGTTACGCTGGAGTGGTGGCTATAATTACGTGAGATGAAACGGGCAGCTCGGTTCTGGACTGATTAAAGCATGTCGATTAAGTATGTAGGATGTGGGGACCAAATGAATGATGCATACTCGAGTTGTGGACGAGCAAATGTCTGATAGGCCAATTTGCGGATGTTGGAAGGTGAAGTACCCAGATTACGACTTAGGTAACCTAATGTGCTTGAAGCTTTTGCGCAAACGGCTGCAATGTGGTCTGTCCAGGAGATGTTTCCGGTTAGGTGAACACCCAAATATTTATATGACACTGTATGTAACAATTCTTTATTATTGACGTTGTATAAAAAATGTGAATTGTCACGCTTACGACTAAAAGAAATTACCTGACATTTTAGTACACTAAAGCCATTAACCAGATGTTACACCAGGTATGAATTAGGCTAAGACCATTTTGAAGGGCTAGGTGGTCGTCAGTACTGTTAATTGATCTGTAAATAATGCAGTCGTCAGCGAAAAAACGTAAGCGAGAAGAAACATAAAGTGGCAACCCATTTATGTAAATTAGGAAGAGTAAAGGGCCGGAAACGCTGCCCTGAGGCACACCAGAACTAACGTAAGTAGGAGACGAAGCAATATTGTTAACTACTGTGAACTGTTGACGATTCGAAAGAAAATTACGAAGCCATGTTAGAGTGAAAGAGTCAATTCGAAGTGCAGTTAATTTTGCAATAAGGCCTGTTATAAGCTTCGTGATTGGTGCACTAAAAACAATTTGATGCTAAATGAAACAAAAACAAAATGTGTCCTTTTTCGAGCCCTTGGCACATCCCTACATTTACCTCCCCATATTAACCTAGGCCCATCCAAAATTTCAGTAACCAAATCAATTAAGACGCTTGGAGTAATTTTTAATGAACATGTATCCTGGAATGGGCAAATAGATCAGATTTGCTTAAAGCTGAGACGCGTGCTTGGCGCTTTAAATCGTTGTCGGTATCTTTTGCCTCTTACCATAAAGCGACTTATTTATCAAGCTCTCTTCCATGCTCACTTGAACTACTGTGCTTTAATATGGGGAAACACTACATTAACCAATTTGAATGAGCTAAAAATACTTCAGAAAAGAGCTATTAGGGCAATAGAGAACATACCATACCTTGAACACACCAGCCATCTTTTTGTGAAGCATAAAATTGTTACGGCGAACAATATATACAAATGCAGGCTGCTACAATCCTACATTAGTGCAACTCGCGGGAAGCTTGATACATTTCTCATACTTGCAAATCTTGAACCTACTCAAAGTATTTACTTCCATCGGTATAAAACCCCTGGAAAATTTCATTCTCACGCACTATTTACGGAACGCAAAGGCTTAGCTGCACATTACCAAGCACTCTTAACGCATATGAGCAGCAAGACATCGAAATCAAAACATTAAACCCAACCAATGTAGTTAGCTTGTTTCTGTAACTGCGCATTCCTTAAATTGTGTTGCATTATATCATTGTTTTCACTAAGCCTAGAAGTACGATGCCAATTTGTCTCCTCTTGCTTAATTATATGCAAAAATGACCCCATATGTACAATTTTTCGTACTGGTGTATAATAATTATTTGCTTTCGCTTAAGTGTTTACCCTGTCACTTTAATTATTCACTTTTCGCTTGTATAATTCTCTTTTTGCTTGTATATTCACCCTGTCATTGCTCCTACAGGGTGGACGGTGCTTAGTCAAGCTGCAGTATCTGCAGCTTTTCCGCCGTCTCCCCTTTTTCACAGATGTTTTTGTTTAATGAAAATAAAACACTGACTGACTGACTGACTGACTGACAATGAGCTACACGATCAAATGCTTTGGAAAAGTCAAGGAAAATACAATGGGTCTGCTGGTTATTGTTCATGTTAAGGTGCAGGTCAGTCGTGAATTCGAGTAACTGTGTCTCACATGATAATCCTTTACTGAAACCATGTTGACGGCGAAAAAAGAAATTACGGGACTCGAGGTGATTATAAACATGAGAAGCAATTATATATTCGAGCATCTTGAAGCAAATGCAGGTCAATGAAATTGGACGGTAATTTTCCGGGGAGTTTTTATTCCCAATTTTAAATATGGGTATGATTTTGGCCATTTTCCAGTCATTGGGCAGCTGTCCCGATGATAAAGGCTGCTTGAGTATATGGTACAGAATGTTACTGCATATAGAAATGGTATTTTTTAATATCTTGTAACTAATATTATCAATACCAGATGAAGTAGATAACTTGAGATTATTAATAAGACATGCAATTCCCTCCACCGAGATTTCAATACTTTCCATGAATTGCCAGTCGTAATCAGCAACATCAGGTACATTGGTATGATCATCATCTCGCCTCCCTTCCTGCCGGTCGACTTCGTTCAGCGTTTAGCAAGATTATTGCCGCCAATCATGGAACTTTACCATCATACTTCACGCCTGCAGCACGACCATCTCTACCACTGCGGTGCCTCCATCCACTCCGGGCTCTTCTTGTTATTCCGGTATCAAAAAGAAAACGGAGATGTCATCTTTCTTCCTCAAACAAACCGTGCTTTCATTCCTACATGGCAAGCACAAAGAACGCATCCACGTTTACACGGACGGTTCTGTCTCGTCTAACAGTTCAGCTGGAGCAGTGGTAATTCCCGTAGAGTCTGTCACCCTCAAGTTCAAGACGTCTCACTTCGACGTCTGCACAACTCGCAGCTATCCGTGCTGCTCTGGAGTTTAATGGTCACAAATCATCACATTCATGGTCCATCCTATGTGACTCGAAGGCAGCTCTCCAGTCTCTGATGTCCCCTTTCAATCACGGACCAAATGAGCAACTAGTCGCAGACATCCGACTACTTCACCATCACGCAATAAACAAGGGGCACAACATCATCTACCAGTGGATACCGGGTCACTGCGGAATTTCGGGAAATGACAGTGCGGATGACGCTGCCCGGTCGGCCCATGATGGGGCCCAGATTATACCCATACCGCTGTCAAGTTTAGACAAGACCGAATTTTAGACCACTGTCAAGTTTAGACAGGTTTAGACAAGGATACATGTATTTTCATCATTTGGTAATGCTAGTCACGAACCCGCCGTGGTTGCTCAGTGGCTATGGTGTTCGGCTGCTCAGCGCGACGTCGCGGGATCGAATCCCGGCCATGGCGGCTGCATTTCGATGGGGGCGAAATGCGAAAATACACGTGTACTTAGATTTAGGTGCACGTTAAAGAGCCCCAGGTGGTAGAAATTTGCGGAGCCCTCCACTACGGCATTCCTCATAATCAGAAAGTGCTTTTGGCCCGTAAAAGCCAATAATTTAATTTAACGCTAGTAACGATAGCATTGCGATTACACTGGTTGGTTGGGTTACAACCAGTGTGTTAAGCAGAATATTGGCCAATGTGAAATCTATACATGAGCGTTGTTGAGTAGTTAAGTGACTTCGTTGGTGTGGAACTTGAAACCAAACTCTTCTAACACAAACTCATTTAACTATTTTTGTTTGGTTTTAAAACGTCCATATTGAAGTCTCCAAAGATGATCACAAGGGTACGGTCCTCATGGCAAACCCACGTAAAGTTACTGGTCATGACCTTCTAGCTATCACACTTGAGTGTACCTGGAGATGTATACACGGTGGATATCCAAATTCCATCTTTCATTTGTAAGCCACAGTCAGTGGAATTGTCCTCTTGCGAGTCAAAGGTGTATGGTTCTGCATACATATTGTCCTATGCGTATATGGTAATGCCTCCTGCTCTGGAGTCCAAGTGCGCTTCACAAATATTTCTTTTTCAATTTTTATTAAAAAATTTATGTTTCGTAATGACAGCATTTATATGATTGGTCTAAACAAATTCTGCTTGTCGAACAACAGGCAGTAGATAGAGCATCTAAATGTATATAGCAAAAGTGTGCCACAGAGTTATTGCGTCAACATCAGCTGCTACCGATTGTTTTTCAGCAATTCAAAATGATATTCCAGGTGTATATAAGAGTCTCGCAAAAACCGTATGTTATACACAGATGTCAATGACGTGTTTAAAAAGAGTAAGTAAAAATGAAAGTGTAGTTGATGTAAAGGCAATGCTATACATGTAAGAACGTTTGTGTTGCATTGTTTATTAGCCCCCACAGACACACACCATTTTCTAATTTCCTTATGCATTTTTCTTTTAGAGATAATTCCGAACAGGCCATCGTCAATTTGATTCAAAAGACTTCGAAAATAATATTCGCACCGCTTGCTACCATAATTAATTTGACAAGTGATTTACCGAAGCGCTCTATTGTACGCAATGTTAATTTTTTTGCGAACTGGTATCTTGAAATTATCAGAAAAGTAATAGCGCGAGATCACACCAAAATTAAAGAGTTGCTGTATTCCAAGTATACCAAAAAGAACGTCTCTTTTTGCTATATCAGCTAATTGCAATGGAGTGCCGTAAGTTACTGTATTTACAATTTGTATAATTGTATTGTTCAAGCTTTGCTTTTGATAGTGTCAGCAAGGGGCATATAATGATATCGCATCGTCATCATCATTATCATCATCATCAGCCTATTTTATGTCCACTGCAGGACGAAGGCCTTTCCCTGCGATCTCCAATTACCCCTGTCCTGCGCCAACCGATTACAACTAGCACCCGCGAATTTCCTCATTTTCATCGCCCCACTTAGTCTTCTGCCTCCCTCTACTGCACTTGGCTTCTCTTGGTAGCCATTCTGTAACCCTAATGGTCCAACGGTTATCTAACCTGGGGATTTCATGACCTGCCCAGTGCCCCTTTTTTCTCTTAATGTCAACTAGAATATCGGCTATACCCGTTTGCTTTCTGATCGAAACCACTCTCTGTCTCTCAAGGTTATGCCTAGAATTCTTCGTTCTAACGCTCTTTGTGCGGTCCTTAACTTGTTCTCAAGCTTCTTTGTCAGTCTCCAAGTCTCGGCCCGACATTTCAGCACCGGTAAAATGCACTGATTATACACTTTCCTTTTCAATGACAATGGTAAGCTTCCAATGAGGAACTGACAATGGCTGCCGTACGCGATCCAACCAATTTTTATTCTTCTATGAATTTCTTTCTCGTGATCAAGACTTCCTGTGATTAATTGACCTAGGTAAACGCACTCTTTCACGGACTCTAGAGGCTGATTGGTGCTCCTGAAATCCTATTCGCTTGCACGGTTAGTCACTATTATCCTCGTCTTCTGCACATTAATATTCCACTCCACTCTCACACTCTCTCTGTTAAGGTCCTCAATCATTTGTTGTAACTCGTCCCCAGTGTTGCTGAATAGAACAATATCATCGGCAAACCGAAGTTTACTGAGGTATTTGCCGTTGATCCTTACTCATAAGCCTTCCTAGTTTAATAGCTTGAATATTTCTTCCAAGCACGCAGTCAATAGCATTGGAGAGATGTGTCTCCTTGTCTGATCCCTTTCTTTATAGGTATCTTCCTACTTTTCTTGTGGAGAATTAAGGTAGCTGTAGAATCTCCGTATATATTTTCCAGGATATTTACATAAGCGGTCTGTACTCCTTGATTACGTAATGCCTCAACGACTGCTGCTATTTCTACTGAATCAAATGCCTTTTCGTAATCTATGAATCCATATACAGAGGCTGATTGTACTCTGCGGATTTCTCGATTACCTGATTGATCACATGGATGCGATCCATTGTAGATTATCCCTTCCTGAAACCTGCCTTAATTTTCCCTTGGTTGACTAAAGTCCAGTTTGGCCCTTATTCTACTACAGATTATCTAGGTGAAGATCTTATATAATACTGGGAGTAAGCTAATGGGCTTATAATTTTTCAATTCTTTGACGTCTCCCTTTTTGTGGATTAGTAAAATGTTTGCATTCTTCCAGTTTTCTGGAACCTTTGCAATCGATAGACACTTCCTATGGAGAGTCGCCAGCTTTTCAAGCATTATGTTTTCTTTATATTTGATGAAATCGACTGTTACTGCGTCTTCTCCTGCCACTCTTCCTCAGTTCATGTCTCGCAAGGCCTTTGTGACCTGATCGCTAGTTGTAGAAGTATCTGTACTATGTTCATTACTGCTTCGAATGGAGGTATTGTGGCTCCTCTGGCTACTTTACAGATCAGCATAAAATTCTTCCGTTGCTTTTACTATACCTTCGAGATTGCTGATGAGATTACAATGCTTATCTTTAAGTGCATCTTTGTTTGTCCTATGCCAAGTTTCCATCTCACTGATTACAGGCTGCGTACATTTCTTACGGCTTCTTCAGTCTTTCTCATGTGAGAATTTGCAAAATCACCAATTTTCGCCTTGTTGTTCAGTTTTGACAGCCTGGCGAATTCTATCATATCTCTTGAGTTGGACGCTTTCGTTCTTTGCCGTTTCTTTATTAGGTCCTTGATTACTTGGGACAGCTTGTCTATTGGTCCCTTGCCTCCCACTTCAATTGATGCCTCTGAAGCCAGCCTAGTTACGGTTTCATTCATTACCTCTATGTCATCTTCATTTCTCTGTTCTATGGCGGGATATTTGTTTGCAAGCACCAGCGTGAATTTGTCTGCCTCTAGGTTGACCTGCTTCTTCTTGACCAATTTTACTCTTTCTCTTTTCAAATTGAGGTGAATCCCAGCCCTCACTAACCTATGATCACTGCATTTTACCCTACCTATCACTTTTACATCCTGCACTATGCTGAAAATCATTGGTATGAAAGCAATTTCATTTCTTGTTTCACCATTACTGCTTTTCTATGTCTACTTTCTGTTGCTACGCTTCTTGAAATAGGTATTCATTATTTTCAGCTTATTCCTTTCTGCGAATTCTACCAGCATGTCTCCTCTAGCGTTCCTAGATTAGACACCGTAGTTGCCAACTGCCTGTTCAGCAGCGTGCTTTTCCCCCACTTTTGCATTGAAGTCGCCCATTACTACAATATACCAAGTTTGCACGTTTCTTATCGCTAATTTAACATCTTCATAAAGCTTATCTACTTCATCATCATCGTAACTGGATGTTGGAGAGTAGGCTTGTACTGACTTCAGTCTACACCTCTTATTAAGTTTGAATACGACTTCTGCTACCCTCTCATTAATGCTGTAGAATTCGTCAATGTTGTACGCTATGTCCATATGGATTAGGAATTCTATCCCGTTTTGCTTCTTATCTGAAAGACCTCTATAACAGAGGACATGGTCATTAGTCAGCACTGTATAAGCCTCAGCAGTTCTAACCTCCCTTAGGCTAATTATATCCCGAACAATGTCTGATAGTTCTTCAAAGAGTCCTGCTAAGCTAGCCTGACTCATCAGAGTTCGTGTGTTAAAGGTTGCCAAGGTCAGTTTCTATTGGCGGCCTGTCCGGATCCAGGGATTCTTAGCACCCTCTGCGGCGTTACAGGTCTGACCACCGCCTTGGTCAGGTGCTCGGCTGCTGCTGGAGACTGAGGACCATGGGTTAATTGTAGGAACTATGAATACATTAATACAGATTCAACTAACGCTTTGTATATGGTTATCCGCAAATTCACTGGCGTTTTCCCTCACAAATTGCACATCATTGCGGCGGTGCCCTTATCCTTTTAGATATGTAGGTAACATGCTTAGTCCATGTAGTGCAAGTGCGAGTGCAAGTGCGAATGCAAATGCTGTATCGTGTGCATATTGAAACAGCTTCGAATTAGTTTTCGACACACCCAGATCACATACATATGTGTTGAAAAGCAATGGTCCGAGCGTGCTACCCTGTGGCACCCCATACTTTATTGGCTGAAAGTTGCCATAAACGTCCCCAATTCTTACACACTGTACTTTATTTTTGAAGTAATTAATAAATAATTTGTAAACCTCCTTTCGAAAGCCCAATGAATTTAACTTTTCCAACAACATATTATGGTCTATTGTATCAAATGCCTTGGTCAGGTCTAAGAATAGTGATAGTACTACGTGGTTATATTCTAATGCATTGTTGATAATATCCGGCAATTCTTCAAGTAGTGTAACCGAGATTTTGTTCTTTGTAAATGCAAATTGTGCCGTGTTATTTAAAAAAAAAGATTGTCGCAGATTCATTGCATGGTAGACACAATGTCTTTTTCGATGGTATGGCCTAAGGAAGACAAAATTGCGATTGGCCTGTAGTTTGCGCACTATGACTTTTTGTCATTCTTAGATAATGGTCCTACTATGGATAACATTAGCGCATCTGGTATTTCACCCATTTAGAATATTCCATTTAGTATTTTAAGGATAATTTCCTTTAACTCACTAAAGTTGTAGAACAGAAATTATTGCTTTATAAAACAGTAATACGCCCGAAATTAGAATACGCTGCATCTGTCTGGGACTCTAGCTATTTTAACCTAATTAACTCATTAGAATTAGTTCAGAATAACGCTGCTCGTTTCACTCTTTCGAATTATAATAGAACTGCCAGCGTAACAGCCATGAAAACTAGCCTTTCTCTTCCATCTCTTGCAGCTCGACGTAAAGTCTCTCGTTTATCATTATTTCACAAAATTTTTCACTACACAAAACTACGTGATGTATTCATCCATACTCCACACTATGTATCTCGTCGCATCGATCATTCTTACAAGGTACACATCCCTTCTTGCAGCACAAATAGATTTTCCCAGTCATTCGTACCTCGGACATCACTAGAGTGGAACCACCTTACCGCAAACATTGTGTCCATCAATGATAATCCTTTGTTTCGTGATGCCTTAACCAACATTACTTGCTAAAATTCTGTTTAATGTGCTTGTATATCTTGCCCTTTTTTGTAACACCTTTTGTAATTGCTCATTGTAGTCCTACTGAATTATTTGTCAAATTGTATTTTTATGTTGTATATTTTTCTTTTGCAAATTTACTGTTTGAATTCACTTGTAACCCACTCCCCTCTGTAAAGCCTTCACAGGCCTTGAGGGTATAATAAATGGAATGAAATAAAGTTGTAGAACAGATCTCTACAGCGAATTTTATCATACACAGGTGGTTGGTGCATTTTCATCTGGCGCGTCATCGCATATAGATCAGATTCAGAATTAGGCGGCAAATACGCACACTGCGCACAACCACGTTTCAGCCGATACGGGCTATCTTTATCAGGGTTCATACGTCTTACTCCTTCTGCTACACCTGTGAAGGTCGTATTGAATTCATTGCATAAGGTGTGGAAATCTTCCTTGGGAAAGTTTTTTTTATTGTTTCGTCAATAGACGTTTTCTTAGATCTGCTCATCATTTGGTTCGCCATTTCCCAAGTTTTTTTTTGCTATCATTTTTTTAAAGTAAACTGTGGCATGAGGTACGTTCGTTTTGCATGTCGAATTTTCGCAGTTACAAGATTCGTAATGATTTGTATTAATCTCTGCATGAAAGATCTTCTGGGTCTTTTTTGCACTTTTTCGAAGTTTCATCTTTCAGATAACACAAATGAACTAGCTTTTCAGTCATACGTTTATGTTTAGCGTTTCTTATACGAATCATCACTCGTTTCGTTGACTTGAGATAAATATATTGCAATATTTCTGTTATTTTCTTGTACCAACCTATGTGACCAAGTCGCAACAGGGACATCCAATCAAAATTTCGAAAATGTTTAGCTATCACGTTGTTATCCAATACCTCTTTTGTAATAACGTGATTATCAGAGTTTTCAGTGTGTTTATCCGTCATCACCACAATGGACACAGAGTAATGATCCGCTAATTTTTGTTTTATGATACCAGAAGCATAGAATTCATTTCCACATAGAAAGATAATATGATCAATGCAGGATATTGTAATTTTTGAGCCACAATATTCCTCTCTAGTATAATGTTTAATTGCATTCTCTAGGCCGAATTCTGCTGAAATAATCCGTTACAACTCGATTAGATTCCCTTCATTCATTCATCATCATCATCATCAGCCTGGCTACGCCCACTACAGGGCAAAGGCCTCTCCCATATTTCTCCAACTACCCCGGTCATGTACTAATTGTGGCCATGTTGTCCCTGCAAACTTCTTAATCTCATCCACCCATCTAACTTTCTGCCGCCCTCTGCTACGCTTCCCTTCCTTTGGAATTCATTCTGTAACTCTTAATGGCCATCAGTTATCTTCCCTCCTCACTCCTCATTACGTGTCCTGCCCATGCCCATTTCTTTTTCTTGATTTCAACTAAGATATCATTAACTCGCGTTTGTTCCCTCACCCAAGCTGCTCTTTTCTTACCCCTTATCGTTACACCTATCATTCTTCTTTCCATAGCTCGTTGCGTCGTTCTCAATTTAAGTAGAACCCTTTTCGTAAGCCTCCAGGTTTCTGCCCCGTAGGTGAGTACTGGTAAGACACAGCTGTTATACACTTTTCTCTTGAGGGATAATGGCAACCTACTGTTCATGATCTGAGAATGCCTGCCAAACGCACCCCAGCCCATTCTTATTCTTCTGATTATTTCCGTCTCATGATCCGGATCCGCGGTCACTACCTGCCCTAAGTAGATGTATTCCCTTACGACATCCAGTGCCTCGCTGCCTATTGTAAATTGCTGTTCTCTTCTGAGACTGCTAAACATTACTTTAGTTTTCTGCAGATTAATTTTTACACCCACCCTTCGGCTTTCCCTCTCCAGGTCAGTGAGCATGCATTGCAGTTGGTCCGCTGAATTACTAAGCAAGGCAATATCATCAGCGGATCGCAAGTTACTAAGGTATTCAATAACTCTTATCTCCAATTCTCCCCAGTGCAGGTCTCTGAATACCTCCTGTAAACACGCTGTGAATAGCATTGGAGAGATCGTTCTATCGCGTCTATGTTAATATCTCCGACTAAAAGCAACCAGGCTTCATTGATCTGTTTTTGAAAAAATATACTTAGTTCGTGTAGTCAACCATTCGCGTTGATGTTAGGAGGCCTATATACCGCACATAACGTATAATTCAAATCTTGTTTACTTATATAAAGTCCCAGTACTACTGCAGCGTTAAAACTTACGTCTATATTATTCAATATCCAGTCATCATGAATGAACAAAACAACACCTCCACCTTTCCTATGTTCCCTGCACCACGCATACTTAGTATAACCAATCAGGGTGTACATATTTACCGAAGACATGTCTACAGCAACTTCAGGTAAAACAATAACGTTACTGGGAAGAACTGCTCGTTCTAGACATAAACATAATTCATCCCAATTTTTTTTGAAGCTGCGTATATTTATGTGTACCACATTTAGATTTATTTGTAACCCTTCTTCTTCTACCTTATCATATACACGAGCATTTCATTCACTGAAGTTGTGAAATGTACCTATTACGTTATGTAGATGAGATCCCTTTTTGCCCTGATTTGCTTTTTCGGCGCCCCCTCTGCTTTTCTGATTAGTATTTGTCTGTTCTGCATCCAGACGTACTGGTAGCGTTTCTGTTTAGCAAGCTGTCGGGATTGCCAACAAAGTTGCTTTTGGTTCCTTGTCATGTTGTCATTAATAAAAATGTCATGCTTTAACGATTTTTTTTCTGATAGCGAAGTGTCCCTAGTCTACCGATCTCTGAAGCGAACAATAATTGACGCAATTCTGTCAGGCCGTGTTCGTAGTCGATGCGCCGCTTCCATTTCCTCGTGTGTCGGTGTCAGCAACTGTAGCCTCGAGCTAAGTTCTGGCAATGTACAATATAAATCTTCGTTAGGCGCCTCATGAATTCCATGTATTTCAATGTTCCTACGCCGCGAGTGCGCTTGCCTATTTTCCCCAGTGTCTTTCAACAGAACTATTTCGCTTACTGTTCCAGCTAATTTTTCTGTTAGCTCTTCCGATGTTTTTTTCATCTTCTCGATCTGCGTGTCATGATCATCAACCTTTGACAGAAGCTTGTCGTACTTAGCAGAAAACATTTCAATTGCCTTGTCCATACCTTCAGTCAAATTACATTGTTTATCAAGTTTTTATTCAGCCTTTCCAATCTGATCATAACAGCGCCAAGCGTTCGACTTAAGGCATCGATCTGTATGCTCAATTCCTTTCGCTCACTTGCATTTTCCTTTTCATGCTCATCAGAATCGGCATCAGACTCTTGGGATTCTTTTCGCTGGCATTCATCACATTTGCATGTGAATAAAACGCTGACTACCATACTTTTCAAACCGGACTTTGATATTAACCAGCACTTCGCAGCAAGGTACACGCTACAACACTCACTACATGTCAAACTGTGTTGGTCTTTGCCAAAATTCTTCTGACATGAAAAGCAGTTCTGCGCAGCCATAGGCACAAAGCAAGACAGGATGCAGTCCATTGGAGCACACAAATGTAAAATGAAACTAAACTGCCTCTCACCTATAACCAACAAAAAACACGGTTCATTCAATGCTCCACCAGACTGCAGCCTGGTCTCCCATGCATCTTCCTTTTTATGCAGCTTGCAGCCATCACCATCGGGCCGTGCGGTTGGTGATGGTGGCAGCGCATTGTCCTGAGCGCAACGACGCGCTAAATCTGCACCGTCATTGCGTCGTGCATCCCTTCTGCGGCCACGCAAGCTTACGGCGGCGCACGTTCGCTGCTATATTGATATTAAAGCTTTATACTACTTGCCTTCCAAACAGCAACGTGATAAACATCGAAAGTGGGCTGGCCACAAGGAAGATGCTCACGGAGACATACAATTGATGACAATATCACAAAAGGCTGGGCGCGGTCAGGTCGCGCTTACAGACGTTCTTTTTCTGCGTCAGTTACGCTTTCACAGAGCGTCTAAGTGCGAAACATTTGTTCGCATAGCTCTTACAGAAGTATGTCTAATAAAAATTTCTTCGCGCGGCCAGATAATCTCGGTAGCGAGCTCCAAACTACTCGTTTGCTTTAGCTACCTAAGATAAATTATTGAAAAGTTCATTACCGCAGCTTCGTTAATTACTCACACATCTGCTTAACTTACTCCGTATCTAGAGGTTACCAATATAAATTCGCAAATGATAAAATTACGCCACCAAGTTTTGTATTGGTTCAATATTTTTATTTTGTTGCAGTTTAAACAGCCGCCATAATGATAGTGCAGTAGGCTTCTTATAATGCAAGTGTATAACCTTGGACAAACTTTTTTAGCGCAAATCAAGTGCATAAGCTTAAACGCATCTGCCCAACCGTGCACTTGGGCCTTTACAATAGACTTTCGTACAATATACGAGAAGCGCCTCAGCGCTATGGCACATCGCGCAAGGCGAGCAAGAACGTTTTCTGCGCTCCCGATTAGATTTCTGAGTGTTGGTGGCATCAGGCTCGGTTTCTTGGCAGCATCAGGAATAAAAAAGCTGCCTTGAGGAAAGCATTGGAAAACGTTTTCAGTACTTTGTAACAGATGGAGCTGTGCGGAAATGTACGTTAGAATGAAAAGTACTGAAGTTTCAGGGTGAGGGCTTTGCGGCATTTATTTTGGCTGGCGAACATGTTAAGAGCTAAAGAAGAAAATGCCGTGATTTTATGACAGGGCTGAGATTTATAGTCACGTGGATTATGAGCTCCGTCGCAGTGCCCGTGGTGGAACTGGCCCCTGGATTACAGGGCTGCATTTACAAACGAAATGCTGGTTTAAAAATACAAATAATTGGGAATTGTGTAGCCCATGAAATTTTGGTTACACGTCGGCGCCTCTGTGTAGTCTTGGGGATCCCTTCTACCATGAGCATGATGTTTCAGATAACATTTAAAACAACTGTACATTTCTTTTTTCTTTTTTGGGTGAGGTTTGTTTAGCCACTAACTACTGTTGCAAAGTTATTGCTTGGCTCAAGATACATTTGCATGTATTTCAAATATCCCGAATGTTGCCACCGATTCAATTGTGAGGGTTATCTAGTCGGACTGCGCGCGTAAAGCGAATATTGGGGTACATTTTTGACCCCATTCGAGCGCCCGCGATTGCGCGGCAATGTACAAGCATGCAAGTCTAATGAACTGGTGCTTTGATCCGTAGATCACACTCTCAAGAAGGACGACTTGGCGCTCAGCCATCGTTAAGCGTTGAGTGGTTTTTTTTTTTGCAATGCAAGCTCGCTTAATAGCCACTTGGATTCGAGAGTCACCTCTTTTGAACTGCATTATTCTTGACATCCACTACAACGGGACAGTATAGACGTGCTATATTTTCATTGAGTGAATACTGAGAAATAGACTAGGACTTTTGTTGCGTGTGCTTTAACACTTTTAACGAAATAATTTACGATTCACGACTGACCTTTTAATATAAAGTGTTGTACCTCATAAGAGCTCGTACCTCTGTAAAATGCAGCAACCCGAACATTAGCAGGTCTCACGAATAAAGAAAATTTAAATGCTTATTAGTCAGGTTTCACGTGATGGCTCCTTTTCACTCCTTTTTATCAAACTTTTAGCCATATCGCCAGCAGTCGCATCCCAGCAGAAAAATTCTGTGGGGAAGTTCTTTTTTTTTTCAATTTTATCCTGGTTAAAAAAACAAGAAACCTGTTTCTTCCTGAAATTTTCAATGTGTGAAGGTGGTGAGGACATGGTGCATAGCGGTTATCGGCATTACCGCAGTGGAAGCACAAGGGCCTCCGGTCAGTAGTGCATGAGACACCACCCAAGTGGGGTCGCGCTTCAGCCGTGAGTGGCGTACAAGAAGGGCTGAAGTCACGAGTCCATTGCTCAGCGGCGCGTACACCATGGAAGTTCGGGGACAACAAGCCTCACACAGCTTCCACATGCGCCATACTAAGCGGCAGTTGCTCCATTTCGCCCTGCGATGTTTCGAAACGTTATCGGACTTAGCCAAGCCGCCGGATTTCCTAATGGACGACCTCAGCCAGGGAAAGTCGTAGTACCGATGCTGGCAGTTACCTGCAGCTTTGAAGCTCTTCCCAAACATCAAACATCAAACCTTAGTACCTGTCACAGGACGTCTGTGTTGCTCGAAGGCAAAGCAAGAAAGAGACGCGAGACGACAGGCACGTCGTGGTTATACTGCCTTGCACGCTGCTGCAGCTCCTTTTCCATGGAACTGTACCAAGGAACTTATGCTTTACTTCACACATCTAGTCTTTTAAGTACTTTCTTCGTACGTATTGGATCCGTGCGTCCGAAGTGTTGGCACATATCTTCCACCAACATTGCAACGCTTCCGGTCGGCCATTGTATTCTCGCGTTAATTACAGACTCAACATGTTCCTTGCTATATCGGCTTGAATAACTGTCGACCAGCTGCCATGGAAATTCCTCTCATAATGATAAGGCCACCTCGTTGTTCTCAAACCATGCCCGTGTGGAGTCCTCCAGGGTGAAGTAGGCATTGTTGAAGTCGGCGACGCTCTCAATGTGATCACTCCAGTCTTCCGCTTCCTCGAAAGCATCCCAGTGGAAGGATTTGGGAATTCGTGGTTGGATAAATACGGGCTTGGTCGGTCCGGTTGTGAAAGAAGGGTCTGACGGGCTCATAATTCTGACGCGGTCTGGAAGAGGCCCGAACTGAGACGGCAGTCCTTAACTACGACGGCTTGTTTTCCTTAACTACGAGGGCTTGTCCATACCTGAACATGAATCAGCTCGACCGGACTTCGTGCTGAAATTAAAGGGGGGGTTCGCTCTGGCTTTTCTATTTACGCTTATATTTAACAGAAAAGTGTCATTTTCGTTTAGTCCGGAAAAAAAATAAGACAGAGAGAGATAGAGAGAGAGGCTATATAATGAAAACTGGCGTGCTTTGCTTGGCTCCACGCCAACCACACTGCTCCATGTGAGCGCGTTGACAAATGAAATAACACCCACCGGGCGTACGGCACACAAGAGACAACTCGATGAGACAAGTTTTTCGCAGAAAACTTAGAAAAGCCATCACTGCCCGGGACGCATAGGCAGCGCTCATCCATGGTCCACGCATACGTCGTAGCTCAAGGTTCGATCCCTGAGGTACGTTCTGTGCGCAAATTAGGGTCATAGTTTGGAATGGGGACAGGCTGCAATAGGCAGATTAAGCGTGCTCTGTTCTCTCGTGTATTGCGCTCAGGGCCAAACAGCGGTGATCTTATCCACTTATTTCTTTATAAAAAGCACGTTTTATTGACAACGCTCTAACAAATACGGTGCATGCATGCATGATCACGACTGTCAAAGCCACACTGATTGCGAAAATCGCACGTTGGATCCAAAGTGCGAATGTCTGTGTACTGGTTGTCGAAATGTACATAGAATAATGCACATAGAAAAATGTGCATAGACGAATGGAATACAGAGAATGGCAGATAGAAGAATGGAATACTCCAGGTTTTCATTATCCTAACTCTGCAGAATCACTTGAAACTCGCATTCTCATTAGTTCCACCTAGGTAACATTGCTGTTAAGTGCTGTTTTTTTGGGGTGTGTGTTTGTTTCATTTATTTTTTCTTGCAATGTTATATTACTGTTCCGGCCTTTTGTGTACACATTTACCAGTATACCTTGCCCCTCTTGCTTGGGCCATAAGGCCTGCAGTATAATTTAAATAAATAAATAAATAAATAAAGCCCGAAGAGGCAAAGATGACAGCAGAACATAGGGCCAGGCTTCATCCTGTGTTCTTCCATCTACTTTGTTCATTGTCGCTTTGCTAGCCATGAATACACGCCAACTCGCGCAGTTCGCCATTTTGTTAACGTGCGTACTGTTGCTCCCGGTCGCTCCAGATAGCGAAAGAAGACAAGATACCTGAACCTTGGCTCCTAGAAGAAGGTATCAACATTTGCTCCTAGTAACTGTGCGCTGAGCCGGCAGCGCAGTCAGCCTGCGCAGCACCGAGAGGGCAGCTACTGCCGTACGATGCTCTGGAGCCACCAGCATGCCTTGGTGTGCAGCCAATTTATGCCGTTGATAAGCTGTTTATGAGCGCGTGGCCATTTCAGGGGAACATAGGGCTGCATGTGAGTCAGTAAAGATTACCCTTACTCTGGGTGGTTGCTGTTACAGCTGCCGTTGGAGTACTTATCTAAGAGCAAAAACATTCCCCAGCATCCAGGTTGTGATTGCTTTGGTAAAGAGTAGCGCACCAAAATGTCTTTATGATGTGCCAGTCTTTACCAGAGCATTGACAACCCGGATGTCGCGGAAGGTTTTTGCTTAGTTCGCGAAGTCCTTATAAATAATGTATGATTTTTTTGTTTACTGATTATTAATTTTCACCATTATTATTGTCTATACTTGTGCTTTTATTTCTTTTTTTTCCGAATCGCTCCAAGGGGCCATTTTGAATGGAGATAAAATGCGTCTTTGTTGGGAACTGGATCTGCACGCAGGCGTACGGGGGTGTGCGTCTATGTGTGTATGTGTCACAAGTGCAAGCGTTGATATGATCCAGAATACAGCCAAGTTCTACAACAAGATACCTGAAAAACGAAGGCAATACAGTATACAGTAAGAGACAAAACCAAGATATGATAAATGAAAAGCTGCGTGAGTAATGCTGACAAAGCGCACTCAAGGGGAAAATGTTCAGAAGTCTGCCGTGATAGGCTAAAGTAGTAGCAGAATTCAACTCGGCCCCATTGAAATTGTTAAGCATAAGTAGCCATATGATTTACACGTAAGACAACAGCATATATCGTCGTTTTACATTCGCAGCTGACGGCCCTTCGAAAGGCAGATAAGGTAGCTAGCTATTCCTCTCAAGTGGGGCAACTCGAAATATAATTCTTCAAAATCAAGCGACAGCATAAGAGCTCGCAAAACTGCGCTTTGATGTCAGAATGACTGCACAGCCCACTTACTAGCGCTGGCATAAGCGGTCTTCACGCAATTTCTTTTTTCCTCCGTTCAACCCACGAAAATGAACAGCAATGCGAGAGCGCACCCACGCGCGAAGTGCATTTCCCATCGTGCAGCCATAACTCAAGAGCCCTTTGGCGCCCCGCAGCGCCGCTTCAATTTGCATTTAGTCCACAAAACTGTTTTCTTTTTATTTGAAGTGTGCATAGCAGAGGCCTTCCAATCTTTACTTCAAGTGTGTGTTTGCATTATTATTTTGTTGACTATGGATACTCGCAATCATATATTGACTGGGCTGCACATCTGCGATACCCGAAGGGCACTTCTGTGGCATTAATGTTCCCATTTCTTTCTTTCGTTATTATTTTTTTTCGCAGCGAGAATTTCCGATGAAAGCACCAAGAAAAGTTTTTCTTTTTCGACGTATTGGTTGCTGTGGCTTCTCCACTGAGCTCGTTTAGTTAATAGGTAAGCTATCATCTATTTTAGTAGTTGATGGATGAATATGTTGTACATGCGTAAGTATTTATAACTACGTGAGCATACGTTGTGTGCATCGTACATCATGTATACGCTAACGCAGCAAACACAGGCATAAAGCAATTTTTCATGAAGCTTTCGCTTGTAAAGGAGCATTGGCTATGAAAGAGGCATTTATTATAGCGGGTCGGCATATACTATAGGTTCATATTGTAACAAGGAGGTATCTTTACACAAACATCCTAACACCAAGCCGGTGCCTATACGATAGCGAGTCGGCGTATAATATGGGTTCATATAGTAACAGAGATATTTCTTTAAGCAAACATCTTTACATAACACCATGTTCGGTGCCTCATGATTACAGAATTATAATAATTATTTCAAACTTGTCAATTTTAAACAATTCCTTCATTTATTCATTCATTCATTTTACAGAAGCTATATAGATGTTATCGGATAAAGCATCATGTTTAAATTTTGGTAGGGAGAGAGAGAGAGAGAGAGAGAGAAGCTTTATTTTGGTTCCTTCAAGGATTTAGCCTCTCGAGGTCTCGGTCGTCTTTGGCGCCGGCGACTTGGAGCCTCTTCCAGCAAGGGTGGGCCCCTATTCCAGGGCTCCACTGAGCCTAGCTACAAATACTTAACAGATTCCGAGGCTTATCATTCACATGTTCCAGAAGAACAGTCATGATGGGCGTGCACGCAGACTAATTAGCATTATTTGTCTACCTCAGGCGCTTTGGGCCTGCCGGTCTGTCTGTCTGTCTGTCTGTCTGTCTGTCTGTCTGTCTGTCTGTCTGTCTGTCTGTCTGTCTGTCTGTCTGTCTGTCTGTCTATCTATCTATCTATCTATCTATCTATCTATCTATCTATCTATCTATCTATCTATCTATCTATCTATCTATCTATCTATCTATCTATCTATCTATCTATCTATCTATCTATCTATCTATCTATCTATCTATCTATCTATCTATCTATCTATCTATCTATCTATCTATCTATCTATCTATCTATCTATCTATCTATCTATCTATCTATCTATCTATCTATCTATCTATCTATCCGCTTACACCGACCCAGTGGCCGGAAAGTCTGCCAGCTTGGCTTACCATATGTCATGCCGTCATTGTCGTTCCATTGTCGTCATTTTGCTTCGTCATCTTCCTCTCGTAATGCCGTCGTCCCGCCTTCTACGCGTGACTCAGTGGATAATAGCTTGGGCCACTAGTTATGTGCTCGTGGTCGTGATGCCGTCATGGTAGTTGCGTCGTCGTCATTCAGGCTATGTCATCTGTCTCTCGTCATGCCGTCGTCGTCACGCAGTTGTCGTCATGCCCCCCTCATCACACTATCGTTTTACCATCGTCGTCACTTCAGAAACATCATCCCATCGTCGACATGCCACCATCGTGCTAGTGCCTTCGTCATAGTGCATCAACATCATTCGTCGTTTGTCATTCCGTCGTAATTACGCTGCCAACGCCGTCATTGCGTCGTCGTCAAACGGTCGTTACCATGCATCACCGCCATTCCTGCGTTGTCATCTGGCTTTCTTCACGCCGTCATCACAAGTTCTACGTCGACTCAGGGGCCGAAGTTGTCTAAAAGTTGCGGTAGAACCCATCTCATAATGACTGTCGACGGTAATGCATTAGCATCCAGTCAATATAGCGACACAATCTATTGCCACCGTGAAAACGCGTTGTTATGAGGCGCCTACTGCAGCAGGACTCGTCTTTCGCGCTTCCGTAAGAGCACTCCGCCCCATATAATGCCGCCGCGGTTAAGCCTGCGCAGCATGGCCTCCGAAACACATGGTGCAGCAGTGCATGTGAAAGCTGAGGACCATGTCACGCAGCAACCAAGGTCCTTTCTCGCGCTTCTTTCTGGACAAGCCGCACCAACCAATGGCACTACTGAGAAGTCCGCACGTGGTCTCCGAGAAGACAAGCGTGGCGCGCCGGTGCCTGCGAACAATGAAAATTGTTCCCTCGCTTGCAACCCACTCAGTGGCCCATACTCAGGGACCCAAGTAAGCGCGAGGTTAATTGAAGAGCGGCATACACCCAGTCGAAAGCTGATTCAGTCGAAACCTCAGCAGTCATGGAGGCATTACGGAATCATGGTGTAGATGAGTCGTATGTAAAAATACTGAAAGATATCTATAGCGACTCCACAGCCACCGTATTACTCCATAATACCACTCAAGTCGCACCCCTGGACTGTTTCTACGCAATTTTATCAACATGCAGGTTTTTTTCATCCGGTTGAAAATTGCGCAGCAGCGGGATACGAACCACGCACTGTTTGCACGCGAGGCGGATGGTCTGCCTCTACGCCATCGCTGCATCATCATGAAATGCTGAAATGGCGACCGGCAAAGCAGGTTGGTTGGAGATGATGCTAGCCACAATCTTAAAATAGTGCCCATGCTCGCAAGGGCACACCCCCCCCGCATCACACTGCACCACGGCATAGTGTTCACTGGTCTCTATGGACGCGATAGTTTCTTGTCACAGACAGGAAAGCACCATTGCCAGTATCATTGCAAGTATCGTTTCGGTCTAATGGCCTTTCGCGGTGCACCGGACGATGCCGGTTTGGAGGCTGCCGGCGCACCGGACGCGTCGCGGAACTCGTGGACTGCTGGTGTTGAAAACAGCACTCAGCGCCAAATGATGACAATAAAGTGTATAGTGCCCTGTATCTGCCATTTGGAAGGTGCTATTGGAAATGACAAATAAAGCTTCAGCGTACTAAAAGTTACAGCTCGAGTGATATTGTGAATTAACGTGAGGAAGAACTCGGAAGCAATGTTTTTTTTGTAACTTGTTTGCCAAGTTACTAGCACGTGTAATACGGCCTTGACTGGTTGCCCGGATGTTCCTGTTTGAATGCCCGGACACCGGCTCTGACTTTTGGCTCAAAGTCATTTGAAGGTTGCCGGCTACAAACCGCAGCAAACATTTTGGAGCGTCTTTGCCGCAGAACTCGCGCATTCTAGTATTCCTTCCCAGCTCCCCCAGTAATAATTATTTTATAGCCCCCGCCTAACAAGATCCGCCTTCGAGACTATTTTTAGGAGTCTGACTTGTGATACCGCGTGAAATGCTGTCCCTCAGACTTGAGCAACGTGCAAAGCCCTGTTGCAGAGTAAACGGACACAGTGTGAGTACAGAGCTTATCAGAAGATTTTAGAAGTTGCAAGTTGTCTTTCCGTTCTATCTGGCCGTAATGAAGTAGACTTAACAAAGAGCGTTTTAAGCTTCTAAGCTGCGCTATTGTAGGATGATTCCTTGAAAAACAAATTTGTACATCACTCCATTCATACTATCCTATAGAGAAGCGCGAGAAAGAAGCGATACAATTTAAAGTGTTGGATCGCACTTAAAATAAAGTGTTTTTTGCATCACATTATTTTAAATACATCGTTCGCATGTTTAAATGTTTTCTTCGTTGCTGGTACTTCGGTCACTCTCTCTCTATTTTCATTTGCCATTCACTATTGATTTCTTCATTTGACTTCGCGTACATACTTGTGGCAATTTCTTTTAAGGGAATTGGGCCTAGGTGACACCGGTAACATTTTCATTTAAAATAGTGCAAAATGACGAAAAATACTTCTCAGAAAAAAGCAGAAAAAAGCAAAACAAATGAAGTAAGTGAAGAGCACACGTGCGATGGAACCCAAATGAAGGGTCATAAAATGGCACGTAATGGTACAAAACATTTTCTTTGCATGCATGTAAATTAAGAAAGAAACCATGCTTGAAGGTACATAATACGATTGATTCCTTGATGTCTGCAGTATTGCTAATTAAGATAGCAACTATGATAGCTAGTACGAAGGGAAGGACAAACATCTATTGTTAAAATATATTAGCGCTCGGCAAGACTAGAAAGTGTATCATAGAAGAGTGCTTCTACGCAGCTGATTTAAGAACGTGCACTATGCCAAACTGGATCAGGTGCGTGTGTAGACAAGATGAGCCAATATTGACTACGAAATACGCACATTGTTTGCATAAACCTATTAGTTCCTGCTGTTTTCCTGTGGCAATAAACAAATCACCACCACGAATATTCTCCAGCGTGGCAGCTGTCTGAAATGTATGACTGTGAAGTTCGCACACGGGTATGTACAGAACTATTTCATCTGAGCGCAGTCTTTCATCTTAGACGCCTCTGTATACATCTGGTGCATATTATGCAGAGGTAGGAGCAGGGACCACCGACTGCGATACAATGTGTTTTTCTCACTCAGTTTCCGTAGAGTTTGAGGAAGCACATGGTTGGCCAAACACTGCCTTGGTCACACTCAGGAATATTATCCCCAAATGTTCTATGAATTCATAGAGAAGAAGGTATACAAGATTACCTCCACTGGCACTGATAAGACCTGTGGAGCTCGGCAACATGAGCTCTATTGAAGAAAGCTTGTTTTCTCTCTCTTTCTCAAGGCTTTGTGTTATTATTTACTTTCTGCCACACCAGTAACCCCTTCTGTAATGAAAGGTAATCTGTTGGAACATACAAGAGCATGCGTCCTCTTAAGTACTTAAATGCTAGAAAACCTTACTGGGTTTCTTTTTTTCTTTTTTTTTCTTTTTGACAGAAAATAATGAAGGTTATCGAAAAAGAGGAGGTGTGGCGCATGAAGTAATTTTTTAAGTCTCTACGAAAATGAATAACCGTGACACTTTTGGAAACGATCGATTTTTCAAAATTGTTTTATGGAAGCAGTTTTATTTTATTCTGAGATCACCGATCATTGGTATATGTATGACCTGGATTGTCTACATATCTGGGTTATATAATTATTACTCCAGCGCGATACCGGGGAACCTGCTTGCGCGCACATCTGCAGCGTTACATTCATATAATTCGCCAAGGGATAAGTGAAATGTTACCAAACCCTTTCGCGGGTTTCACCTGCAAACACCACGATATGATTATGAGGCACCGCGCAGTCCGTACAAATTTGGACAACGTGAGGCTCTTCAGAGTGGACCTAAATCTAAGCACAGGAGGTATTTCGCACTTATCCATTATACAAAATGCGGCCACCACGGTTGCGATCAAACCGGCCACCACTAGCTAACCAGCGCTGCGCCTTAGCCAGCGTAAGCTACAACGGCCGCTAAAATGCCGCTTCTCTGAAAATTAATGAATACCTAAAGCACAGGGGTGAATATTCGACCTTCTGTCAAAGTTCAGTTCGTGGCACCCTTTAAGCGAAGGCTTTTTTCTTTTTCCTTCTGTACTGGTGTCTGCAGTCTTTAAACCTTTTGAACCTGATGGGTAATTTAGGGTTATACGAGCCAAACAACCCGAAACACAACTTCAACGAAATCAAGCGGAACACTGATGCTTTCCCGCTTGTCCTTATATTCGCGACTGTCATATTGGCTGACATTCATTCAGGTTGCTTTTTTAAGTTTGTTTAACACCTTTAACCTCTTGCCTCGCATACTAGGAAACGCTGGATGTCACTAATTCATCTTATCAAGAAGCGCTTACGCGCTCCCTGACGCCCAGCGCTGCACGGTCGGGACCTTCGATCTTTCATTATTGCAAACGACATAGCTCGGCGGCGGCGTGTCCTTTTTTTTCTACCGACCGGCATGTTTATTGTTTGCCTACCACACCCGGAAGTGCAGCCGGCGCAGGCGAGTTGCCGATGGGAAGACGCACAAGACAAAAGAGAACGCGGTGGTTGGTTTCCTTCAACTTTATGCGATCCAGGAGAATCCGGACGCGAGCGCAGCCAGCTGTGAATCTGCCAAATTCTTCACCTGGCTTTTTTCATTAGGCGCTGAGGAACGACTTCTCCGCGCGTTCCGGCTGCATGCACGAGGTCGGCAAGCTTCTTTCTCACTGTGCGGCCCTCTCTCCGCCTCTTTCTCCTAGCCGTTCCCTTTAATCGCGTTGCGCGAATACTTAGATCGGAGCTTGGTCGTGCTCTCTTTGGTCTGCCTCAAGGCGAGGGGAGGTTCAAACTTTATTGAGAGTCGCCTGCGATCGATTGACTCAGTTTTAGCTTTGATGCGTACAGCCGTGTTTAGAGTACGTAGCGAGAGGGTTGCATGCAGCGAAGGGGGCATCGCCGACGACTCAGAGACGACGAGTGAATGAGGCAGAAATCGAAGAGCCCCGCCTGCACGCTGAAGACACTGATAAGTGCGCCCACTGAACGACTGAAACGCGCAGAAGGGTAACGAGGCCCCGCTGTCACCCAGATCCCCATTGAGAGAGGAAGGCTTGGGTTGATTTACGTTACGGGTGGTATAGCAGACTTTTATTTACTGCCGCCGTTATCTAGTGTGCTCACTCGATAATATATATCGTCATGGAAAGGGACTATATGCAGGCCATAAGGAACGGTTCAAGGGCTAGGCAATACGAACCAAGACAACATGGGGCAAAAAAGAAGAAGACTATATACAAAATCTCATTCAGCTCGATCCTATTAAAGGGAAAGCGAAGGACTTTCTGAAAATGTTCAGCTAAGAGCACATTTTCACAGTGGCTGGCTTTCATAACTTATCTATAGCAATATAAATTACTAAATAAAAAATAAGAATGCTTAATTTAGTAAAAAAAAAGAAAGGAGCACGGTCACCACGGGGAATGTGGTTTGAATTTGTGCCCGTTATTTGGGCGCCGCTTTGTTACGTCATCGTATTGAACTATGCCCGCTGTCTTGGCATGGTGCAGCTGAGGAATCGGAACTTGCGTCACAACAGTCTGCGACATACGGAGCCACGGAAGTCGTATGGAAGCTTCTGACCCTGTGCAAAACCTGAAAGACGTTGTTTTTAAATGCAAGTTTGAGCAATGGCACCTCACCGACATTCAAAGCTCTCTGGGCAGCAACGACCGCTCAGCCTCTACAACCGAAGCGAACTTGTGAGCTTTCAAGCGTGCCGAGAAGGTCCAGTGGCATGTACACACCGGTGGCTTTTTTTTTTTAATGCGTAACTAGAAAGAACTTGCACAACTTGGTGCTGCTTGGATGATAGGGTGGTAAATATTGTTTTATTGAAGGCACAGCTGACACATACAGCGCTGAGTTTCAACAATAGATTTGGTAAAGACAGAAGCTCAAAACGCTGCTCATGCTGATTCCCTGTGCGCTACACTAATGAGAATTACTTGTTTCGTGCACCGGAATGTCACAGAAGTGTTCACCCTGATGCTAACGCCAACGCAACTGCCAACGAACCTCAATGGAAGCTTTTCGCTACGACGTGTCGCTTTCCCGCGCAATTATTGGGAAGACCACACGCGCGGCAAAACGGCACCCAACGCGGGTGCTTGGGCGGCTGGATGCCGCTCGGCCCACATTGCTTCGCTGTGAAGCCGTATAGCGGACGGCGCTTCAAACACAATCGCTGATCTTCGCAGTATGCATAGCGCGTGGGTCTATTATCGCTTCACCCGAATAATCCGCGCTTTCTTGCCGCAAGAACAGAAGAAAAAAAATAAGGCATGAAATTCATGGCGCTGTTAGCTTTAAATCATATAGATGCGGGACAGCTACTTCGCAATGTACCGGTGGTAGCTTGTCAGAAGAGAACATGTTTAAATTTAGCTCCCATTATTTGCGTTAAGAAGAAATTCACTTCCTTTTTGCGTCACCGGCGGCGCTGACGCGTTCGGTTCAATAAGCCCGACGAAAAGGTGACGCCGTTCTACGCTCTATATACTGACGGTGTTATGCTTCGCGGTTCCGTATTATAATGTCAGTGATACTGTGGGGATCGTGCTTGGATGCCTTCTTTATACAGCAGGGGATTCTTGACGTTTTGCGTAGTGGTGGTTAGCTATGTGGCTATTTTGTCCTTACATTGGAGGGTTCTAATGCAGTAATGTAACGTATTCTAATCTGGTTGCCATTCTGTTATCGCCATTAGCCCTCCGTGATTTGTCAAACCTTTTTCCGGCCACGAGCACTTTGCCTGTCCCTCACGCGACTTCATGAAAGTGCAAAAACCCACCCTCTCTACATAACGTATACACATTGATGATGCATTCTTATGCAAAACAAAACATATTCCTTCCGATTCTGCGCCCTTCTCCCTATTAGCCTTACGTTATTGGTAAAAATTTATCATGCATGCACACTCAGGCCACCATAAGTCGGAAGACTCAGTCGGGAGTAGAGTCACTCAGACTCAAACCAGCCCTTGAGTCGGAGTGTGAGGGAGCGTCGCTGAGTGGAATTTTGGCGAGCCTGAGTACCGAGTGAGGCCCTATAAGTAAAAAATATATTTTGCGAGGCTGTCTTAGTGAGTTATGTTTATCTTGCGATCATTGGGGGTTCGAGCGACGTCGCATAACCGCCAAAACTCACGTCAAAATGACGTGCATGCACAAAACAAGGATTATTATTCCAAACAAAACTATTTTTATTTTGCAATAGCCTGAGACATCCCCGTTACGAAAGGAAAGAAGACGGCTGCATGCACCCTACCTACCAACCCTCCGGCACTTTTGGCAATGTTTGCGAATTTTGGTTCGTTTTACGACTTTACGAAAGATTTCATTAGGTTTTACGAAACATAGATTATGTTTGTGAACTTTTTTCACTCATCCGCCTTTGAATCTTCTGTTGGGAGTTGTCTGATAGTGAAAGGACGCAAGGGCAAGTTCCTTCATTCGGGCAAGTGTATGCAGAGAAGTTGCTGAAGCAAGCGAAATCGGCCACAGCAAGGTCGCTGAAGTAGTCACTGTGATCTAAAAGCAATGTGTTGCCGGTAAAGTTGCTGTTCCAAGTTTACTTCTGCTTGTGTGCTGCATCAAAAAATAAATCTTTGCTAAATAAGGAGCGCGTTATCTGATAAAAGGCGTGTGCTGTGGGAAATCTTTACAAAAAGTGCCTTCTATTCACCTCTTGAGCCCCCACGCCCTCGACTGTCACTAAACCTCCCCACGCCGTTTTGGTGCCATATCCCCGCAATTTTTACGAATCATATTGAGGTTCACAGGTTGTCAGGTACGAGGGTTTATCCAGAAATAAGGTTCCCATCAATTTTCGAAATAGACCACATTGTTTATTCCCGTAGAAATTTACATCATTAGAAGGATGAAACTTTGCTCTTAATTTTCTACATAATCGCCATCTTTTTCTACGCATTTTTGTAGATGGTGCTCCAATTTCTGTATCCCAATGTCGTAGAACTCCGCCGCCAACCCGTTTAAGAAGCGTTTCACCTCTTCTTTTACTTCATCGGCGCTCCGGAAGCGTTGGCCACTCAAATGTTCCGTTAACTTTGGGAACAAGCGCTAATCACTAGGCGCGAGGTCTGGACTGTACGGTGGGTAGGGCATGACAGTCCACCCAATGTTTCTCAAAAGTTCCTGGGTTTGACGGGAGACGTGAGGTCTGGCGTTGTCATGAAGCAGCGTTCCACCGGCTGTCAGTCGTGCTCGCCGGCGGTTCTGGATAGCTCGCCCGAGTTTTCTTAGTGTTGCACAATAACTGCCTGAGTTGATTGTTGTCCCAAATTCCATGAAATCGATCAGCAGTATCCCCTTACGATCGCAAAAAACACTGGCCTTGACTTAGCCAGTAGAAGGAGTTCGAATTTCTTTACGACTGGTGACTTTGGGTGACGCCACTGTTGGGATTTTTGTTTTGTTTCGGGAGTGAAACGAAACAAGCACGTTTCGTCTTCCGTGACAATGGAGTCCGACAATTCTTCCTTATCTTCTGGACACTTTTGAAGAAACTGGTGAGCATAGTCAAGGCATTTCTCGTTGTGGTCTGATGTCAATAGCCGCGGTACCCATCTAGCACAACACTTCTGATACTCCAATTTTTTAGTCAAAGCTATTTCCATTATACTGTAAGAACTCCCAGGACTCTGAGCAACAAGTTCACGGACGGTGATCCTCCTGTTTCGAAGCACTTCACGTTGGATCATCTCGATAACCGCCTCCAAAACTGATGGTCTTCCACTCCATTCTTCATCGTGGACTTCCATCCGACCGGAACTAAACTCCCTGCGCCACTTTCGGACGTGTTGAACGGACATACACTTGTCGCCATACACCTCTGCCAACTGACGATGAATATCCACGGGTGGAGTCCCTTTGGCGTGCAAAAGCGAATTACGGAACGAATGTCGCACTTGGCGGGATCAACGATGGGAACCTCCATATCGGGCGGCTGCTGAGCCAATAATGAGCGGTGCAGCGAAGCGCGGCCGGGGGGAACCGAGAGTGGGGGAACAGCCCCACGCAGCAGTATTGCTGGATTTCGCCTCGCACCTTCCTTCCCGTGTGGCTGGAGCTCTTTGGGAACCTTATTTCTGAATCAACCCTGGTATATATGCACCCATCACTCCGGCTGCTCGGAGCTGCCGGCGAGAACGTATTTCTTTGATTTTAGTAAAAATGAAGTTCGAAGCGCAACATCAAGCTAGAATTATAGTACATTCTGAGTGAAACACCCCCGCACCTATGCCCGCGCGCAACGTTGTTATGTGAAGCAGTGTTTGCTCACCTTGTTCAACTCATCCATGGTTTCCCGCTTGATTGCAACAAACACAATATTCCTCGATCAAATCTACACCTGTTTGCAGGCACGGCATGGCCACAATTAGTACATAACCGGGGTTGTTGGAGAAGTATGGGAGAGGCCTTTGCCCTGCAGTGGGCGTAAACAGGCTGATGATGATGATGATGAAATCTACACCTAGGTAGCCGAGATTTCAAATCATGTCGCAGCGCTAAAGGCAGAGGTAAAGCAAATACGAAGCGTAGAGCCGATCAACTGTTTCCACAGCGGTTGCCATCTTGCGGGCACTGAACGACATAGGTTGCATGTACAATCAGCGCATGCATGTATGTCACTACTTCGTTAAAAAACCAAGTATTTGTGTTTATTTTCTACTGTATTCGAACAAGTTTTTCGTCGAAATGTTATGAAACAATTTTGCTTCCAGTAGCGCGCAGTTGTCAAAATAGTAAGTGTTCCTGTCCAAAATAAAGTTGGTATACGGTTGCGATGAGCCCCTCCTATAATTGAACACCACAGCGAAAACAGGTGCTTTCTGTCGGGTCACGTTAATAAGCGGCACGGCTTACTAGCATGTGCAAAAACAGATGGAAGGCAAATTGAAAATACGGTATCGGTAAGGGTAGGGTGGCAGTGTTCTGCTAACACTACTCGCGATATCCTCTAGCTCACGGATATGAAAGGCGAGAGCCTTTCTTCGCCGTGAGCCTAGAAAGGCGAGAGCCTTTCTAGGCTCACGGCGAAGTTTGTGTCAGCAGACCTCACTGCCGGAGTGTACGCCGAAGCGTCATCAAGCCATATGACGACAGATTAAAGAATGCAAAATGATTGATAGTGACAGTTAGTGAATGATAACGTTATAATAGAGAATAGTAGAGGTTAATAATGAATAGTGAGGACTAATAATGACTACTAATGACTTGTAATGACTACTAATGACTCCGAAATGACCAGTATGTCAACGACGGCTTGCCGTGACCACAATTAAACAGAAATGACTAGAAATGTCTAGTAATGAGTAGTAATGACTAAAATGACTACTAATGATTTGTAACGACTACTAAAGACTACGAAATGACCAATATGTCTAACGACAGCTTGTAATGACCACAATGGATTACAAATGACTAAAAATGCTTACTAGTGAGCAGTAATGACTAATAATGACTGAAATGACTAGTAATGACTATAAAATGACCAATATGTCTAACGACGAATTGTAACGACTGCAATTGATTAGAATGACTGAAAACGCTTAGTAATTACCAGTAATGACTAAGAATGACTGAAATTACTTGTAATGGCTGCTGATGTCAAGGATATGACCAACATGTCTAACGACGGCTTATAATGACCACAATTCATTAGAAATGACTAAAAAGGCTCAGTAGGGAGGAGTAATGGCTAATAATTACTGAAATGACTTGTGATGACTAGTAATGACTACGAAATTACCATTATGTCTAACGACAACTTGTAACGACTACAATTCATTAGAAATGACTGAAAATGCTTAGTAATGACCAGTAATGACTAATAATGACTGAAATTACTTGTAATGACTACCAATGACTATGATATCACCAACATGCCTAACGACGGCTTCTGATGACCACAATTGACCACAAATGACTGAATATGCTTAGTAGTGAGCAGTAATGACTAAAAGAAAGAAGAGAAAGAGAAGAGGCAAACAGAAAGAGCCGAATGATAAGAGGAGGAAGAGTAGGCTTTCGCTGTTCACCTCTTAAGAGAGATCTTACGAGACCCTGTAATTTTTAATCTGGAGAAGTGGTCGAACGCGACACTGTCACGGACGCTGGCATTCACACAAGTCGTGCGTTCCCTGTATAATAACGGCATAGCAGCCAACGCTATCGTAGGCGTGTCTTTGCAGAAAAAAACGAGTTGTTGGTGCTTTTAAGTGGAAGAAAGCGAGGCCTAGTTTGCGCTTAAGGGACTGATGCGCTTCTGGTGGTTACTGCAGTCATTAAACGGTGTTGAATTGAAATAAATAATGCATGTGTGTGTAATTTTGGTAATCTTACGGTATAAAAATAAAGCACAAGATATTCCAAAAGAACGAAACATCGCATTCTCTTTCACAGGTTTCCTTTCCCTGTTATTTTGGTGAGTTCGAAGTAGCGTTTCTCAGCGTCGCGGACAATCGCTTAGCAGCCGTGCTCATTTCAACTCTCATTCGTGGATTGGCGCGGGCCCGGTATGCACACGGTATGCACTTGCGAGAACTGCAATCCACGATACCTTTCAAGCTGCCAAAGGACGAAAGATGCGAAAAACGTTGCACTAGACAAAAATATCGCCAAGCCGGGCCATTACATTTGCCGCCGTCATGTATACGGCTTCGTTCATTTCGTTCAAACCACACCGCTTCGTTTAATGAGACCGCTTCCTTAAATTTGTAGAAAAACCGATGGGTAAATACAACTTTGAAAACGCTCTTTTTGCTAAGTTCTTATTGCCGTGCCCTACTGAAACGCTGTTGAAAAGACCGCAGCTTTGAAACACGTTTCACGTCGACAGGGTTTCACTGTATTAATTCCTCCTCACAGTTGTATTCGCCGCTTGGGTTGAGTTGCAGCATAGATTTAGTGTGCTTGTGGGGACAGTATATTTACAATTGTTTGCTCCGCTGGTAGTCCTGCGTCATAAAAGGAAAGAGAGAGAAAAAGGAAGGAAACCATCATCATTTTACGGAATGATCACATGTTCGTTCATGACGACATGGCGCGCGAACAGCGTTTAGTCTATATTTGAGATTTAGTGGTAAATAATTATATTAACCAGCATCGTCGTTTCCCGATGTTCTTAATACTTTACGTGATATACGTGCTTGCCACGGCGTTGGTTACTATACTTATTGTCTAGTACGCTCTTCGACAAATGTACACCACCTGCCGTGGTTGCTAAGTGGCTATGGTGTTGGGCTGCTGAGCACGAGGTCGCGGGATCGAATCCCGGCCACGGTGGCCGCATTTCGATGGGGGCGAAATGCGAAAAGATTGAGGTGCACATTAAAGAACCCCAGGTGGTCGAAATTTCGGAGTCCTCCACTACGGCGTGCCTCATAATCTGAAAGTGGTTTTCGCACGTCAAACCCATTAATTTATTAATGCACACCCTTTGTTATGTATATTTGCCCCACAACAATAATCGTCACGTCTTGCTTGCGTTTCCTTTCTTGAAAACGCTGCACTCGTTACTTTCCTGTCGAGAATGCTTTGTCACGCTGATAACGCGCAAGCCGTTCATGACTTGAGGGTACCGGGCTCGCAGCGTTATAAAAAGGAAATGGGGACAAGACAGATGACGATTATTGTTGTGTGGCAAGATACGACCCAAAGGGTGCAATTTTTTTTTAAGAGTGGCTTTAAGAGTCTTACACTGCTAGCGATTCAAACGCTTCCGTTAAGTCAAAAGTTCTTCAGTGTGCACAGCCCTCCTGTTGCTTTCGCTGGTTGTGCTCGGAAGGCAACAATGTATTTCCTCGTCTTGTTCAAATATATGTATGGAATGTTTTGGCCAGTGTGAAAATATCAAACTTACATTCAGCGCTTGCAGCGTACATAAACCAGCTAAACGTTTTGTCAACAGCATATTTGCTCTCGAAGAGAGATAAGTGTTTCACAGGAGGCGTGCCGGAGCTATATAAGAGGCAGAATTAGTAACACGGCGCTCAAGATCCTCAGCAGAGTTCGAATCGCTGAGGGACAACCCACACATAACATTATCTGGATACCAAGCCACGCAGGGATCAGGGGCAACGAAGGGGCAGACAGCTTAGCTCGAGGGATGACCAACCGAGCAGGAACGTCAACCGCCCCAGAGGGGCCACAGATCTACTGCGGGAACAGCTATTCAGAGCTATTAAACCTCTATAAGGGGCTAAGATGTCAATATCCCCCACCACATAAAGCATTAACAAAGGAGGAAGCTGCAGGATGGCGGAGACTGCAAACGGGCTCCTTCCCAAACTTACACATACTAAGTAGGATGTTCCCCACGCAGTATAGCGCAACCTGTCCGTGGTGTGGAGCTAAACCAACATTATACCACATTACATGGGAGTGTACAGGCATTCCACAAACACAAAACACCAAGTACGGAGCAATGGGAGAGCTGGCTCACCAGCCGCGAGCTAGAGGCTCAAAGAGCTCTAATAGCGCACGCGTTCGAGCCCTGGACTAGGGGCTCGGACTGGGGGCTCGGAGCACTGGACTAGGGGCCCATCCATGGCTGAAGAGGACCCAAGCTTCAAGAATGAAGACTTCGGCCTCGACCCTCTAAAACCTTAAAAAAGTCAATAAAGTTTTCCATTCCATTCCATTCCCACGAAGAGTTAAGAAGGTGCATGCACTCTCCTAATTTTCCGTACACCTGCTTGCTGGAACGCATAACGCTTACCCAGTTCTTTTAAGTTTTTAGCGTGTTAGCTGTCAGTGAGCCACGAACCTGCTTACGTACAATACAAGGACTAGTTCAGCGTATACATCTTTGTCTTTACCAAAGGCATGTTTCATCAACCAAACAGTGGTTGAGGCTATGACAACCATGGGGTGGTTCAGTCTATGTACAGTAAATTCTATGACTTCTAGTCCCCCCCCCCCCCCGAGTCTGCAATAAATAAGAAACGTAATGTCGCGTGCCAGGTGGTTGTGATAGTGATGTTATACGCAATGTTAGCCTAACTGCCCATCAGCGCCGGGAATTGCTTCAGCGAAGCGCGGCTGTTGAGAGCCCACATCGCACTAACGCTGTTCTATTGCTTCACCGCCAAGTAAAAGCACGAAAAGACGTGATACCAATGTTCTCACAACGCGCGGCCTTTCCTGAAACACTACAGGCACAGAAACGAGGATGCTGTATGTGCGGGTTGTATACTATTTCAACATCAAACTTTTTTCCGGGTTTCAGTTTGACCTGAAGCGATGTGGACACAACTGTCCTGCACAAATTGCTCGGCCCGATCACCTCGACGGGCGTATACCGTTCACTCTCATGGACGTCGCCAGAATGGCACCGTGGACGCCATTCAACACTCTCGTACACTCGTAAAAAAGTTTGCACCCTTTAGGGCGTATCTTGTCCTACAACAATAATCGGCATCTGTCTTGAACGCATTTCGTTCGTTAACGCTGCGAGCCCGGTACTTTCAAGTCACGAATGGCATGCGCGTTATCGGCATGGCATCCCCGACAGGAGAATAGCGAGCGCAACATTTTGGAGAAAGGAAACGCAAGAAAGGCAGATGACAATTATCGTTGTGGGACAAATATACACCCCAAAGGGTGCAACTGCTTTAAGAGTGTAGGTGCCTAAGGCCCAGCGCAACGACTGTTCGAGTAATATGGCCCAATTTCAATTTATTCCCAGCTTAAAGCAACACTGGTCATAGTGCTCAATAAAAGACCAAGTATTTGTTGAATATTAGGCCTCCTAAATATTAGAATAGAAAAATTCGGGAACATGTAAAATTACGAAAGCAGGGTGAATGCAGGGTGAATGCAGAAACATTTCCGTATCTAATAAAGCGTATATAATATTATCGGACGATCCACTCAGAATGAAGCATTCCGAAATAAAATTATTGCACTTGAATGTTGACAGTTTCTAGCACTAGTATACTCTATCATTTTTCTATTCGTTTCTTTGGTCACTGATTAAACTTCCGGCTATGGAGGCTGCATTTCTATGGGAGCGAAATGCAAAAACACTCGTTTTCGTTCCCGTAAAACAACTAACTCTAGGTGGTCCAAATTAGTTCGTACTACTCCACTACGGCATCACTCGTGACCCAAAGACAGTTTTGGGACCATAAGTCCCTGAATTTAATGTGACTTATTCGTTTTTTTACGCAGATTCTCGCGGAATCTGCGTCTAAAAACAAACTCTCGACAGGCCGGCGACGGGGTTTGCTCTGGATACAATTTGGCACGCTGGCCAACATAAAATATATTTAGCTGAGATGTACCTAGTGAAGAAATGTGAAAAAAAGATTATTACACCTGAAGCAACAACAAAGCGGGAGGGTGGGATGTTTATTTCTCTGTAGTGTGTGCAACATGCAAGGCTGTGGTGTTGTAAGAACATGCACCCACCAAAGAGAAAAAAAGCCTAAGCAGATATCGCGTTCCACGCGCTCAATATATACATATATATAACTGTGTAGATGGGCACAGGTATATTCTTGAAAAGATATCGGCAATTCGTTTGTGCGGCTTCTGTGGTTTCAAAGAACTTCAGAGGACTATAATTTCTTTTTTAATGTTTTTTTTTGGACATGGCTGCAGTGGTGGAATAAGAAAGTTTGTTACGAGCAAGCCGCAACCTCTTTAGCAAAGATTGAGTTATTAACTGTTGTTCAGCGGTATTTTGCTACATATTTAGACTGTGTAATTGAAGCCAATCAGACCTCAAGGTATCTATATCTAGTACAAATCATCAGGATAGAACGAATTTTGAGTTTATCCAACTCACGATGTCCATTAATGCAAAATGGGGATCTTGATAAAAACAATTCTTGGAACGCCGGTACACTCGCCAATGTTTTGCGGATGGATATCTCCGGATGAATATCGCTGCTTGTCTCAATATTTCAGGCAATTGGACATGCTCCTAGCACATACGGACTTAAATATTACAATTATTGTAAGTACAATAAAGCGAGCAACAATAATGTTAGTACATGCCAGTTAATTATACGGCGAATTCGCTCTATTAATCAGTAGGTCGGTCGGTCGGTCGGTCGGTGGGTTGGTCGGTCGGTCGGTCGGTCGATCACCTAACTTTATTAGGGTTCTAAGGAACTACGAAGTCGCAGTTGCGGGACGCTTCCACGTTGAGGCCGGAAGACCATGGCCCTCCGCCCGTTCGCGGGCCATTTGGACAACCCTTAGTTGGTACTGGGGATCGCTGCTTTTAAGGGCCTCTTCCCAGTCCTCTTGTTTATTAAAAGACGCGTTTTGTAACGCAGAACATCAGCAAAGCATGTGTGCTAACGATCAATGCTCTTCATTGCACTGAGGGCAGTGTGGGTTGAGGTCCGTAGCAAAGTGGCTAAACTTTCCTCTCGGAGGGAAATATCCCGTTTGTAACGTTCTCAATGTGGAAAATTGAGGCACTCTTTTTTTTTTTACTCTTGACCGAAAACAATTCTTGGCTAAAAGTTTCTTCCATGCGTTATCTTTATAAATTTCCTTTCACCTTCGATGCCTGCTACACATGTCCGGTAGAAGATCGCTGTGTTTGCTATCAAAGAAAATATTGCAACATGGATGTGTTCCACCATATACAACCAGTTCAGGTGTTTGCCATATGTACAGAATACACATAACGAAGAAACATAATTGTAAATCGGCAGTCTGATGCATTATGCAAAACAAAAATAAAAAATAAATCAGACTCATACGAGGGCAATATTGAACAAATTTCAAAAAAACAAAGAAAGAAAGCAAACATCATTTGATGGTGTTTAACGTTTAGTAACATGGCAGAGGCAAAAATGTATTGCTCGACTGTAACATGACCTCCTCCCCCACCCCGCCCGCTTTCCCTTTCATGCCACGCTATCCGACTGCAGATGAAAGCCTGCCTTTAATGTTGGATGCTTTCGCAAACCACAAACCACAATTCAGTACCACAACAGGGGTGGAATTCATTAGGCGAAATTATAAACAAATTTTTCCGTAAGAAAAATCTAATAAAAAGGAGTTTTCACATAGCTAAAACCGTTCTTCAGCTCAGCCAGCTTGCTATGCCCACCGCTGTAAATATCAGCACTGAAGTAGAAAAAAGGCGTGTATATGTAATGTTGGCACAGGTTCGAACTTTACTTCTTGCGCCAATAGTAGGCGTAAGTCCATTCACAAAGCTTAAATAGCCATTGCAGCTGCCGACGTAAGAAAAAAACGTTTACGACAGCGGGTAGCAGTCTTGGGAACATAATTATATCTTCGTCGTTAGACCTGATGCGGGTAAACACTGGAACTTCTTGTTGCGGCCGATTGGACAGAGGCCACAGCTGGTAGCCTAAGCTGGCGCGCGCGCTAACTTTGCCGCGCGCTCTGATTTGTCATGTGAAAGTGCATTGAGCAGTTTTAGCGCATAATTGTACTCGACGTGCCGTGCTTTGGAACACAGTAACAGTAATGCCGTGCGGTGAACGTCTGCTTATTGTCCGATAGGCTGTTTCCTCTATTTGCGGAATAGCCTGACTCTTCATACTCGTCATCACAGTGTGCTGTCCGTCTCTGACAACTTCGAAGTTTGTCATTGATGTGTGTTGAACACTTCTCTTTTTCTAGATTGACCTTTCCCTGGCTCCTAGAGCTGCGGATGATTATTTTTCCATGTGCTTTTGAAACTATAATCTTTCTTGGGAGGGGAAGCAATGAAAAAAAAAAAACGCCTGAACACCTCTAATTATCGAAACTTCTTGCGGTTGGACAATTTGCTGTCCTCTTTCACGCTGTTAGCCTCAGATTGTTAATATATTGCTCTATAGTTTCAATTCAGCGCAAAGTCAAGCAACGTAGTGTTTGTGCCCACGCTTATGCTCGTCTTGTGCCTACGGTGTGAGCAAACGTATGCGTACGACGCACGGCAATCCTGCATATGATACGAAGCGAGACTTCAATATTATGACATATAAAAAAAGAAATGGCGAATAAAATTACGTACCACCACTGATACGAACATTACTTGGCCTCTCGGACAAGCGTGATGCGGTGCAATAAAATACACCCAATGAACGGAGCGAATAATCGTCTCCTCACTCCTCTTGTAGCCAATCGTGCTAAATGAAAGCGTACGAATGCTCTTTCTTTGTGGGCAACAATTTTTGAGCGGACAACACCTGCCGGGTCTGTAACTCTTAATGGACTACAAAGATCCATTCCGCCATGTAATATCGTGTAATAGGTCCACAAGGTGTGGTCAATAAGCGACCAGTGATCCAATATATAGAATGCGACATGACGGGAAGCTTTCATTGCTCCAAAATTTTAATGTGCATTCTGTGTAAAAAGAACTACGCCCTATAGGGTACCACCTCATATCGCGTCACTTAGCGTGATTGTCAGCGATCTACAATATTTCCCTATTTATAAACTGCTATTTATTTAGCAATCCACTGAAGAATTAAGTGCTCTTACGCTGTTTAAGAATGTTCAAATAACTTCTATGAAATTAGTGAAGGTTCGGTGACGTCAAGTTCATGTTTACCTGTGCGCGTGACACCATGCTTGTTAATTTAGTTAGTAAGTGAATGTTTATAAGTTTATACGGCCGGTAAAACTACTTTCCTTACTTCGAATAGCTGTTCAAAAGTTTCTATCGCAATTGATGTTTCGCCTTCAGGGCGAAATTTGTAATTTATTATTTTTTTTTACTAAGTAACTGCGTATGAATGGCCCAGCTTTGTGAATTCCGCCCCAATTGTCGTGGCAAGGAATAGCGCACACAAGATTAATTCTGAAATCAACCGCGATGTAATAAAAGTTATAGTTTCCGTTGCAAGACGTTTGATGATTGGAAAACTATATTAAAAGGCCCGTACACCGATTCGAAACACCTCCTAAAATTTTATCACGTCTCGGAACTATGGAAACAACGAGTCGTTTACTTTAACAAGGAACTATGAACTTATGTATTTCAATCACCATAAAAAGTTGCGCAAGGCTGCATTAGGTGCTACTCTGCTGTAAAGCACTTATAATCTGGGTTTACTGGCACTGATATGTATTAGTGGTAGCAGGTTGCGACTAATGCTCATTAGGACGCGTTATTCGCTGGTAATTGTGCTCAGATTTTCATCAAAATGTATAACCTCACTTGTTTCTGTCAATTACGGACAGTTTTTTTTATTAAGAAATTGGGATGCTTTCGCTGTACGATTGCCGCATTGCCTGCCCATGAACTCAGGGCCCACTATTCTTCACTCGGCACTTCACACATCTACTGCGTGTAAGCTTGCCTCTAATCCCCTTTTGGTTTTTAATCAAACAACATATTTTTCACTCCATCGTATACGCCATGTTCTCTTAACAAGTTTGTGTCGGCTTGGCTGCCATTGATGCCACGACCCAGCGAACGCCGCCTTTTCCGGGATGCATCAAAACGCTGAAATAAGAAAGAAACATCGTCATACAAGATTATGAACCACTGCATAACTACATGACACGCTGCAGACGTTCTACAAAGCCTTTAATTGGACAGATTTATAAAAGTGCATTTATTGCTGCCACAGCCCAACACTTTAGAAGCTCAATTATTAGGTATGCAATTGTCATTCCTTTCCGTTAACACTATTACCGATGCTCACGCACGCATAACTAAGAAGTGTTGATTCACGTCTAGAAACGATATATAGAGACAAATTAGACACGCATGACGTTTCAAGTAATAGTATCAGCACAAAAAATTGATTGAAAAGATAACGAGCGTTGAAGCTGCTTGGTCGAGCTTCTTTGCTCGTAGTGGGTATAGGCTTCTCAGTGCAGAAGCCCAGCAGCAGCAACCACTTGCCTTGCCCGCCTTACCAGCCGGAGCTGGTTGGTTCAAATTATCACCTGGTATCCACTCTTGTTTTCTAAAGGTCCAGCGAAAACTATATTTAAATGACACTCCAGATGATGTATTAAACTCCCCCAAACCTAATAATGAAGGCACAGTATGAATTTCAAACAACTCGCCTAACAAAACAAGCAGGCCTTGAGAAAAAGATTAGAATCTGCAGAATTTCCAACTGCTAGTATTGCGCTAGTAAGCATGCATTTCAACAGAAACCAACTGTTACCCTTGCTAAAAAATACAGCTCTCGGTGCAATTGCAGACTTTACACAAGCACATGATTACATACTTTTCCATAGGTTAAGAAAGTACGGAATGGGTGAGAACACATTAAACTACTAAGCGTTGTTAATACCCGTCGCCGGGGCTTAGCAGCTACGATGTTGCGCTGCTGAGCACGAGGTCGCCTGTTCGATTCCCGGCCGTGGCGGCTGCATTTTAACGGCGGCGAATGTGTGTGTCTGTGCGTGTGTACGAGGTCATACATACTAGTGTGAGAGATCTGCTTTTCTTTAGACAGTACGTTTATAAACAAGTATTTTACAAATTGTCAAAGAGGTCAATGTAATTCCCTTAAAGATACTCCCATTTCACACAATACTCTGGTTCCATCTTGTTTGACATTGCCGAAAGCACCCTTGGATGTTACATGTTAAGTGCTTCAGCAACAATGCTATTTTCTGTTGAATCGTCACATCCCGAAATGCCGGCCCTGGAGAAGCAGTTTGCATTTGGGGAACGGGAAAAAAAAGTCGTAAATCCGGCGAGTAGGTAGGGTGTTCCTGCAAAGTGATAGCACTGCGTGGAAAAACCTCACGCACTATCAGCGCATAGTGCGAAGGGGCGTTATCATGATGCAGAACCAAGACTCTTTTTTGACAAATTAGATCGCCCACTGCGCACACGAACTTTCAGGGCCTCCACGCAGAAATCATACATTGACAGTTTGGCTTTCAGGTACAAAGTTGCAGTGCAATGTTTCACTCCAGTAAAAAAATACGATCAGCATGGCATTGCTTTCTGTATTCTGCTTCCGCGATATATTGTCTGGTTCACCTTTCTTTTTCCACTATTTCCTTTGCAATTTTAGCTCAATGTCGCATTCGTAAACCCAAGTTTCTTCACCAGTGACAACCATTTGCATGCTTTTATCACTGTAGTTCCAAGTTTTCCAATCAATGGAACATATTCTCATTGAACCGGCAGTTTTAGCACCATCTAGGCGTAAACGTTTTTCCTTTCCAAATTTTCAGTGCAAGTTCTGTGCACAAATCACTTTCGCAAACAAACTATTTCTGCTATCATTTTAACAGTCATTCGACGGTCACTGAGTGCAAGACAACGCATAGGATCGATGTTTTCATCTTAGCATGACCTAGAAGCACCAACCTGATTCACGACCTTCCTGATTCACGACCTGATTCCGATAGGGTATTCACGACCTTCCCGAAAATGCTGCATGCACTCGAACACGTTTTTTTCCCCACTTTATCCGTTTAGGTAATCCTTTCTATACGACTTTCGCGACATTTTAATAATTTATTTCTCATTCTTGCCCAATTTCGAAATAAAATTGTAATTGATCTGTTTTTCGTCTGTTCGTCGAGCTCCATTTCGACAAAGACTAAAGATTGGTTGCACCAAAAGTGCACCCATGAAGTTCTGCCTTGCCATACAGCGCTCCGGGTCAGGCTGGAGACAAACCTTGTCATTTAGAATTGAGAAAGCCACAGAGTGACTCCGCTACAGCTTCTCCATTATTTTGCTGACTCACTGCATGCCTCCATGTTGCTTACAGACCTCGCACACATTTGTTCTGCAGCTGAATTTTTAATTTATACTGATTGATCATACGAGCCTCTTTCTTTCCTCTTCTTTCATCCAACTCTTTGCAATGGCTGACCCAGTCATGAAAAGATTAAGTAGATGTGCTGGAAATAACCAACGAAATAATAACGCATAGAATGCCTGTCATTTTCCAGGGCAGAGGCACTTGTAGAATGTCTTTTTTATGTCTTTTTTTATTTTAATAACCCCCCATCATGGCGTCGTGGCTTTGGTGTTGCACTGCTAAGTCTGAGGGCACGGGATTAAATTTTGGCCACAGTGGCCACATCTGCAAAAACACCCATGTACCATGCAATAAGTACACGTTAAAGAACCCAACTGGTCAAAATTGTTTGGCAGTGCATCTTGCGGCGTACCTCTTAATCATATCGTGGTTTTGGCAGGTAAAACCCCAAATTTTGTGGTGCTTTCTTTTATTACAGCGAAGCTGTTAAAAGACACTTTCCCCCCTATCGTGTCCGCGTGTAAAAAAAAAAATCCCGATGACAGTGAAATGCCGGGCCGACTCGTGGCGGCGGTGCAGTTCGCCGTTAAGAGGCCCGCATTCACAGCTTCACTGGTCATCTTTCTTCACAGAGTGGAAGTGCACTGCGTTTTGCTGAACGTTTTTTTTTTGCGCACAGCCTCCAAAATCTACTCGTATCACGTCATTACAGTTCAATTATCTGCCCAGGCGAACATCATTGTTTTTGCATTTCGCCCCCCATCGAAATGCGGCCACCGTGGCCGAGATCTGATCCCTTGATCTCGCAACCTCCTACTCAGCAGCACAACACCATAGCCATTAAACAACCACGTCGGGTGTTTAGCAATGCTACGTGCATAACCAAGTAAACTTAACGAATAAACCGACACCAGTTTCATTGGTTTACATTGCCGCTTTGAATGAAACACGTTACTAGGCTTTTATGATGATTCCCTTCAACTTTCCAATGTAAATATGGGCCGTAATGGTTGTAACTAAGACGCCCAATAACGTAATTAGTTTATTTAGTGAATGTATTGTTTTTAAATATTCGATTGTAGATTAAGAATTTTCCGTACTCTGCAGAACCAGTTTAGACTGAGTACTCCTGTTACAGAGCTTACAGAGAGTTACAGAGCTTACAGAGGTTACGGAGTTATATAGAGAAAAAAAATCCCGAAGAAGTATTAATGGGAAATGAGCAGCGATTGGTTTAATTCTGCCTACTATGATACTTCGATTCTTGCTGATCAAAGTTATGATCGTGCTTAGTGATTTCGAGGCGTTTTTCGCGGACGTTCTTGGGCTTCTTTCAGGCTTGCCATAAACTTTTATGTAGCCCGTATTGAGCAACAGAAAGCGGTATCGGCAATATATCAGGATGGTCCACAATTCTTTCATTGACAGATCTTCTTAGAATATTTTAGAAGTTTAATAATAGTAATAACTATTTATGCAATTAGGCGAAATACAAAAAAAGAAGAGTCTGGTTTGCTCCAAGCGACGGCAAACAAAATTACCTTGGTTCTCTCCAGTTACGTGGTACTTGCATATTTTTAAATCTTGGCACAAGTTCATTACGTGGTACACATGGAATACATAATGCCGAACTCAAAGAAGAGAAATACTTGAAAGGATTCCCGTGACTACTTTACCTTTTACTGTGCCCATTGAAAATTCGTGCAATTTTACTTGACGCGAACAGCTATCTGACAGCGAAGCAGGTATTCAGAATAATACCATAGTGTACTTCTGGGAATGCCACTTTTCTTTTACTTTCTCTGATACAGCTCTGTCACCGTTTCTTCGCGTGATATCGTTACTCTGTCCACATAAATAATGTCCTCAAGTGAGAAACAGAAGGCAACAATAAAATTCACGGCCTTCCTGCGAACAAAGCGGCTGTGTGCACGCAACGTTCAAAGAGTTCCGTGTTACGTTCGTTTCACAAAGGCGAAGAGGTAAGAAAAAGTAGCCACGTATGAAGAATGTGCCTTCGCACAAAATGTCCGTAGTCGCGTAACTGTCAAACAAACGCTTTGCTTTCGACATGTTCAACGTTGCTTTGAGTTACTGCCTTGAGATGCCGTACCCAACGGGAGTTGTGTTCCGAGTCGAAGCGCTTGCACTTAAACCTTAAACTGAAGCAGCGATGGGAGAAAATGACTTTAAATAAAAAAAAAACGCTCGTCGTAAAAACGTGTTGAGGTTGTACAAAAACGAAAAAAGAACAATTTACTGCCTCGCCACCAGCTCCACGCGTAAAGAAAGACGAATTTTAAATGTGCCGTTTCAAAGTGTGTCTATACCTCCCCTGCGTCTGCAAAAAAGTATTGCCTCGTTTTGAAGCTTTATGGCGCAGTTTGCGCTCAGGGAGGGTGGCTACCTGTCTTTTCCGCGACTGACGCTCCTGATTCTGTGTGAACTTGTTTATCGGCGAGATGGAGCAGGATGATTTGTTAACCTAATCTTCTCCTTAACTTTTGTTCCCCGCCTCGGAAGAAAGCAAATACCAAGATGAATGCGTACTATAAATTCACGTGTGTGTCTTGGGTCTGATTTACTGCAAGAAACGCGTCGTCGCGAGTCGCGACTACGAGCACACGACACGAAGGCAAGCTTACAGACAGGCCAGCTTAAGTAATAATGGGTGTTCCGGTCATATTTCAGGCATATGCACACTGACACTGTCACAAATTTCAAAAGCACATGACTAAAAAGGCACGATACTTCCAGGTAGCTCCCCTTTCTGCAGCATCAAAGCTTATGAAGGCATCATGTTGCCCATTTTCGCAATGTCATTAGTCAGTCTGGCGGACGCAATACATGAAAACTTCTCTAAAATAAAACTTCGGAGATTAAGATACGCGCTCTAAAATATTTATAAAGCTGTATTTACGACGGGCATAGCATGGCAGTCGGCACTTTCAGTACGTCTATGTGACCAGTTCTTTGCAAAAAAGCGCTAAGGCGGAAGTCTGTACATTGCTCTGCTCTCTGTACTTCGTTGAGCATAGACGCTTTTTCCGCACTGGCGTCTGAGTGTGCGAATACGAAGTTATTTCGGCTAGTATGCCCGAAAAATATGACGCAGGAGCTGAAACCTTTGTCGATTTCGGTTGAAGACGCAAAAAAATGACTCACCCGACATGCTGTCAAACTTACAACCACACCTGCTGCTACGTACGCACGAAATCGTTGTGTTAGAATTCTGGTCAAACCACGTATTTCTACACATTTTGCAAGACGTTGTACTTATAATGCAGCGTAATTCATTCTTTTAGCGGAACCACATCATCATTGAGGTGCACTTGTCGTACTGCTTCATCTGATTTGCCTCATATCGATCCCTTTATTGAATTCAAATTTTCATTGTCATTAGACAGAAATATGGAAACCCCTATTCATCGATTAAGGCTGGGCACTGCCTACACAATACATTTCTTGCACAGAATTGGCCGTGCGCAAACCCCCGAATGTGATTGTGGATTTGTAGATGAAGATATACATGACCTCCTTCTAGACTGCCTACATCACGACACACCGAGACGCCGACTTAAAACAACCCGAATTACAGTAGACCACATAGATGTTAGTTTAAAGAAACTTTTGGGTCCTTGGCCAAAAACGCCCATGCAGAAGAGCGCTTTAAAAGCACTAAAGACTTTTCTTGAAGACAGCGGTATTGCTGGCCGTTATTAACGCTTTTATTCTTGCTTTCATTTCAATGTCGCTGCATATATGAACGTGTTTGTGGATTATGTTATGTTGACTGTTCTGTTGTGTCTATATGTGATAATGCATTTAGACAATTTATGTACCACCCGCTGACTATAGTGACTATGTTATTAGGTGACAGTACCATTTGTATTTTTGAGACTTTATCTGCAGAACTGTGGAGTCATCTAACTTGCATATTACATGTACCATATGCTTCTTACATCATAGTATTACTTTGAAAACGTTGCTTGACAAACCCTGGTGCTTGTATGAAAAGGTTATTTGAAATGTAATCTTGAACCCTGTATGTTGTAAGCAAGACCCATTCAAGAGCTAAGGAGTAGCTGGCGCCTTACATTGTGCGTCAACATCTCATTATATTATATCAATAAAAAAATATTTGGGTTGATAGTTTGATTCGAGTTTTCCGTGGTAACACCCTATGTTGGGATTACCAACACCTTGTCTCAAAAGCAGGTGATCTACTAAGATTCCCTCATGCAGAAACGACAACACTCAGTTCGCCAATACTTCGTATTCACGTAGCAGCCGCGATGGAGCAACAGCAGGTTCTAAATATTCTAAACACGCATATATCAGTTCTCTGCTATACCACTCTGTTACCACTCTTGCCGTCTACCCTAAGTCTCCGACAGGACCTAAAAACATGCTCCTTGTTTCCCACTTCGCTGCAGCATTCACAGAGCTGGTAAAAAGGCGCGCCTAGCTACCTAATCTTGAAAGTCCAAACTGGAATGTGTGCCAATCTTGCCCCGATTGAATTCAACAGTGTCAGAATTCGGCGGTTCAACCTCCTGACTACGCATAGCTTATGTGCCGCAACCCGCAAGGATTGTGAACTACAGAAATTTGATTCCTTTCAAAGCTCGGAATTGTATGCATTTTAACTCGAATCTAACTCTTTTTTGCTGCTGAAACTCAAGATCCTTGATAGAAGAACACGGTCGGAAAAACTGTTCGGTTGGCTGCCAAATAAAACATCGCAAATATGGCCAGTCTGTAGATTGGTAGGATTTCTTGAAGAACCAGGAATCGCGGAAAATCCTTGGAGATTTATGATGGTGCTAGGCTAGTTGTGTATTTTTTTATCCCCTATTCAGACATGCGCATCTATGTTTGCTACACTTTTAGTAACTACACGTAGGAGGAAGAGGATCTACAGCCTTGCAAATGCCTGCCGGAAATTCCTTCCCACGAGAGTCTCCTTATTTATTGTGGGGATAGACATAGCACAGAGTGAGATGCACCATGAGAAGATCTGATTCTACCAAGACCTCTCAAGGGAATTGTGCAGATCAGTGGCCGAATTCACAACGCTTTTCGTTTTTAAGGTTCGTAGGCACTCTTTTCCATCGGTTGTTCGCCTTAGGTAATATTGTGTCCGACATGGGGATTGGATGGAAGCTACTTTTAAGAACAGTTTCAGCGTAAGAACAATCTAGTAAATACGGGCACAGAGGTATAACGCTGCCACTATACCAAGTTCACCCTGTACCCAATGTGTATGGGTACAGGGTGAATACCCTGTACCCATACACATTACAGGGTGGGTACCCATACAGGGTACCCATACAGGGTGTATACAGGGTGGTAATTAGTGACGTTTAGCTTTACTTGCTAAACATCACCCCTCACTGAATGTGCATCGGTGCCTCAAGGAAAATTGAGGTGAAGGCGAAACATTCCTCTACTTAATGTCCTGAGTTTCCGTGGGAAGGCTGGGACCTCCATGGTTGCGCATGGAGCCTCTCTATATTTCACTCAGTCCAAAAAAAAAAAACTGTTTGGCCTAGTTGGTGTTCACTGCATATCATATTGACCGCAAATGAAGAGGGGGACAGCGGATAAGAACACAAAAGCGACATGGGCGGTAAATACCGCCCGTGTCGTTACTGTGTTCTCTTCCGCTGTCCCCGTCTTTATTTGCGGTCAATATGATATGCAGTATGAAGCCTTGCGCGCTGGCACAAATTACAAGCATTCTAAGGAGTAATGTTTCGTACCATTATAACGGTGGGACAATGAACACATTGCTAAGCGCAACAGTCCTAGGTTGGTGTCACCATGCCATTGTTCGCGCTCACCGCGTGCGAAAACGATGTAGTAAGGAGGCTTCCAATCGGCTGAGTCTCTTGGTCACGCAGGCCTGGTACGGTGGGCACGCAGCGTCCATGATTCCGTTATGTGCTCATGCAGGTTCATTGTGTGCGTGGTGACCACTAGCGAATCATGGTGTGTAAGCACTGCTGCTTGTCAAGCCAAGCTGTCTACAATCTTTTTTTTCTCACAGTGGCTGAAATTGTGTTCTGGAAGGGCACCTCTGTCACCACTCATTTTGTGCATGGGAACTGTTCGCATAAAGTCTTCGTTAATTGATTTTTGTAGTGTAAAGTGTTTCATTTTAATTGATCACACCTAGGCGTAAAGGAGTAGCCGGTGGCTGTAAGATTTACCGGCATCTGGAATATTCATTACTTGAAAAAAAAAAGGTGTGCTACAGCCTGGCACCCTACCGTATCTGTTGATTATAAGAACGAACAAGATACAAAGTTGCTCCTACTTAGCAATGCAGAGCAAAATTCTTATGCTCTTTTAGCTTCACTCGTGATGAAAATCAACCTTTCATGCATGCTGTCGATGTTTACAAAAGAAAAAAAGAAACAGGGCAAACAAATTTAATTACGGGATTTAGCGTTCAATGGAAGGACATAAACAAGAAAGGAAAACAGCGTAGTTAACTAGTATAAGTACCAAACGTCTACTCCGTGATGGGAAAAGAGGTAAATGGAATAAAATGTGACAAGGAATAAAAAAGAACGAGACAAAAATACGCACAATAACGCGATGCAACATGCTGCAACTTTCAAATCCGGTCACTCAATTCAGAAATCCTTAAAAATCTCAGCAGGACATTTAAAGCCCTTAGTGCCGAAACAAAGGTGTCGAACCTAATCCGAACCTGAACCAAATGCCGTACTCAAGCGCCAATTTTGGGAGCAACTGAACCCGCACCGGAACCGATATATTTAGAACTTGCCTGAACCCGATCCGAACCGGAACTGACGAAAATGACGGTTTGGCACGAAACGCTTCAAGCATATAAGGCGACAACGATAGCTCAATAGTCTGCACGATAGTTCGAATAACTATACTTCAATCGGCCCACCCTACTAGCAGATTGTTACGAGTTAGGTGTTGCGTTTCTTGCAAAAATGAGGATGGACGATGAGTATGTCCTGTAACTACGGTTTCCTCAGCAGAGACACTTGCACTGCTAAAGTGGGCCATGCCAGTTGTGTTCCGCCATCGAAAAGTTGTATAGGGGACTCTACGGAATCAACATTTCTGGTGACGCTCCCTAATCGGCAGTTAGGTCAACTTGTAACTAAAGCTAGGTATGTTAGATAAAATCGGAGAGTGGAAAAGACTATGCCCTCAAAGAGGGATGTCAACAAGTTCACCTGCATAACTTATTCTAACCAAAACACTGCGGTCACTAACGAATCCCGTCACCTTCTCAGTGAGCATAATCATGGCTATAGATGGCACGCAAAATTCGCTTTTGTTATGTGCCATGCTTCAACCCGCATTTACTGCGTATCTTTGAGTTGTAGAAATAATTCGTGGGGCACAATGTGCGTGATCTTGATCATAGGTCAGCAAACTCACTCATGAGTCAACTGCCTCAGACTCAGACCCACCCGTCAGTCTGAGTTTGAGTGATCCTGGCTGAGTAGAATTTCCGTGAGTACGAGTTCGAGTGAGCCCCGCTGAGTGCATTTTCGGTGAGTTTAAATGCGAGCTGGTCGGATTAAGCAAACTTTTGGTGAGACTCAGCCCGGGAGTGAGCTCTAAGCAAAAAATATTTTTTTCTGAATGAGTCTGATTCAGTTCGATTGATTTTGCCTACCTAAAAAATAAAAATAAAACATAGCTAAAATCACGGCGAGAGCGGCAATACGATACAGCGTGCCGCGTACATCGCATGAGAGCAAAAAATAGAAAAGAGCAAGGCACGAGGGTTTCCAGATGGCCCCCCAGAAATATAGCCAAACGATCTGAAAATGTAGCCCAAAAATAACCAGACCCAAATGTTTTATGAGCGAGAAGTTGCCAAAAACATAGCCTAAACGCTTTATGGTGTTCTACAGGTGCCTTATGTGTATATGGCGTAAATGGTGTCAAAATCTCACCGCGTACTTCTGGCTCCAAAATTACTTCTGCCGCATGCAACCAGCACAACACGGCCCTCAAAATCTACGTAAACTATTGGAGTGAGAGCTGCCACTCAGCCGTGGATTTGTACGCCACTTATTGTTACAATGAACCGAAGGATTTTTTTTTCGATTTACTCATGACGTTATCGGTATTTACTGAGCCACGTTCTGAGCTAACTTTAGTTCATGCCTCGCTGTACCCGAGGCATTTGTCTATAAGAGTCAAGCAAACTCTCGCCAGCTCCAACGTTTAGGATCAGATTCGGCTGTTTCCTATCGTGTGCCCAAGAGGCGACTCGAGCTCAAGGAATCAAAATAGGGACGCCTTTCCTAAGCTTGATTCATAAAACAAATATGTTAGTTATCTCCCGCTCTCTTTCTTTTTCAATTTACTCGAGAACAGCTTGACGCTGAGTTAGCAAATGCTGCCGCTTATAGGCACACTGGACTCCGGTGAAAATTTGAAACCTTTTCGCGTTTTCCTTGTGCGAAGAAGCTGCAGTTGTGACTACAATTCGCCTTTGATTGGGAACAAACAGAACGGCTTGCTGGCCCATTATGGAATAGGTGAATTAATGTGTATAATATTCATTGCCACAGGGATTCGCTGGCAAGATCTGTGCAAAATGAAAATGTGTACGCAAGTTTCTGTGAATGCAGGCACGAATGCGTGTGTTGCCAAACTGAGCTGTGTACCTTACTTTCAGTGAGACTTCTGAGAAGAAAAAAATGTAATTCCGCTAGGGAACACACACAGTCGATTTATATAGGTAACGCACGGCTGTCATGAAGTACAAAGTAAAGTTTGTCTAAGAAATTCAAGCATCATATATTAGAATAGGAAGTCAGTAGAACACTATTATGCTTTTACGGACTGGCAAAAACTCTTTTCATAACCAGTATTGCAATGTGTGCAATAAATAATAAAATATGGACGTAACAGTACCACAAGCACCTGTTATGTACATCGAACGCAGTTTTTTTTCTCATTATAGCTGCAAAATACGCATGAGTAAACTACAATGTAATGACTAGTAAGGCGAACAAAGAGGAATTACAATGATGGTAAAATACGCGCATATAGAAAGTAAGCCATAATCGCAATTATTCCTACACACAAAGTTTAAAGGGAAGAAAATTGCCGCAGGAGAACGGTATGAAAACCGACAAGTTGTCATCCAGATGTTGGCAAGGCAATCACTCACCGAGCTTTGGTGAGCAATTGGATTGCCATCTTCACAGAGCTTATCATTGTAATAATATGCAACGTTCAAGAAGTATCATGAAAAAATAGCAACTTTCACATAATACGTAGCTGCTTGACTAAAAGAAAGAACGAAAAAAAAACATTGTGTAGAGTGCCAGTTCGTACTTCTCACACTGTAAATTTACGCAGATGGATTAAATATACAGTCTAGCCATATTTAAATTAACTTCCACTGTCACATGGACCATATAGACATGCAGAGTTGAAACGCAACAGAAATGTTCATCTGGCTGAAGATCTTTGCAGCAGTCCCCACTCTCTGCGAGACCTTACTTCACGTGAAGGAGAGCTTGTAGTGTCTAATTCGACATAGGGTTTCTCAAATCATTCTTTGACAAGGAAACCTGGCTGAACACGTGTTGGACGGGTGCGTTCGAAACAGGCAGCGCAAGTATGGACAAAGCAAGCTCAGCCAGCAGAGGAAACATTGGATTTCCGGCACTGGTTCTTGCCTTCCTGATGCTTGGTGATGCCTGGTGATACTAGAGCAGAATACTTCGTTTTGTTCGACAGTTGAGACTACTGCGCTTCGCTGAGCATGCACATAAAGACTCGAATCGTCGCGTTTCTCGTTTAAAGCTACTTGAGGATTTTTTCATAAAGTTACTGGGTGTATAAATAACACGGTGATTTCCGGGAGAACCAAGCAATAGGTTTCGAAGAATCCTTGAAAAACATTGAAGGACCATGGGCGCAAATGACTCGCCACGACATGCGTGCGAGTACTTGACCTGTTGTCTAAGTCCACATAATAGTTTGCTGTATAGCAGCCGGCATGGGACACGTACTCGACAGCTGTGAGCCCCACCGCTCTTCTTACTGAACCACGCGTGAACGGGCAGCAGATGGCGCGGAAACCAAAACAAACAGAAGAGAGCTTAGCGCTGGAATACGTATAAACATGGCAGCCATGACTTGACGCCATCTTCCCAGCCCCGACATTGGCTAAAAACACAGCCTTCGAGGTTGCCTACATATGTTCGTAGCAGCAATGAGCTTTGGCTTTTCATAAAGCGGAGTTCCCGAATTTTGTCAGTTTTGACGTGTACTTTCAACTCGGATGTCTTTAAAATAGCCCGAATATATTCATGTAGCAAGCTCAAAATTTTCGGCGCCAACCCGCATAGGTAGCAGCTCAATTTGGCTATTAACAGCCCACTCTGGCAACCATGCAAGGCCCACGTGGCCGTCGTTCGCGTTGTCGTCCGGCTCCGCGCGGCACCTGCAACACCCCTTCCCCACCCGGCCATCATCCTATACACGCAGCCTTTACGGCCGTCCTAAGTTGGCGGGGCTAAGTCCAGACTCATGGCGTTACACTTCTACCGCACTTCCAGCTCCCCCTTTTCCATGTACCTCCTTGTTTCGCGTTTGCCTACAAATCGTGCCTCCGCATCACGCTGGAGGCAGATTTGGAAGAGAAGGGGAGGCAGGCTCGCTACGAAGCGCAAAACATCCGGGCCCATGCGAGTACTTTGTTATGTGTAAGCTTTCCCTTTCACTGTTGCCGCCGAGGTTAAACAACGCGAAACGTTACAGTTCCGTGGGCTGCGGTGTAGCGAGAAGCGAACAATATCGACGTCTCCTAATTTCTGGAGTTTGGTATAGGCTTAGTTACTGTATCCATTAAGCGTTTGCTCGACCCCTCCCCTATTTTGTCTGCAATGCATTCTTGCTTTCGTGCAAAAGCGGTGCTGGCTATCGTTCAGCGTGATTGACGACTGACAATGTGGAGCAGCTTGTTTGCTAGTCGGACCACGCATCTATTCTTTTTCTAATTTCTATAATGAAAGGTACTCATGATGCTACTACAAAGTGACCGGACTTTCGAAATGATCAGGAGGCCAGCACAACCTTCGAGAAGAAAAAGGTGACTTTAGACCCTATAACGTAAAACTATTCCAATATGTTTTCATTCCAAGTTCCTAAAGTCAAATTTGCGTAGCCGCCGACGTAAAGCATCGGGTGGTGACCCAGTGCGTTGTCTTAAGAGCCAAATCAAACGCGCTCATCATTTATAGGATGTCAATTTTTTGGTTTCTAAGCGAATAGCGTTGCCTACATTGAGCAGTTTAAAAAAAATCTAATTGGCACACAAGATACGAGGGGAACGCTCAAACGGAGAGAGATTCTAGGGGGCCGACCCATGCACAGTGAAAGTAGAGAACCGGATGAGGAGGGTGGTGCCGGCTCCTGGGATTGGTCCGCTTCTCTTTACTTAGCTTGCAGTGGCTGGTTGAAAATCGAGCCTGCGAGCAACAAAAGGTTAAGAATAGCCCTAAAACGAATCCTCAGCAAAGAAAAGTTGGCTTAGCGTTGTCGTAAACGTCCCGAAAGGGCTCCCCGGCAGGTGCGAGTAGCCAGTGCCTGAGTGATCGGCGGACAACCATCTTCTATTCCTTTCGGAACGGGGCAGTCTCCGGCTATTCAGAAAAAAATTCAGTTTTGCTCGGCATAATAATGCATTTTTCACGAGTACCGCCACTTCGACGCGGTGACATTTCGCGGTTTTGGGACGTCGCGTGATCGACAGGTGAAGGGCGCGCAGCCCGAAAACTTCTGGCCAATAGCAGAGGGCTAATGCCGAAAAGGCGTCGAATGATAAATAATTATTTTTCTTTTGTTTGGCCTAGTAATGCATAATCAGTGTGTGCATGTCAATCAGATGTGGAGCTATCGCAGTTTTCGTGACATCGCGTGACAAACAAGCGAAGTGGCGGTGGCCCAAAGAAGCTTTTGACAAATCGCAGAGGGCTGATTGCAGAATTGAAATAGAAAAGATTGGAATAGCTTCACATTATGACATCCCTGGGGTGCTGTAACGTAAAGCTATTCAAAACTTCTCTATTCGAATTCTGCGATCAGCCCTCCGAGATTGGTCAAAAAACTTTCGGGCCCCACCCCACTGCCCCTGTCTCTCACGCGACGTTACGAAAACCGCGAAAACGCCCCATCTGATATGATGATTTCTCATTCAGCGTCTTTTTTGTCATAATACCAATAATACTGTGCTATTGATCAAACGTCTTCGGGCTGGGCCCACTTCGCCTGTCTGACGCGCGACGTGACGAAACCGCTAAAACTTATGACATCAAAGTGACGTGTACGCGTTAAAGACGCATTAATATGCCGAACAAAACTGAATTTTTTTCTAGATAGCCGGAGGCTGCCCCATTCCAAAAGGAATAGAAGATAGCTGCCCACAGATTTCTCTGCCACTAGCTACTGGGAGCGGTCGCGAACCATGGATTTCCCTGCATATAATAAAAAATTTCCGTGGCACATAACGCTATCTAGCTCTTTCGGCGCTATTAGATCTTGCCGTTGAGTGCGGGAGTTGGCCGACATTGAGGAGGATTTTGAAAACAGGAGGCTTATTTACATTACATATGAAACACAAAGTAATGAACAATCAAAGCCATTGACAGCCGGCAGCAAATCGGGTGCTGCGGCCTGTGACAACAGAAACGACAAAAACAACTCCTCTCCCTGCCTCTCGCTTTTAATCCTTTTGGGTCTCACAGGGAGACGCCATTTTCGACAATCGTCAAGCCAGCTCAGGTGTCATCATTTTCCTTCAATGGTAGGCGCCCGTGCCAGTGCCGTCACATTCAGCCAATGGGGACGCCTCCTCGTCTGGAACCGCTCAGCTGGAGGAGACGGGTTATTCTCGAACCACTTTCCAGAGCCGCAAAACACCTTTGCTCGGGACCGAAAACAACTACCTGGAACCGTGCCAGCCTCCCGTTGCACTTTCTGGAAGAGTCAAGCATGGGAGGGAGAGGGGGGAGGGGGGGAGACAATAGCTCGATGTGTGGCGCATGAGGTGGCGGTCGCCAACCTGTCTGAAGAGTCCCTAAACGTGACAGACGCGCCCCGGCGTCCCATAATTGGAATGGGAAGGTGATTGGATGTGGTCGGGGAACTTGAGTGATGCTAGGAAAAGAAAAAGGGTCCGTATCCAACAGCTCCTCCTCACCCCGGATGTTCGGAATGGCCGGTGAACTCAATTCGCTGGCCGTAAGGAACGCTGATGGAACATGTAGTGTACTGGTTACAAGCCTCGTGTGTCGAATTTCTGGATCCCGGGCCTTGGAGAACGTACGTAAAACAAGCGAAACAACATAGCGTTGCACCACGTGCAAGCGCAGGCTCTTCACCTCTGACTCGCGAGGCTATTACTATGTCAAAATCAACCCTGTTTTTTTTTGCCCTTTGCAAATTTTCATAAAGTAGTTCCAACCACCTTTCTAAACATCTTCCTATATCTCCCCGAATGCCGACAAAGCCAGAGTGATATTGTCGTTGCAAAAGAAACGAGGGAAAGTTAAGCAATTTTTATAGCTATATGCAAGCAAAATTTTGAAACTACAAGTATGACTTCCAGTCCATAATAACGCTTCCGACCTCCTTAGTCAAAGGAAGGAAGGTAATATGTCGGTTTACCGAAACAACCGGCTCAAACCATCCGCGTTCCCATTTAAATTGCCCCTTTTGTAACGGACAGTGAAGTTATATTCCTGGAGAATTAGACTCTATCTGAGCAAGCATCCGTTCTTAGGGGACATGTGTTTGAGCCAGGTCAGAGGACAGTGGTCGGTCTCGAAACTTAATTTCGCTCCGTACAGATAACAAGATAATTTGTGGACCGCCCAAACTAAGCAGGCGCATTCTTTTTCGGAAACGCTGTACGCCTCCTCTCTGCACATAATTTTCGGCTAGTATACAGTACCGTATGCTCCTCCACGTCTTCGTCCACCTGGTTGAAGACGACTCCCAACCCTCTGTCACTAGCGTCGCACTGCACGATAAATTCCTTTGAATATTCGGGGGTCCAAAGCACTGGTCCTGAGCTCAGAACCTTTTTCAGGTGCTGAAATGCGGTTTCTTTGGCCTCATTCCATGGAACTTTTTCGGGCTCTCCCTTTCGGAGGGTATCATTCAGGGGGCTTGCTACGTGTGAGAAATTTTGAATGTACTGCTGGTAATAACCCAGGAGCCCCAGAAAGGCTCTGACATCCGTCTTAGTTCGCCGTTCAGGAAAGTTATTGATAGGCCTTATCTTTAGTTCGGAGGGCTGCCGCGTTCCTTGTCCTACGACATGCCCTAGGTAAATAACTTTCGAACACTCGAAGTTGCACTTTTCGGACTTTTGCGTGAGACCCGCGTCTCGTAGACGTGCCAGCAGCTTCCTTAAGGGATCCATGTGATCGTTTCAGCTGTTAGAAAAGATGGCCACATTATCTAAGTAGGGGATCGCGTAATCTTGTAGGTCTTTCAAAACAATATCCATCAGTTTGGAAAAGCTAAACGGTGCGTTAACATTAGTGGTCGAAATGTGCCAAGCGGGGAAGTGAATGCTGCGTAGCGACTTGAGCTTTCTGACATGGGCACCTGCCAGTTCCCCCTAAGTCAATTGTTGAAATGCACTGGGCTCCGCCCACCCTTTCAACTCGTTCTTCTATGTTCGGTATAGAGTAAAGTTGGTCCCTTGTAATCGCAATAAATTTCATATAGTCGACATATGGACGCCGCTCTTTCCCGCTCACCTCTACGAGAACCAACGGGGAAGTGTAATCACTGTGTGCTGGCTCAATGATTCCCAACTCAACCATTCGTTTGATCTCTACTTCTATTATTTGCTGACGAGGTGAGACCCGGTACGGTTTAGATTGGGCGTTCTCGTCTGATCTCAACCCAATCTCATGAGCAATGAGCGTCGTTCTCCCCGGCCGGCTACTGAAGCAATGGCGAAATTCCACAAAGGGTTTCCGGAGGTCGCTTACTTGATCAGCTTCGAGAGCCAGTCGGTTTACAGACAGATTCTGGTTGACCTCTAGGGAGCGTTCCGCATCTGTCACTGTCGCTAAAACTGAAAGTTCGACCACTTCTTCTTCAGACGCGTTTACCACCATGTTCACAACCTGTTCCCTTCCACAATAAGGTTGCATTAAATTGCAATGGTAAATGATTCCCTTATTCCTTTTTCCGCGAACTTTTACAGTCTAGTTAGTCTCCGATATCTTCTGGGTAACCTTTACGGGTCTTTCCCACTGTAGCTCAAGTTTGTTTTTTCGTGAAGGCCTTAGGATCATCAAATCAAATCAAATCAAGTTTATTTCAACATGCAACTGATGCTGAGGACCGTGGACAAAAAGCCAGCAAGGCTTGACGTGGTCCAGTTTTACAGCAGCAACAAATGCAACAAAGATTAGCACGGGTAAAAACAACAGCAATTGGAAAAATAGGATTTCCACATTAATAACTGCGAAACATTAATCATGATAACTATGAGCAAGTACAACAAAAAACAAAAAAGTAAAGCTTACATGATGAGTAATTCTCATAAATACAGCTAGTCATAAAATACATCACAAAACACACAAGAGATAATAAAACAAATGAAGCACTATCTACGTCGCTATTACGACACAATATATAAAAATATTTCATACAGTGACATATACAGAAGGATTCGATACGCACCAATACAAAAAAAATCGTTATACAAGAATTGAGCCTGTTCAAAGAACATTCATACATCTACGTACATATTCGCATCTAGAAGTATGTTTATCCTAGCACAGAAATAAGCATTACTTTATGTTTGCCTTGTTTAAATGGTAGGGTAGTCGAAAACGTAGCATTTGATAAGTATAATTTGTTCTAGGCCTTGGTAGTTCCCATATTTCAGAACTCCTTGTACTGACCACCTTATGTTTTGCTATTAAGTTGGAAATACGTTTTAGGGTGTCGTTTCTTTTAATACTGGTCATATAATTTCGTAGTAACATATTTTCATAAATGTTAGGCGTTGACAGCAAATTGAGCTTTTCAAATAGAGGTATGTGTTAAGTAAGGGACATCGAGTATACAACGTACAGCCTGTTTCTGTATTCTATGCAGTACATTGATATTAGACAGCGTTGTAGTGCCCCAGAACAGATGGCAATAGTTTATATGCGGTAATAACAGTGATTTGTACAAAATAAGTTTAATACTTTCTGGAAGAAAAAAACGCAACTTGCATAGTATTCCAGTCACTCGAGAGAGCTTACCTATTACCATTTCCATGTGAGCATTCCACGACAAATGTTGCTCAAATATATCTCCAAGACACTTAATAGAAGGAAAAATAGGCAAAATGGAGCTGTTAAGCTGTAAAATGGTACTAGTGTCAATATTTTGATTTTTCGGCCTAAAAATACAGCTTTTGTTTTATTAACATTTATTGTTAGCGAGTTCGCGATACTCCAAGATGATTATTTTGACAGCACCTCGTTGGCTTTAATTATGAGATCTTCAGCATTTTTTTCGGTTACAAGAATTGTAATGTCGTCTGCATATGCAATAAATTTTACGTCTTTGTCAATAGTCACTAGATCATTAATATAGATACAAAAAAACAAGGGGCCCAAAATGCTGCCCTGGTGTACTCCTGCGATAAGTGGTTTCAAATCGGACGTATAACTGTTTATAACTACGTGTTGCATACGGTGTTGGAGATATGATTTTATTACCTTAAAAAAACGCCTCTGAAACCATAATAGTTAAATTTTTTTGTAGGGTAGCATGATTAATGCAGTGAAGCGCCTTTGAGTAGTCGACGAAAAAACCCAGTGTACATAGCTGATGTTCGAAAGAATCTAATATAATTTCCTTTTGTGTTAGAAGGGCAGTTTCAGTAGATTCACCTCTCGTAAATCCAAATTGCATGTTTATTATTCATGTATGTTTAGTTGTAAAGAATGTAATGTGACTGTGAATTAATTTTTCCAGAGGTTTTGAAAAAAATTAGCAAGACGGATATTGGTCTACAGTTAGTTAAATCGCTGTTATCGCCGCCTTTGTGTAACACTATAACTTTAGCAACCTTTAGGCGTATTGGAAAAGTACCATCAGATGAAACAAGGTTATAAATGTATGTCAACGCCGGAGTGATTGCATCTAGCACGAACTTAGCAGACCCAATTTTAAAACCATCGGCATCACAACATTTACTATTTCTGATAGATAAGAAAGTGTCGATTATTTCCGTATCTGTCGTAGGAGTCAAAAATGCAGATTGGCTGGTCCTTGTAGTTAGATATTGCGAACAATTTGGATCGTGAGAACTCTTTGCTAAATTGGTAAAGTACTTGATAAAGATTCGGCTAGTTCCTTTTCTGATATTGCATTGCCATTCATTGTAATTTCTCTAATAGTCTCATTAGAACTGCTTCGTCCAAGAACTGTGGTAATACGCTTCCAAACAATATCTGTATTTTTCATAACGTCAACATTAAATAAATTTTGTAAGTACATCCTTTTCTCGTGAAGCAGAAGACTGTTTACTTTATTCCTTTGAACCCTAAATTGACGCAAGGTTTCTTCAGACCGCGTTGAAATAAAGTTATGAAATAAGATATTTTTTGTGCGTATTCCTTTTAAACACTGTTTCGTAACCCATGGCTTTCTACATTTACGTGCAGGTTTCAACACCTTGTACCTGAAAAATTTCTCGTAAGCAGATTTAGACTTTTCATCAAAATACCCGTAAGCTGTCTCGGGGTCTGTAATAAGCAGTAGAGGTGACCAGTCAACGAGCAATATTTCATTGCGAAAATTGTTTAAACTACGTGCATTAATGTCCAGTACAGTCAAAGGAATGTCGTTCATGGTTCCAATAGATGTGTTAAGTTTAAAAAACAAAAAAATTGGGTCATTGATGATGTGAGTGCCTACAACACCGGATGAGAGATTTGTATCTTCAATGTTCGTTATGAAGACGTCTAATTAGCGTACTTGAGTCATCTGAAATATGAGTGGGAGAGTTTACTACATTTGCAAAACCATTAGATTCAAGTGTCCTATAAAATTGATCGCGTGGTTTAGAAGTCTTCAACAAGTCAATGTTTATATCACCTGCCATGATGAGCTTCAAACATTTATCCTTAATCCAGCTTAGGCACTCATATATAAAGGACAGAAAGCTTGATATGTTTGTACCTGGAGGTCTGTATACAACACAATATACATTATCATTGCATTTAATTGAAAGCACTTCACAATCAATAGTAACAAAGGAAAATGACTCAATCAGTTAGCACTGCAGCGTGTTTTTTACCATCAACATAACACCTCCTCCTCTTCGAGAGGGTTGATTTACAAAGAATTATTTATAACCGGGAACCTAAGCACATCTATTTCATTATTATACCAGGTTTCACTTATCATGACCACATCTGGGGTGAAACCAAACGAGGCAGTAAGAACAACAATTTGGTCTTCCCTATTTCTGGCTGATTGTGCGTTAATGTGAATGAAAGATAATGAATTCTTGTTCTTTGGATATAAGTTAGCTACTTCGCAAGGCGAGAGAAAAGTAGGGGAAGAGCTGTTTGTAGGTATGACGTTGTGGAAAGAAAACATCCTTTACTAGTCGATCTTATCAAGACCCGAGGTGCAAGCTATACGCATTTCTCGGGAAGACTCAGTTTTTCTTGCGAAAACTTTGCTGTCCCTTGTCCATGCAAAACGCCAATTTTTTTCTTTCTTTTTCGCGATTGTCACACCTAGCAGCTTCTTGAATTCGAAACATAAATGCTCCTTTATATATACTGGGGCAGACTATGCAAAACCAATATCAGCCGTTGAAAATCTTTTCTTTCTAGTCTTTTCTAAAAGTGCATCGCGATTCGATCTGCTGTAATACTGTACAAGAATGTTTGGCTGCGATGAGCCATTTGTTGGAATCCTGTGGCATACTTCAACATCGTCCTGTGTAATTGATTCACCGACAACATGGCCAACGTTTTGCAAAATTTTCGGGAGATTTTCATCTTGCGAAACTGGAATACCTTTGATTTCTAGGTTTTTGTTTCTTGGGTATTGTTCTAGTTGTACCATTCTTAGTTCATTCGCTTGCACCTGCTCTTTAAGGAGTGCACACTCAGACAGAAGACAAGCATTCTGAACCTTAATATCTGCGTTTTCCTTTTGGATGGCTATCATGCTAAATTTCGTTTCTTCGAAACATTAGTCCATGACCCTATCGCCTAACTTAAATGTTCGCCTACGCACATTTCTGTCATAGGACGCCTTCGCGGTTTTCTGCGCCTGTTTTAGGTTTTTTCAACCAGTTCTCGCGAGACATTTAAGCAATCCAGGAATTTTAAAACGTAACTCACCAGCGCCTGGCTTTCACATGTTCCTTCCCACATTTCTCTTAACATTCTGAGGGGGGAACGGATCGTCCAACCACACACCAACTCGGAAGAAGTGAACCCCGTAGCCTTATGTGGGACCCTTATAAACGCGAACAGGGTTGCGGGTAAACAGTCCTCCCAGTCTGCTTTGTGTTCATGGCCGAATGCACGCACCACTCTCTTAAGCACCGAGTGCACTTTCTAAACGCTGTTTGATTGTGAATAGTACACGGTTCTTTGTATCAGCTGCACACCACACCTTTCTAAGAACGTCGTAGTTAAAGCACTTGTAAATACCGTCTCCTGGTGAGCCTGAATCTCTGCAGGAAAACCGATTCCCGCAAACGCGGACAACTAAGCGTCGACCATCGCGGTGGAGTTTAGTTCCTTCAATGGAATCGCTTCAGGAAACATTGTCGCGGGACAGGGCATGGTCAAAATGTACTAGCACACTGATCGGCTCACCGGCGAAGGCCAGACTGTGTCGGTCACCAGCAGACGGAATGGCTCCGTGATTAAGGGAATCAACTTTAAAGGTTCCTTCCGCTTATCTCCCGGCTTTCCAACTCGCTGACCCGTGTCACAGGACCTTACATAATTTTCCACGTCCTTAAAGCATCCTGGCCAGTAATATTCTAACAAGAGCCTCTCCTTCGTTTTGTTGATTCCTAGATGGCCCGACCAGACATTTCCGTGACACAAAGTCCGGAGATCCGCCCTATACCTCTCGGAACGATTAACTGATCGAGGATACGGCCCCTACGATCTCGGTAGTGTCTATACAGCAATCCTCCCTTTTCCTGGATGGTAACGTTGCGCCTAGCTATGCCCTCTTTTGCATTGTAGTGTAAACGTGTAAGAGTCTGGTCCCTCTGTTGCTCCGTGCTGCGCGACTCCCTGTCGACCCGGAGAAGCCTGTCAAAGTCCCCAGAGGCAGGTGAAAGTACAAAGCTTCTCTTCCTTTCTGTTACTTCCACTGACGACCTTTCTTTGCTACGCGAGTTTTCTACGGGGATCATTTCAATTCGCACCTCTGCTGTCACAGTGTTTTCTTTTTCCTCCGTTGTCCGAGGTTCTACTAGGGAATGCGTTTGCTCGCGTTCCGCCACCGCTGCGCTGGGGTCCTCGGTCAGCTGAACGGCGATTTGGCGTGCTCGCGAGCGGGTTAATGCCTGCACCCTTCCTTCTCCGAACTCCTGACCGCGCTCCCGTAACAAATGCTGCGAATCGTTTGAAAAGAAATACGGGTAGTCCATTGGAAGTGCCTTCGAAACATTTGCCTCTGTCACTAGTTCTCCGAAAGGACCGGAAATTGTCTCTCGTGCTATTTGCAGACACACGCTGTGATCCTCTAGCACTGTCTTGATCCAAGTTACTTTCCCTGTATAATCCTCGGCGTTTACAAAAGAAGGGTGAACTAGGTCCATGCTGGCTCCACTGTCCTTAAATATCTTACGGATTGTTCTTCTAATCCGTAGCTCCTGGAGGTATGGACGGAGAAGCTCCAAGTTTTTGTCGCTTCCGCCCACGTAGAAAAGCACTACTGTTTTTTTTTTTTGCAATCCGACGCATAGTGACCTAGGCCCTGGCACTGATAACATCAGACCGGTCGCCTCTTCTCGAACTCTCGCGTATCAACCTTCTTTGTCTCCTCCTCCGGAGGGCTGCTAGCTCCTTTATCATTGTTCCCTTCCTGAGTTTTTTTCATCGACTCGGCCTTCTCGGTAGCTTTTACCTGTGTGTGTTTTTTGTGGTGGATATACCTTCTCGGATTATCCCTTCCATTTGAACGCTTATCGTCAGTAGTGAGTTTTTGTCGCATCACATACTCATCAGCTAGCCGAGCCGCCTTATCTACCGTGTCTACGGCATCTCTATCCTGCACCCAAAACCTCACTGACTGTGGAATGCTGCGGTAGAATTGTTCGAGACAAATACACTCTATAATTTTGTCTCTACTTTCGTAGACTTCGGCACCCTTAAGCCACTCAACAAGGTTTGCTTTCAAATGGTACGCAAACTCTGAGTAGCCCTCGTCGTTATTTTTGCTCGCTTCTATGACTCGCTGCCTAAATTCTTCGGGGAAATTCGGTACTTCCTACACAGCGCTGCCTTTACTTTCCCGTAGTCTTCCGCGTCATACACCGTTAATCTTGCGGCTACGTTCACTGCCTCACAAGGCAACAAAGTCACCAACCACTGTGACCAGGTGCGCTAAGCGAAATCACACCTTCAGAAGTTCTCTCTAAATGAACCAAGAATAAGGCAATATTCTCTCCATCGTTGTACGGCTCCATCCACTGGTCCATCCGACATGGCTCGACCTCGCTTGACCTGCTACTGTTGTCCCCTTCACTGCCCGCCGCTGGACGCGATTTCTGAAGAGATGCGCATGCGGAAGAATAGCCACTAAGCATGCCCGGCTAACCCCACTGTTTGCTACACCACCACCACCTCCACGGCCACTATATTGTGCATTCTTTTTCTCAATGTTGATCGTTTATAAAGGTTCTGCAAGTGCGATATATTAGTCTCATGTGACGGTCTTATAGTTAACGATATTTTCAATTCACGAGTAAGCCTGAGTGTGTGAGAGCCTGTAGGCGAAGTATACCTGCCTGAAAAAAAATCAACAGCGCACAACCGGTTGGCGAACCCGTCCGCGAACTGTTATAAATTTTTATTTTTCCAAACCCTACCAGAGCCGGAATGAAATCGGAGCGCGTTGAACCCGAACAGGATCGGTATTTTTTTCGGTTCGACACCCTTGGCTAAACCCGTCTTAAATGATAAACGGGCTATGAAAGGCGCCGTAATGGTGAGATGTGTGTTAATGTCGACTAGCATGCTTGTTTTACGAGCATGGCACACGAGCCTTCTTGCTTTCTGAGCCCATTGCGATGGGACGACCACTGCCGAGAACGGAGCGCGCGACGTCGTGCTCAGCAGCAGAACGCACCATAGCCACTGCGCCAAAACTACGGGTAACAATAAATATTTGTCGCAATACACAAGCTACGCTCACACGCCCGTAAGTTATCTAAGCGTACATGTCATTACGCATGGACACAATTTGTTACTGACGAGCAACAAGCTCATTTCATAATAGTAAAGAATTAATTGAAAACTGCACTGTCAGATGACTTCGTTTGGTGTGTAGAAGAGCGTATTGACCAGTCTGGTGTGACTGATTTAAAGACACCGTTAGGCTACTGTGGAAGAATTTTTAGATTTATTTTATTTTACGTGCGCTACATCTACGCGGGTTGGCAGGATTGCGTTACTTCTAGAAGCAAGGTGTGTGAATTGGTTCATGTTCCCTCCCCAAACTCAGTGATTTAGCTTTAGTTCCGCTGGAGAAACTCCTTTTCAGTCGTCTCAATGTATGCATTATCTTCAGAGTATTCAAATTTGTAAGAAATGATTGCCTTACATTAAGACAACCTGCTATTTCTGTCGAGCGAAGGTGCGAAGAGCGTGCTACGTACCAAGAATGTTTGTTTCCACTGGAAGTCAGACATGAATGAAGCTGGGCCTATAAGCCGTGTGATTACAAAAATCTCCTCATGAATCACTGCACATACTACGCTAGTTAAAATAAGTATACCTAAGCTGGGCTCCTGTAACACTTTAAAAAAATTGCGTCCACAAGTAATGGCTAAAAAAATCTGAGCAAACAATCATGCCGCAGCCCGGACGCAGGGTATACGAAGCGTACGCCAACTGCTGAACTTTGTTTTATGACAGACCAGACAAATCTTCTTGTCCAGTGCCAAGATAGAAGCACAAAAACAGGTGTTCGTTTTTACACGAACACAATACACCAACCACAAGGAAGTGGCAGAAGGAATTATAAAGCAAGAAAGTATGTTTCTCTGTTGTATTGTGAAAGCTGTGCATCGCGTGCATGTGGAAAAGTGGGGGCTATTCAAACCGGCAGATGCTTGAATTTTGGTTATCTGAGCACAAGTACAGTGCAAGAAATTACAAACAAGACAATTTAGCCCATCACAATGCAGGTGCGTTTCGTTGCTGAGAATAAAGCTGTGCCGTTGCAAAGGCCAAGAAGCAGACAATGGAAATTACTTGGAGAGCAATCAGTGAAAAATGGATAGGAGGAAAGGGGAGGAGGGACCCGCTTTTATCCTTCTCGAGATGCCCTTTCGCGCTGAGTATAAACTGTGGTCTCAGTGCTTTTGCAGACTATAAATATGTGTCTTCTGGCAAGTAAAAACCAGTTCTGTGTGAGGGCTTTGTATGTCTCTTTTTTGTCGCCTCTTTTGTCTGGCGTGCTGCGATTAGATAAGGATGAATAACCAACTAGCCAGAATGTTCACTCTATAGTGATTTGAAGTTGTATACACGCTTCGTATGCGCTTCGTATGTGCTGTTCTTGCCTCTATGGTTAAACTTTGCAGCGCTGCTTTTTAAACACAAGTACACTAGCAAATTTCTTTATCAGACCCGTCGAGCAATATACCCTTCTTGCAAGTGTGCAACCACTTTGGAGGTATGTAGCCCGTTTGTATGAGTGGTCTTTTTTATTAATTGCAATTTAGTGTTACGAAGCCATCATTGATCCTTATTGACAACCATCCCTGTAGTGTAAAAAGAGTTATTGGAACATGAAATAATTCAGAAGAGCAAATACGAGCACTGAAAGCTTTAGCGTATTTCTATTAAGTAATGGCCATGCGTCCCATTTTTGGCACCGACCGTTCTCTCTCTCTCTCTTTCCTACTCTAGTCTTCTCATTAGCGTCTGCTTGTTCTTGGCTGTTATTATTTATGTTCATTGTAGCAAGTGTCTTTGTCTCTACTATATTTGTGATCTACTCATGTCAGTGTTGAAATTATTGTCTTTCTTTTCTAGCTCTATATCCTCATGTTTCGTGCGCGCGTTGCAACAAAGCTGAGGAAAACGGTGGATGACATTTCCAAGGCCCCCATAAAATAAGTAACTTAGAATAAACTGCAGAAATATAGAGCTTCTATTCCACACCTGAAGTAGAACGGTAGAAGTCGTCTATGAACGCAAGGGGGGGGGGGAGGCGTTGAAGTTTATGAACCATTTGCCGTAGTGATGTCACAGATAAAGAGCAAAGGAACAAGATGACCTCTGACATTCGCACATTATGGCAACCAGCTTTGTTTCCGTTTGACATTCTCCAAGAAAGAGCTTTGCACCCCTCACCTTTTAATGCGAAGCATTATTCAGCTCGATCTCCTGGGAGGTGTTTGTACGGCGTCAGGGCATCCTCATTCGCAGCATCAACAAAAATGAAAATATTTACGTGTCCGATGACGGGTGTAACGGTTGTTCATCATGTATGCCTGTGTGCAGACAAGCGGTAATGAACGTCAGAGACGCATGCACATGCGTAAAATAACATTTATCTAAGATGTTAGAATTAAAGCCAAACAAACACTAAACAATGAGTACAAGACGAAAGTCACTAAAACAAACACATGTTTACATGAAGTCCTACGCGCACAGTTCAAGAAAGCAGCTAAAACATCTCGCTGATTCAGGTCACATGTTGGTGATGATCGGCAGTAGAAGTGTCCGGACTATTCTAGTTGGAGGCGAGCCAAGGCACGATGACTCCCATGAGAGACGAGCCAAGACACGATGACGGCACTGATCAGATGAGGCAGGCGACGGGCCCCGGCTGCATTACCGTTGCCAGCGCACTCGAATACGTGTCAGGCGGGTGGCTTCCACCATCACAACGCCACGGGCGACCTCGAGCAAGAGGCGGCTTCAAAGCAAAGGCCTCGGTTAGTCATCAATTAGGCCTCGTCCATGACACAGCCTTGCACTGCTCCGACAGGCGGCTACGAGCAGGCAACAGCCAGGCCAACTCCTAGCGGCCTCACGCCAGGCACCACTCCATGTCTGCACTAACAGGCAGGCGCGTCCTCAGGGCCGCCTCAGGTACCGCAGCAGGAGCTCCTGGAACAGCGCACTGGTCCTGCGTCTCCCAAACCCTTCTCGTTCGGCACCCGCCTCTTCTTATTCATTTTCCTGTTATTGAAATTCCTTGACGCCGCCAAGCGCGCAAGCTGCTGTTGTTGTCCTGACTGGCTGTGGCCCATACCCACAATGGCCATGAATCGGGTGGTTCAATTAGGTGCATAAAAAAAAAAGTCAAGGGAGTCAACAATTTCAACATTGGAGCTTCAAAACCCTCAAAACTTCTCGCAAAGTCCAACTTAAGTCAAATTAAGTCCTTGCACTACAATGGGTTTTTCACCCGGAATAATCAGCGCTGCAACCCCATGCACTGCCCACGAGTAAAGGAGTCCATGGAGGAGTTATCACTTTCTACGCAGTGTTTAGACGGTGTGTGTAACATGATGCACTGTGCCCTGTCAAGCTGCAGCGATGCAGACAGCATGGACTCTGCGAACTCTATACCAAACGCTTCATCAGCCTAAATGACGGTGATAAGTTTTATTTTCATTTTTCTTATAGCATGACCGCCAAGTAGTGCCGAGTCAGGCCAAAGTGAAACCTGATAAAGCTAAATGGCGGCGCATGCTTTCCTGGCAAGGGACCCATTTGCGACGTTTGATGGTGCTCTGAAATCTTTTCCAAGTGACCTTAGCACTAAGAAAGAGACCTATGCTGCATAGAAAAAGATAATTGAGATGGGATGACATTCACAAAAATGTCTCCCATTACAGAAACCACGGAGGAAGGCGAGAGCACTTCATCCTCTTTTTGCTGTCGGGCGGTGGAGGCGCGCGAGTAACGAGTATCTGAATAAGCGAGGCTCACGGTTCTCGTTGGAAGAGAAGTAAGAGACGAAAAGCAGTGACAGTTCGATTGTGTTATTGCTCAATTATATTAAAATCGTGTGTCATATAGTGCACTCTGTATACACGATGTACTGCTATTCAGAGAAAATATAATGTTAGGCAAAGAAGTACGCTCTGGAATCATCTTCTGTCGCATGACGCGTTCACTTGCACAAAGATATCTAGAATTATCGCAGTCTGGCACTTGTCAAAACATGTCACCAAGACCAATTTTTCGACATTCTACTTTGAATAATGCACACAAGATCTTACTTATGCTGGTGTGTTCAGGGCAACTAGCTCAGCATACAACAGCTCTAGAGAGCTTCAGAGTAACGTAGTATTTTTCCAACTCATGGTCGCGAACTAGGGTGTAAAGGATAGCACTATATCCTCTCAGGGGTTGCTAAATGACTAGGAAACTTAAAGAAAGTTGCAAACGGTCTTCCTAAACAATGTTGTGGACATTCTTGACCACTGAAAATGTCGTCGAAGCGGACGTTGGGGTTTTAGACATGCTTTTGCCATTCTAGAGCCGTAAGGCAATTTTGAGAAATCACATAGGCATGATGCGACATCGTTTGTTTCTTTGTGCAGGACATGTAAGCAAGTGAAATGATCCGATGCATTCCGGAGCACCTACTCTTTCACACCTAACTATGAACACTGCCCCACAAATTAGTCGCCAGGCACGCCATATTTTGCATTTTGCATTATGTGTACATTGAATCTATGACTGCGACTAAAAGCCCTTGCAAACGTTAGCACCAGGGCCAAAACTGCAACATTAGAACCAGTCCTCACCTGCACATCAGAAGGACCGAATTCGTAGAGTACTGAAAGTTGGACAGGATGATCAAGGTGTCCAGTTAATGTGTGTCGAGCCAGTTCGATGTTTCACAGAAGATAATTGAGATACTTACTTGTTGTCGGGTACAAATATAGCATGTGTTTTAGCGTGTACATTTAACAAAATTGCAATGTTGCTATGTTAATGAGCGTGTCACAAGTAATTACCTTTAGAAAACGCACAGGATGAGAGTGGAAGGAACAACCTGTGGACATATTCACACTTATTCACATAACAGGGCGGTATATTGTACTCAAACTCAGATGGGATGTTGGTGTGATAAGATAAATACATGGGCAAAGTTAACGGTGTCGAATTTAGCTAATTTTCTTATTGAGGACAATAAGATATTCGTTATTTACTCGTCAGAGTGGCTTCCAGGCTTCAATAGAAGCGCTGTTAGACAAAGTGGTGCATCAGGGTGAACGACTGTGCAAATAAAGTATCAATGAAGAACATCCTGGCAAAATTTCTAAATGGTAGATGAAATTTTACTTTACGGTTAAATTTTACAACAACCTTAGATGCTTGTTGAGAGACTAAAACGTTTACCAAAACAGAGCTCCTTGGTATATGAAGTTGACCATTTCTATACATAGGGTATGTGCTCCTTACAAAAAAAATGAGAACTAGTAAAATGCTAAGTTGTGAAGCAATCACCTGATTCTGGATGAATTAGCGCAATCACGTGGAAGCTGCGAAGACACCCTTTAGGGTAGCACTATAATTTCGAAATTGTTCCTGCAGAAAAAATTTAAAAGTGAGAGGAAAGGTGGTAAGCTGAAAATGTGCACCCGTACAGTTCCAGCCTGTATTAGGCAATTCAACTGTACGCTAAGAATTTGTTTCGCAGTTCTCATACGTTAATTTCACAACATCAACTGCGCGTCAAAAAAAAAAAAGGTCGTCCGCGCCGGAGAGTCAGCTGCGGCACGTCCAGGGCAAGCCAGGAGCCCTACCACTGACATATGAGCCACAACAGCGGTAGCGATCTCTCCATAGAGTGTGGTGTTCACATATGTAAAAGTATGCGGGCTGGAGCAGCAGCCCGCATACCGGCGTCACCTTCGTGCGCACTGGAAACCGAACACCGCAGTTAAGGCGGGAAAAATTACGCCGTGAAATAAATGTGCCGTGTAACAGGTGGTAATTTTTTCTAGCCACAAGGTATCTATTCTCAAGAACATGCTGGGGTAATAAAGTTGCAGGCTGTTTGCAGAAGCTTAGTTACTTCCTGGAGATCACATGGCCTTTAATCGGAGGCGCAGGAGGGGATTAGGTCGACGGACAGTTTCGCTACACTCTAAAAACAGTTGCACCCTTTGGGGTGCATATTTGCCCCACAACAATAATCGTCATCTGTCTTGCCCGCGTTTCCTTTAACGCTGCGAGCCCGGTACTTCCCAGTCACGAACGGCATGCGCGTTATCAGTGTGACGCAGCATTCTCGACAGCAAAGTAGCGAGCGCCGAGTTTTCAAGAAAGGAAACGCAAGCAAGGCCGATGACGATTATTGTTGTGGGACAAATATACACCCCAAAGGGTGCAAACTGTTTTTAGAGTGTAGAAATCATGGTTCCGATTCTACAAGATCGCTGAGCCTCCTGTGTGCCTTCTCTTTTTGCTTGGTTTTATGTGTCTGTGTGACTCGGCGGAATGGAAAGGTTTGGGAGGTAGATTTCAATTCTGGCATTTTACTTGCCAAAACGAAGATATGATTATCAGGCACATCGTGGTGGGAGGACTCCAGGTTAATTTCGACCACTGCTACGCTTCACTTTATGCGCCCATGAATGGAACGGATGCCAAGCGCCTGAGGCACGATGTGCCTAATCATCACGCTCGTCAACATGAAAAGACTTGTCCGGTGTGTGTGCGACGGGGTTATGAACTAGTGAAAATCCTACTCTCCTCTGTCCTCCGCTCACCAACTCTACGCCAGGGAGTGGTTTCTCTCCAAATTCCTCTGTGTGGGTTGACCCGACGTGACCTACGCTCACCACTTCTACACCAGCAAGCGTTTTCTCTCAGAATTCCTCTGTCTGGGCTTACCAGTATGCTGACAAGGTCCTCTACCAGGGAGCAAGAGAGAAGGAGGTTGCCCGGATGGGGTAGGGTGTATAGGAAGGCCAGCGAGATGCCACGTGGACATCTCTGCTCTTGCGTGCAGGAGCACGCACGCCGAACGTTTGTGTACTTCTTGTCTTAGAGCGCACCGCCCACACGCAACTTCTCTTATGTGTTTTTACATCATTTCGTCTTCCCTGCCGTGCCCTCTCCGTTGGTCAATCTGGTTGGAGCTGCAAGCAGACGCTGTTGAAATTCGCTGATGCCCCGTCCCCGTAACAACAGGTACCAGCTAATAAAATACCAATTGAGTTTCTTTAACATGCACACAACGCACGGTACACAAGCATTCTTGCACTTCCTTCATATTGGCCGGGAAAACCATTACGCCACCGCGACGGGGTTGGAAGATAGGTTTAGCTAGCGGATCAGTTTGCGTGGTTCGAAGCACGTGCCTCCTGCTTTACAGGGTGTCCCACGCAGCGTGAACCAAATATTAAAAATATGCAAATGCCACGTACCTGGACAGAACAGGGACAATCTTGTTTGCGGTAGCTTGGAGATACTCAAACTATTCTTTTTTTCATTCCGCCTAATTAGATAATTAGTCTTAAGTAATTATTCAGCTTCACAAATATTATAATTAGATGGAAAATGTCAATGAGAAAATTGTAGAGCAAAAAAAAAACACCCGATACGGCTTGCTGTTGCAGAATACGTGCTACAGAAAAATGTTTTTCCGAGCGTGAAAGAAGCCGGCAAACACACAAAACATTGCCGCGCGACTGGCCCCTCGAGGCACTTTGCGTGTAATCGCAGGCTTCTTTCACGCTTGGAAAAACACTTTTTATGTAACACACATCGAGCAACAGAAAGCCGTTTATCATGTTGCTCTACAATTTTCCCATTGATACGTTCATCTAATTATAATATTTGAGAACTTGATAATTGATTCAGATTACGAAAAGGTTAATTAGCCGGAATGAAAAAAAATCCCAGTATCTCTAAGCAACGGCAAACAAGATTACCTTGGTTCTGTCCAGCTACGTGGCATTTGCATATTGTTAATGTTTGGCTCAAGTTGCGTGGGACACCCTGTATATAGTTCATTTCAGGGCTTGAATAGCGCGCTATAGGCATAACGTTAGCTGCTTGGAGCGCCGCCATACTACAAATGAAACTCAACGCCCCTAACAAAACAAATCGTGCATAGTTTGTGTGTCTGACATATTCTCAGGCACAATAAGAACATATTGCACTGCGTATAGCATATAACCCGTAATTACCTTTGCAGCAATGGACCCGGCGAATTTGAACATAAGCGCGTCGCGCTTGTTGCAAGATTTTGATGATTACGCGTCTTTAATAGACACGCGGATGAACAAAACCGAGCTACAGCATGAAAAACAAAAAGAAACTATTATTCCTTCAGCCTTGCTGGCCAATAAAATGTGAGAGAAAACGGGGTCCTTTTTGACCATTCATGTGCTACAAGATGAACCAGCAGCGCCGGTATATGACAGCGATTTCATTTCAAAGGAAAGGTAATGATTTCCGACACTCTTCCTGGCGCTATCACTTTCTTTCGTTCCACTTTAGACACTTAGGTTTGGGTCCAATGCAAACACATCGAAAATGTGGCTTAGAATCTGACCACGCTCTGGGCTTTCTTAATACTAGCAGAGAGGATCCGCAATTATAACGTTGCCTTATATGTTCTCAAGAGCTGAGTAGCATTATAAACGGAGTCATCGGCGTCCTACTCGACCACTGAAATATATATATATATATATATATATATATATATATATATATATATATATATATATATATATATATATATATATATATATATATATATATAGATCCCACGCACTATAGGAATCAACGTGACGCGAAGCATCTTGCAGGTCGATTTCTATGCAGCGCTTTTGGGATTCTGCGAAGCGACAAGGTGAAGCAAGATGTTTTTGTAGGACAAGCCATTTAGTGTGTGAGGCGAGCATGTATGTAAAGTACAGCAGCAAGACGACGACGATATAATACTGTGACGGCGATGGCGCTGGCATGACCTCTTATTTATTGTGCTCCGGCGAAGAAACTTGATAAGCTTTTTCGTTACGAACTACGCCTATCCCGAAGGTAGTGTGCTGGTTAGACTGGACCGGTTTAGAATGGGCTACAATGTCACATAGGGTGTTGAAGCGCTAGCAGACACTGGGGAACGATGGGAGAAACTGGCCCGCCGTCAAATTTACATAAATTGTAGCTATGCGACGCGATGCACGCGTGAATCACCTCAAGGAGCGAGTGTGCATAAACGAATGAGTTCTATTAGATTGTTATTGTCCCGTGCAACGGATGCGTTTGTGGCCTAATGAGTGGAGCATCTAGCTACTGCGCTGAGAGACCCACTATGGGATCCAGCAACTACGCTGTGGTTTATATCCCGACATCGGACATCTATTTTTTTCTACTCAATAGGCCGCATGATTGCCGGGAAGAGAACCTAACTTCGTAGAGATCGATTGCAAATTGCATGGTAACAGATACTCTGCAACTGGTTCTTCGACTGCAGTTGTCAAAGAGAAGGCGGTTATATGCGCTGCAAATGGCTTCAAACTTGTTCTGTAGAATGGTAGGTTGCTTGCTTGACCATTTTCTGAAAGATAGTGGTTAAATTTAAAGTGTGTGGTAGCTGAGCGGCGATGAGCCGCCATGTCTATTGTGTGAGCCGGCTTGGCTATTGACACGGGCCTGGTGGTGATGGCTTAAGAAAAGGCTCAGACACCAACCATGCAGTCGGTCCAGTCTGGTGCCGAGCATGTTCTCCTGCGTGTACTATACCTACTTCGTCGTCGCTATCCCCGCTGGAGTGGTGGTGAAAAAAGTGAAATCACACAGGAGGACGAGGTGACGCAGCCATGTGCGCCAACATTTAGCTGATGTCTTAGGACCGTTTAGAGGTGCGCAGTTTTAAAGCGAAGCTTCCTTTGTCGAAAGTAACTGGCTTTACTCAATTGTCTGAGAAACGAAGGAAATAACATTGTGTTTCATAATTGGTTTTCGTGGCAATGAAAGAGCGGACGCTATTGCAAAAGAATCGCTATCAAAGCCACTGACGCTCAGCGCACCGATCAGCCACCAAAGGACACAGTTAGCTGCCACTTTCAGTCGCCAGCTGTGGGTCCCGCCACATGAATCCTCCATCGTGAATGACCTTATTTCATTGGAAACTACTCTCATTTATGAGGTCGGACTCAAAGCTTGTGCAGTATGTCTAAAAATTCATATAACACATTTTCATAATACTCCCTATTAGACAAAATGCATTGGTTCCACCTTTTATTCCATTTCTGGAAGCACCTTTGGAAGCCTTTTGTTAAAAATGATGTATTAAGAGAGGTGGCACACGCTACTCCTCGTTGCTTGTTAAAGAAATATATTGTCCCAAAATTTTTAAGAAAATGCGGCACGAAAGAATCACAGAAACGGTAAGTCAGCAATATTACAAAGTTCTCTACATGAGTACAGGAACTCACAGAAGGTGAACATCTATACATTTGCATATGTAAACACATGTGCTTCGTACTGTCCGAGAACACGTACATCAATTTAGTTTCGCTGACAAGGAAGTTCAGTTTCAGTGACGAATGCACAGACCGAAAGTATACCCATACATAACATACTACATAAACGTTTTACAAACAAGCTTATGCTGAATTACAGTGGCAGATTCGGAGCGCCTCCGGTAGTAGTCTTTCTGCTCCTTGCGGAGTAACTCTATTGCATTGGAAGACTGAGAGTGCCATCCCTATATTTCATCGGTGGATTGGGAGCAGCTCCGCCGCTAGATCCACTCCGTGGAGCAGCGCTCTGTACTCCACAAAAATTGACAGCGTCGAGTGGAAGTCGCTTGATGTCATGCCACACAACATACCACTATAGCACGTGCGCCCATGAGCGCGAATCATGGTCACTCGAAGCAATGAGTGGTGCTTCGCAATGTCAACTCGCGCTTTTACTGCTTATGAAGAGCGATGATTCACCTAGCTCAAGTTCCGAATCTACCAGCGGGTACTCAAGTGAAGAAGAAGCTTCGCAAGCTAATGCATTCAAGCAAGCTTTTTTTATTTCTTATCTTTTATTAATTATTATTGTTATTATTATTATTATCTTATATCCGGTTTTCATCTGGTTATTTCCTTTTTTCTCCAAACACAAAACGTTTACTTTTAAACTCACACGCCCAAATTGTTAACTCCCTTGTTATAATTATTATTTTTAGGCACCTAATTAAGCCGCCCGATTCTTGGCCAATCCCCCACTGTGGCTATGTGCCACGGCCACTAAGGACAACAACAACAACAACAGCTTTCGACATCATGTTTCCGCTGCCGGCCAAGAGACGGAAAGTTGCGCGTTGCGTCAACGACGTCGTTCGCCAGTATTTGAAGAGGTAACAGCGGCTCCTTTTCGGAAGCTCGCATTTTAACAGCCCTTACTTTTGTTGATTAGATGCATTTCCTAAGGCACTTCAGGGTGTGTCGATGTGTTGCCACCGAACTGATCGCGGGCTTCGCTGCGTCTCCGATGTGTCCGACACACAATAACGGTGGACAAGAGAAGCAGACTTACATGCGGTGTTACAGACTTACAGACTTACAAGCACCAGGAGGTTAAAAAGAAACACGAAACTTCTAAACATTACGCCCGCTACTTCAAACCGAAAACGAAGAACGCGAGGAATGCTGGGCGCTTTCGGAAGTATGTGTGCGCTTGCGCTCCCTGCGCATTGCTCTGCTGGGAGTGCCTGTGCATGAATCGCAGATTTCTTTCTGATTCTCTCCGCCGTAGCGGAGTGCTCCGGCGCACAGTTCGTCAGCCACTCTGAATATGACATTGGAATTCACTAATACACTCACACCATACATGTATCTTTCAGCGGGTACGACATTTATTATAAATCTAACATACTGGTATTTAACAAAGCTTTTAAAACGACGAGCACTCTTCTTTGAAGCTCCGCTGTTGGCCATGGACCAAGCATTTAGTTTAGGGTGAATGGTCGTCGATCTACAGCAATAAATCTGCCCTCAATGTGGGCCTTGTAGTTTTGTACCTTGGGCACTCCGGAAGGAGGCGGCGCAAATCTTCGTATGGGTGGCCACACGAGCACTGCCAACTAGAGGCACGTTTAATCTTGCGCAAAAAGTGCCCCGTGTATGCTGTAGCAAGTCGCAGGCGGTGTAGTAATGTCTCAATTTCTTTCTGTTATCACTCAGCTTCTGCTAGGCGCTTCAGCAGCGATGTCGTTTCTTTTCAATTGTCGTCACATCACCGAAATGCCGCCCCCAGAGCACCAGTATGCAGTTGGTGAGTGTGTACCAAAAAAAAAAAAATAATAAGGCGCAGGGGGCTAAATCCGGCGAGTAGAAACGGTGTTCCAGCACAGTGATGGAATTGTCTGCCAAAAACTCACGCAGTATAAATTCAGAGTGTGCAGGGGCATTATAGTGGCGCAGAATCCAGCACCCCTCTTAAGACAAATTTGGTCACACGCTGTGTACGATTTTTTAGACGCTTCAGGACTTCCACGTAGAAAGCTGCATTGGCAATTTGAACTTCAGGTACAAAGTAGTGGTGCACAAATTCATAGCCGTCAAAAAACATCATCAATATGACTTCTATAGTTGCGCCCCCCCCCCCCCACAGGAAAATGAAAACTGTCCGCCGAAGATGGTGGCAGTACTATGAACATGAGAAAATCACCCTACATAATATGTCCCCGTGTACTTTCAACGTGAAACGAAATGCAAACCACAAACGAGCAGCCAATCGAAAGAAGAAACGGGCAAGTATATGAGCGCTAGCTGATTAACTAATAGTCGCCTAAGATTGCGCAATTCCATACGGCGAGCCTGAACAGAGAAGCGTAAGCGAATGCTACTACCCACCCTATCTACCCTCGCCTTCGCTCTCATTGGTCGGGGCTTCGAAGAGAAAGATTGCACGATCGAAATTCCAGCTCAGACAGTTCGAACGCCTTATAATAGCATCGCGGGGAGGCATTATCGAACGCCTTCGTGATGCCTAAGCGCACAGCGGGCCGTCGATCGTCGTTGGCAGCTTTCCCCTTCTTCGACAGTTCAAGCGAGGTCGATGGCGCGCCCCGACAAGGCGGCGCTTTAGCTCACAGGCATTGCCTTGCATTGTGCAACACTCGCTCTCGCCTTGCGCTCCTATTGTCGTGCTTACCTGCGGCTGCGCAGTGGCCATTTTTTATGTAAATTTCACTTGCAGTAGGATCCATAGGATCACCTCATCGATGCTGGGTTCAGGCGGTTAAGATTCGCACAATGAAGTCTAGGTCGCCGGCTTTAAAAAAGCGCGTCTATTCGTCGAACGAGGAAACAACAGCCAGAAGCAGTACCGTCCGAACTTTTTCGCCCGTCATGCTGCCTCTTATGGCATTCTTTTTCCACCGTGCCTGTGTTGCGTAGACGCCTCCTAGATAGCACAAGGCCGGCGCACTTCGATCCGTCACGTGATGCTACTTTGTCCGGCTGTCATAGAATCGAATGGGAACGCTCGCGAGTGAGCTGCGGTGATTTTGACGTCACGCCATGCTTGGCAGTGGAAATTCCGAGCCAAGAACAATGTCGTCATAATGCAGAGTGTGCAGGCATGCTATCTAAGAGGCGTTGCGCAAACGAATAAGGCCACCTTATCTAAAGATTTCACACGCGAACATTCTATCGCGATCAAAAAAACTACATGAAAAAATACCAACGGATCATACTCGCAACATTTGAATGACGGCTTTCCCCATTCCTTGGAAAAGGAACATGAGCTCTTTCATTCTTCCGATGGCACGGCGAAGAACAGTTTACGACGTAAATCTTACCCCCCGAGGAAGGGATTGCCCAACTGACGGCCATATTTCCTTCACAACAGCAAGCGGCGACAGTGGGAAAAGTATAAAATCTTACGAAAACATCTAGCCCTGGTATGTGTCTGAGAGGAGCTCGAGAGCCCGTCTCTTTTTCGACGAACCACCAGAAAGCGTCAAGAACGAGCGATGCTATCACAATGAAAGGTGGCGGGACAACGAGAACTGCTGTGGGCGTCGCAATGTCGTGCGCATGCGTCTGCACGGCGCCGGCGATGGAAAGCGCGCTGCGGACTTCACAGCTGCAGTGCCTTTGTCTCCGTATGCTTACGAAAATGCGTTTCCATCGCATGACATTTTACTTTTCTGACAATTAAGTTGGAAAAGTGCTTTCTTTTGAAACGTGATAAGGCAATCCACGACAGCTGTCATTTTCCATAGAGGTGGCTTATGCTATTCGTTATATACAGGACACACGAACGACCTATAGACTACAGACAGCGGATGAAACTACTTGGTTGTCTGACGACGAATCTCTCGTCTAATAAAGTCGGCGCTATACGTCCCGTGGCACAGAGCAAGACGACCGACTATTTTTTTCCCTTCAAGATAAGCAATCGTAACGAATGCCTACGTAGGCCACAGCACATTTCCACTGCTTGACGCGGTGACGCCTATGGTAGCCTTATAGGAACGCTGTTAGCCACGTAGGTAGTAGAACAATGAAGTCGGTGAGGCACATACGCTTGTTTGCTGGCCACAAACAGCCATTACATAAAATCCCTTCTCCAGCGGATTGGCTTGCGCGGGCTGAAATACCTATGGTAGGCTCGTCGGCGGGCAAATGTCCAAAAATTTATCCACAAGCGTAGATAATCGCGCGCGTTTGTGGCTGTGAGAAACGTGCGGATGTCTCCTTTTCTGCTCGAGGGTTTCGAACCTATCGATCATAAGGTGAATGGCAGAGTGACCCGGACAATTATGCTATACAGAGACGCGACCGCGAACGGAGAGCAAGCCACGAGGAGCATCATAACCAAGACTGCCCGCACGGCTCTTCCGCGAGGCGGGTCGACATCGAGTGCTTGTCAGTTTGACAAGCTCAAAAGAGGGGAGCGCTGGGTAATGCGGAAATGGACGAATTTGTCCGTGAAGCCGGAAGCGGAAGGAAAGATGGGCAATCGGAAGGGGAACAACACTGCAGTGGCCGCCCGAACGTGGGGGCACAAGAAGGAAAAAAAAGAAAAAAAGGAACCTCAAGAGGTATGGCTATCGCGACAGCCCCGAGAGGCTCTATTCCATACCCCGGTCTCTACTAGCACTCGATTTACCGCTGACGACGCGAAGGGTCCGTCATGAGCTCCAGCAGAAGCGGGCTTCGACTCTCTTTAGCAAGGCGCAGTCAGGAGAGTGCGGTCACTAAAAAGTCTCTTTTTCTGTATTCTTTTTTTCTGAAACTTGAATCTCATCACACCTTTGGCCGACGCCTCCGAGAGGAGAACGCGAGGCCGTCAGTCGGCTCCTTTTCCTTTTCTTTTCTTTTTTTTTCGTTATGCTCTTCGGTTCCTTTTATGGCTAGTATCATCGCTTTTTTTTTTTCTCTTGCGCTCCTTCTTTCATTGCGAGTGTGGCCCAGTTTGCGTTGTGTCAGTGCTTTCTTTTTGATTCTTTCCTCGGAAGCCGCCGCGCACGTTTGTCACGCTACGGCGCGTCCTGTCTCACATTGAGCGAGTCTCCCAGCAGAGCGGGGGCCCCTTTTCCCGTCTTCAATCAAAATAAGGAGCATCTTCGGAAGACCGTTAGTGAAACTTGGCCGTCGGCCCCTCTACGTCGGCGGGGGCGCTTGCTTGCTCGGCACTGCCGCGGTGCGACGTCACTCCCCGCGCGATACCTTCGTTCTCTTTCTCCCGGCGTCTTGCACGTTCCACTGCACTCGGCGCTCACCCCAGGTCGCGAGGACAGCCCCATACGTGGCGTCAAACAAATCTGCTACAGAAGGGAGCGACGGAGCCGCAAGTGGGAAACAATCAAAGAAAGTGGACAGGCAAGGGTGCACTAAAACGAGGGAGGGAGCTCGGAGATGGTGTCATTTTGCGTGGGGCAGCGGGTGGGGAGCCAATAGGTGGGCCAAAAAAAGAAATCGCTTTTCATTCGGCTTCTTCAGTTTGCTTTCCGCTGGACTGGCCGGTGCTGGCAGCATGAGAAGTGAAAGGAGGCCGCTGAGGCCGCTTTCTGTATCGGTCGATCATGTTGGGGCCGAATTCCCTCTCCAATACGGCTTCCATTACTGTTTCCCGAAATTCCCCAACTGCGCGTTATTCGAATACAGCTGAGGCGTGTCTCTGTACGCGTGCGTGCGTCGCCGGTTGCTTCTTTTCACTCTGGGCAGTTTTCTAGACAGTGTCAAATACCTAACGGCGAGGCCAATTTATCGACTGATTTGTCAGAAATCACATGAATATTCAAAGGCGTTAACCACGGTGCGTGAACTAACGGGAGACAAAACACTCAGTATCTTTTACATTGTTTCTTCCGTTATGCGAAAAGGAGTAGCTGTCACCATTATAAGGTGACTACGTCTCTTTCTTTTATTTTCATTTCAATAAAAAAAGTAGTGCCTGCACGCACATACGCATGCACACACACCGTAAAATATTTACACCCTTAAGGGTCTTTGCTTGTCACACGGGTAACATCACTACCATTAAGGCCTTACAAAAATAGGTTTAAGGGGTAAGATCAAATTGTTAGTGGGAACCAATGATGGCATCTTGTTTGCCGACTTTTTCTCGCAAGTAAAAATGATGACAACTGTGCTAGGCGACATAAAAAGTGCATTAAGTAATGTTTCATATCTATCACTTTGAAATTTTCCTGTCGGATATTTATTTGCGTTCAAGGCTGTCAGCATGATTACACAGTTTTCAACTACGTCTTTTGTCATCGGACGTCTAGTTAGAGCTGCATTGGCGTCCTCTGTAAATTTTCGTAAGGCCCTAACGGTAGGGGTGTTACCCGTGTGACAAGCAAACACCTTTAACGGTGTAAACCTTTTTACAGTGTACACACACACACACAATGAAAGAGAGGGACATTTGGCCGGTGAAAAAATACATGTGCGCTGATGTATGATATGGAAACGTGAAGTCAATTGTCATTCCTTATTCCATGTTCCCGATAGCAAAGTTGCCGCATTTATTGGTGGAATCGGTTCCGAACGTCCAGGTTCATATGTTCGGAATAACATACTATTATGTATTAAATGCGCTTCTCTGGAATAATCTATAGAGGATCGGCCAATGAACTAATCCGGCGATACGAGGAAAAGAAGCTTGGCTGTAGTTGGTTCCAGGTGAACGTTTTAAAGCGAATGAGACAAGAAAGCACAAGACAGGCACCATGTCATCCGTCTTGTTGTTATTTCTATGTCATGTCTGCGTGTCTTTAGAATGCAACCACGGAAATGGGCTCCTGTCGCCATCATTTAAGAAAATAACCACCATTAATTTACGAAAATCTTGAAATGCACTTTACGAATGATACGTATCGTCAAAATTGTTAAAGGGACACTAAAAGCAAATGCCAAGTCGACGTGGACTGCTAAAATACCATTACAGAAACACCGCAGCACTTGTTTCATGCCAAAAAAAGAAAAGAAAAAAAAGACTTAGCTTACGAGAAAATTGCGTCTGAAGGGTCCACATTCCTTTAGCGCAATCAAAATCACTCGCCCCCAAGCGGGGACTGGTGATAATGCGTAGGCCATCACCGCCCTTTACTGTCGTCTGTGAGTAAAACAGCACCCGACAGGCGGCGCTACGGTTTTCTGCGCAAAACGCGAACGCGTGGCCATGGAGAATCCGGGCCAAGACAGAGCGTTGGATTCGCCACAGCAGCCGCTCTTGGTCAGGTAACGTGGACTCTTCGCGTTTCCTGCGACATCGCATGGACTAAGCATTCTCTGCTACTTGCAGGGTGTGTGAGTTTTGCGAGCCAGCAACACCAGCGGACAGGCCGCCATTCGAATATGAACCTGGCAAAGTTTAACGCTGGACCGTTATCTAGTGAGGCGAGTCTAGCAGTGCTATTGGAGGAATTAGAGGGCAGTAAATGGGATATCATAGGGCTCAGTGAAGTTAGGAGGCCAAAAGAAGCATATACAGTGCTAAAAAGCGGGCACGTCTTGTGCTACCGGGGCTTAGCGGAGAGAAGAGAACTAGGCCTCGGATACCTGATTAATAAGAATATAGCTGGTAACATACAGGAATTCTACAGCATTAACGAGAGGGTGGCAGGTCTTGTTGTGAAACTTAATAAGAGGTACAAAATGAAGATTGTACAGGTCTACGCCCCTACATCCAGTCATGATGACCAGGAAGTTAAAAGCTTCTATGAAGACGTGGAATCGGCGATGGGTAGAGTGAAAACTAAATACACTATACTAATGGGCGACTTTAATGCCAAGGTAGGCAAGAAGCAGGCTGGAGACAAGGCAGTGGGGGAATATGGCATAGGCACTAGGAATATCAGGGGAGAGTTATTAGTAGAGTTTGCGGAAGAGAATAATATGAGGATAATGAATACCTTCTTCCGCAAGCGGGATAGCCGAAAGTGGACGTGGAGGAGCCCGAACGGCGAGACTAGAAATGAAATAGACTTCATACTCTGCGCTAACCCTGGCATCATACCAGATGTGGACGTGCTCGGCAAAATGTGCTGCAGTGACCACAGGATGGTAAGAACTCGAATTAGCCTAGACCTGAGAAGGGAACGGAAGAAACTGGTACATAAGAAGCCGATCAGTGAGTTAGCGGTAAGAAGGAAAATAGAGGAATTCCAGATCAAGCTACAGAACAGGTATTCAGCTTTAACTCAAGAAGAGGACCGTAGTGTCGAAGCTATGAACGTCAATCTTGTGGGCATCATTAAGGAGTGTGCAATGGAAGTCGGTGGTAACTCCGTTAGGCAGGATACCAGTAAACTATCGCAGGAGACGAAAGATCTGATGAAGAAACGCCAATGTATGAAAGCCTCAAACCCTACAGCTAGACTAGAACTGGCCGAACTTTCGAAGCTAATCAACAAGCGTAAGACAGCTGACATAAGGAAGTATAATATGGATAGAATTGAACATGCTCTAAGGAACGGAGGAAGCCTAAAAACAGTGAATCAGAAACTAGGAATTGGCAAGAACCAGATGTATGCGTTAAGAGACAAAGCCGGCAATATCATTACTAATATGGATGAGATAGTTCAAGTGGCTGAGGAGTTCTATAGAGATTTATACAGTACCAGCGGCACCCACGACGATAATGGAAGAGAAAATAGCCTAGAGGAATTCGAAATCCCACAGGTAACGCCGGAAGAAGTAAAGAAAGCCTTGGGAGATATGCAAAAGGGGAAGGCAGCTGGGGAGGATCAGGTAACAGCAGATTTGTTGAAGGATGGTGGGCAGATTGTTCTAGAGAAACTGGCCACCCTGTATACGCAATGCCTCATAATGTCGAGCGTACCGGAATCTTGGAAAAACGCTAACATAATCCTAATCCATAAGAAAGGGGACGCCAAAGACTTGAAAAATTATAGACCGATCAGCTTGCTGTCTGTTGCCTACAAAGTATTTACTAAGGTAATCGCAAATAGAATCAGGAACACCTTAGACTTCTGTCAACCAAAGGACCAGGCAGGATTCCGTAAAGGCTACTCAACAATAGACCATATTCACACTATCCATCAGGTTATAGAGAAATGTGCGGAATATAACCAACCGTTATATATAGCTTTCATTGATTACGAGAAAGCATTTGATTCTGTCGAAACCTCAGCAGTCATGGAGGCATTACGGAATCAGGGTGTAGACGAGCCGTATGTAAAAATACTGAAAGATATCTATAGCGGCTTCACAGCCACCGTAGTCCTCCATAAAGAAAGCAACAAAATCCCAATAAAGAAAGGCGTCAGGCAGGGAGATACGATCTCTCCAATGCTATTCACAGCGTGTTTACAGGAGGTATGCAGAGACCTGGATTGGGAAGAAATGGGGATTTCACTTGCGATTCGCTGATGATATTGCCTTGCTTAGTAAGTCAGGGGACCAATTGCAATGCATGCTCAATGACCTGGAGAGGCAAAGCAGAAGAGTGGGTCTAAAAATTAATCTGCAGAAAACTAAAGTAATGTTTAACAGTCTCGGAAGGGAACAGCAATTTACAATAGGTAGCGAGGCACTGGAAGTGGTAAGGGAATACATCTACTTAGGGCAGGTAGTGACGGCGGATCCGGATCATGAGACGGAAATAATCAGAAGAATAAGAATGGGCTAGGGTGCGTTTGGCAGGCATTCCCAGATCATGAACAGCAGGCTGCCATTATTCCTCAAGAAGAAAGTGTATAATAGCTGTATCTTACCAGTACTCACCTACGGGGCAGAAACCTGGAGGCTTACGAAAAGGGTTCTACTCAAATTGGGGACGACGCAACGAGCTATGGAAAGAAGAATGATAGGTGTAACGTTAAGGGATAAGAAAAGAGCAGATTGGGTGAGGGAACAAACGCGAGTTAATGACATCGTAGTTGAAATCAAGAAAAAGAAATGGGCATGGGCAGGACATGTAATGAGGAGGGAAGATAACCGATGGTCATTAAGGGTTACGCACTGGATTCCAAGGGAAGGGAAGCGTAGCAAGGGGCGGCAGAAAGTTAGGTGGGCGGATGAGATTAAGAAGTTTGCAGGGACGGCATGGCCACAATTAGTACATGACTGGGGTTGTCGGAGAAATATGGGAGAGGCCTTTGCCCTGCAGTGGGCGTAACCAGGCTGATGATGATGATGATGAATACCAGCGTAGCACTGCCCGATAACAAAACTACTTAAACGCTAAAGCGCGAGCGCCGCAGAGGGCAGAAAACGAAACCTTCCGACCGCCAGCATCGTTGTCAAGGGTAACGTTAATGCGTTCTTTTTTTTTTCTCAATATCGACTAGAACTGGACAAGTAGCATTTCCTTCCGTCTTACAATGCAATACAATTATATTTTTATTATGACTCATTGAGTACCACTGACAGAATTAAAATGAGAAATGACTTCGTCATCGCGCAAGTACATGAACGTCCCGGGTGAGTCTCTTACCGTGTCCAGCATTTACCTCGGTTTCTCGATTACTGAAACTCTGTTGTCGATAATTTTGACGTCTTAGACCTTCTCGTGCAATACTGTATCACTTTAGCTTGAAGTAATAATAGCTTTTACTGTTCCTTCAAGTAGAGACTGACTACGGCGTCTGCTATATGGCCTGATGCGTAGGTTTATTTATTTATTTATTTATTTATTTATTTATTTATTTATTTATTTATTTGTAATAACTGGCGTCATTTCTGCATGAAGTTGTGAACGTGAGATGAGGGATCTCTGGACACTTAAGGTATTATTCCTTGGTAGTCGTGCTGATAAACTATTTACTTGCCACCGATTCCTAGTATCCGCAACGTGAAATAATCTAGTTTCTCAATGCGCACCAGTGTTGAAAACTAGCTTTCCTTCTGCCATGTTGATATAGCAGGGACGCTGTGTAGAATCAGCAAATATTTTTAATAATTCAGTTTTGACAGGTGCATACCTTGATCGTCATACCGATACAGAGGTATATTGTTCAAACGATATATTAAATAGTCACCCCATATAATTTTATCTCGCATAAGCAGATCCTAAAATCTAGTAACCAAAACAATTACAAACTTTTTTAATTGGATGGGGTGCCTAAATTCAAGTTCACATGGCTTCCGTAAAGAATACTCAACAGCCAATGTAAATACTGAGGTGGCAGAAAGGGTTAGGTGAACATGGATTTATTTACCTTGAGTACCGATGTTGTAAGACGTCGAAAACATTGCATTGCATGAAACAAGGATCCAGAAAGAAATCCAGGACAGATCACGGTGCGCGACCTTCAACTTAGTGATTGCTGAAGATTACTCGCATTTTAGGCATCCCAGTCTTATTCCACATCACCGAAATTATTTCCTGACCTCTCTCACAAAAAGACAATTTCTTTACCCAATTTAAGTCAATCGGCACGGCACAGATGCGTGCTGATTCCACCTTTGTGGTGAAGAACGTTTCGATTTCTTCGTAAACATGGCAGAACACAAGACAGAGATATAGAAAGAAAAACACAGATGATACCACGGCGGCCCCACTTCCACCTGATTTATTGTATAAAACGGATTGATTGTCTCATGCGCTGCGATATTTTCCAAGCCCCATCAGCACCAACAAGCCCCCCATTCAGCTTTGGTGCACATTGTAATTGGTATTTTTGTAGCCACAAAGAAAGCACTCGATTCCGTGACTAAGTTCGCGGCCTTTTGCTGAAAAAAGCTCGAACCCTGCAGATTTACGAGAGCGGCTGTATAATGTTTAAGTTGAACTTGGTCAGCCCCGGTGCAATGACGTTCTGCCGCTGAGGCCGAGGTTGCGAGATCGATTCCCGGTCGCGGCTTTGCCCCTGTGTGGTTTTGGGCTGGCGAACCCCATAATTACATTTGACTGGAAGCTTGTTCATCCAGGCAGGCCGCAAGGCTCCGCACAATGACCGATTTTGTTCTCCCTCTTTGAGAATGAGTGTTCGTGTATTCTCTGACACATTCAAAAACAACTTGGCATGCACGTTACGCGGCTAATTTAGCAATAAATAATTCACTTCGTGAAGAAGAATTTTTGCGCAAATAAAGGCTTGCGTGGTGTTTACGGGTGGCTTCAAAGAAATAGCTTGGCATTAAGCACAAATAATACAAGATACGCCGTGTTTCCTCCGATACAAAATTAGCCCGCAAGAAAGCGAGCAGGCTGGACAGTGGAGAAATTGTGTTTCACATGCTGACTTCACTGCGTGGACATAATCACAGGGCTACGCGCATATATTACTTCTCACTGCACTATACGTATAGTTAGCGTCCTTCAGCAAAGAGCATCACCAATAATGGCATCCGGTGAAAGCAATGCGCTATATACACAACACTATACCGACGTGAATAACATATCCTCGAACATATCTATGCAATCTAACTAAACGCGCAATGTTGGTGCACACGATAATTGGCTTAACTGATCTCTATCAGGCACCAACCTTGCATAAGCAAAGACCTAACAAGCGAAAAGAGCAACAAAGATAGCCTCATTCAACCAACAATGCTCAACGTTTACAAGTTCTAGATTGTTTGATACGTCGGTGCTATTAAGATTTGTAACAACATACCTAACTCAAGTGTATGATGTGTATTCTACCCATAATAAAAATGCTTATTTCTCTCCGGAGGTTACAAGTCACGGTACTAGGGTATAGTCATAGCCTCCTACATACCTTATAATATAGGACGCAATGGTATAGTTAATGGTGCAATTTTCGAATTGATTGTCCCCCGGCGTGGTTGCCTTGCGACTATGTTGTTTTGCTTCTAAGCACGAGGTCGAGGAGTCGAATCTCGGCCACGGCGGCCGCATTTCGATGGGGGCGAAATGCGAAAATGCCCGCGTACATAGATTTAGGTGCACGTTAAAGAACCACAATTGGTGCAGATTATTCCGCAGACACCCCGCTACGGGGCCCTCATGCTCAGATCGTGTTTTTCGGACGTAAAACCCTATAATCTACTTTCTGATTTGATTGTACAACAATAATATATCGTATATAATATTGCATCCACTATACTAGCCCGATCAGCCACAGATCCAGTGGAGCTTCATCCATTTATTCTATACTTTTGTTGCCTTATAATGAACGTTGTTACTATTATCATTATAATCAATCAGTCAATCCATCAGTCAATCAATCAATCAGTCAGTCAAGTAATAACTTACTTACGGTGCCCAGGAATAACCATAAAGTCTGAGTCTTGGCACACGAATACACTAAAAATAAAAACAAAACAAACGAAATAATCTGCAGTGGACTATAAAAAAGGACAATGAATACAAAAAACAATTTTCAAAAGAATAATGTACATAAAGCAAGGCGAAAGGTGAATATAAAAGAAAAAGGAGTAGAAGGGCAGTTGAACAATGTACGTGATAATAATAATAATAATAATAATAATAATAATAATAATAATAATAATAAAATAATGGTGCGCACCCAGCCTTTTTATGGCAGACAGGAGTTTCATCGCTTTCACGTGTAACCTGTGCTTGAACGCCCATATTTCAGCGGTCAGGCTTAGCGATGCCACCATGCACACAGCTTCCCCATCGGCGAGCCTTCCACGGGGCATTCCACGGGGCGTTTTGAGGCGGTCGATGTCAAGGTTGCCCTCCATGGCCTTCTCCTTCAGGCGCTTGAGGGAATATCCTTCATCAGCGATGAAGTGGCGTGGCTGCGGTGCGACAACGAGCGTCTGCGCGGGGAAAGCGCTCTGGCATCCGCTCATCGAGCGTAGGCCATAGGTGTGCTACGGGTCGAGGTGCGTTCCCCGCGTGATGGGCCTGGCACTGAGTGAAAGACGCGTTTTCGCGTATTTCTCCTGCGTCGCTGCCGCTCCTCCTGTCCATGTCAGCGTGTGCTGCTTCCGTCCGGACTGCTTCGCCGAGAGCTGCCGTCATTGAACGACGTCGGCCTGTCGACCTTGGAGTTGGGGACAGCAAGAAAACGTCAGTGGTTAAATTTAATAGCGCACCGCGACCGAAAGCCATTTTTGTGTCCAGGCACTCTCTTGAAGCCTCGTCTACCTCTCAAGCGTCGGAGCACCACCCATTGCCGGCAAAGACCTCAGTACCAAGCATGTCTCGTATGCCTCGTTCCACGTCTGCACCGATGAAACCGACGATGATGAAGCCCTTAAACGCCTGAACGACCCGTCAATCTGGCCAATGGGATGCCTGTTGAAGCCGTAGTTTGGAGTGCTACACGACGACATACTTCATGTTTCCGAAATAATCGCCAAAGATCCAAGTGTTGTTTAATTTGAAAATCTTTTACCAAAACACTCGTGGACTTCGCACCAAAGCACGTAAAATTTTCTCCAATATGATTTTGTCTGCTTTTCCTAATTTTGTTATTTATTGAACTTGGCTCTGCAGTAAAATTGTCTCTTCCGAGTTTTTACCACCACATTACAACCTCTTCGGCAATGACCGGGACTTCAGTAGATCTTAACAAAATGGTGGTAGGGGACTGATTGTTGACAGTTCACTGCGACGTGTTCAGTGCAGCGATAATGAAGGTATACTGAAAAGATTTTGTGCCAAAAAACAACACACACAAGAAAGACGACGACACCATGGGCGCCCGTGGTGTCGTCGTGTTTCTTGTGTGTGTTGTTTTTTGGCGCAAAATCTTTTCAGTGTGCAAGATCCCCAACTAGCCCAGCAGTTAACTCTTCTAAAGGATAACGAAAGTGCACAGGAGTCCATTTGGCTAGAAGTAAGCCTAGCGCGCTGTAAAAATTTTGAATTGGGTCTTTCTATGTGTCGACTATATTTTTTAGCTTGTCTTATTTCATGAGGTCATATCTTCTATGGAACGTGAGATATGTTCCTATAGCAAGCACAGAATAATCCTTCTTGGTGATATTAATACTCCTGGGATTCATTAAAACATACTTAGATATTCACATTACATTCCTCACATAGACAACACAACTCCTGTTACCTTTAACAGCTGAACCTGATCGCAAATTCCTGTGGCAACGTTTTAGAGATTTGCCTGTCGAATGTTCAAATTAGAGATGTATTTCGTTCTGGCATTTACCTTGTGCGATAAGTTTTGCAGAGCTCCTGCAGTGGCATAAATTATTATTTCACTTAATTTGCTTTCAAGCGTGGTGATTATGTTGGTTTATATTGTTACGGGGAGAAAATATATGTATTTACAATATATACAGTTACAAGGGTGTAGCTCAGTGACCAGAGTAACACCATCAACCGATCTTCAAGACACTTCAACCTCCTCTTCACCTGCCAACGTAATTTTGCCTACCGCGGCACAAACTTGTACGTGACATTAACCCCCGGCGGCCGAAGCATCGTCTCGATGATTTTTAGGGCGTCGAGTCAGTGTGCGAGTTATAGGGCTTGAGTCGCGAAACGTGCACGATATCAGTGCTTGGTAGGGTGGAAGACGTCGAAGTCACAGGTGATGTCTCATATGTGAGGCTGGTGACTTGGCGAATTCGGTACGGCCCCACGTATCGCGACAGCAGTTTTTCGCAGCGGCCGACGTGACGTGAGGGTAACCAAAGCAGGATAAGTGACCCAAGGCTGAAATGAGCGTCCCGACGACAACTGTAGTAACGATGCTCTTGGGTAGTCTGAGACGCCAGCAGACGATCACGGGCAATGCGACGTGCTGTGGCCGCGCGAACAACGGCGTCGTGAGCGTAGAACGTGGTAGTTTTGGCACCGGAAGAGAGTAAAGAGTCAAGAGGCTGGAGTGAGTCACGGCCATATAGAAGATAGAATAGAGAATAACGAGTAATATCATGACGGGACGAATTGTATGCAAACGTCACGAACGGTAAAGAACAGTCCCAATTCCTGTGATCATCGGACATGTACATGGAGAGCATGTCCGTGAGCGTACGGTTGAGACGCTCGGTAAGTCCGTTTGTCTGTGGGTGGTAAGCCGTCGTGAACTTGTGGGACGTTGAGCAAGAGCGAAGAAGGTCGTCCATAACCTTAGAAAGGAAACAATGACTTCTATTAGTGAGTAGCTGACATGGGGGACCATGATGTAGGATCACTTCATGGAGGAGAAAATCAGCCACATCAGTTGCGCAGCTCATAGGGAGTGCCCGCGTTATGGCATAACGTGTGGTATAGTCCGTCGCAACGGCCACCCACTTTTTGCCCGAGGATGAAGTTGGAAATGGGCCAAGGAGATGCAGGCCGACGCGGAAGAGGCTGAAGGGGCCCAACAGAAAATGAATGCTTCTTGCGGCGTTGGAAAAGTTCGCAGGCAGCGACGTAGCTTCGAACGGAACGATGTAGCCCAGGCATCGCCTGCGCACACGGTCGTACGCACGGGAGACACCCAAATGACCAGCGGTGGGCACATCGTGTAACTGCGAGAGAATTGCCGAGCGCAGAAGCTGGGGAACGAGAAGCAGTTCAGCACCATGTGGATGCATACTGCCTCGGTATAAAGTCCCGTGATGGACACCATACATACAGAGGGAAACGTCCTGTTGCTCCGAGGTAAGGCGTTCGACGATGGATCACGAATAAGGGTCAGGACGCTGCTCGTCGGCGATGCGTGAGAAGTCGGAGATCGACTAAACGCATGTATCTGTACCAGTTTCGGTGCCATCGGGTGGGTCAACAGGATAGCGGGAGAGGCAGTCGGCGTCCTTATGTAGCCGCCCAGATTTGTAGGAGACGGAAAAGGTGTACTCTTGCAGGCGTAAAGCCCAGCGACCAAGACGGCCTGTCGGGTCTCTGAGTGAGGATAGCCAACATAAGGCATGATGATCTGTCACGACGGTGAAATGTGGACCGAACAGGTGAGGTCGGAACTTCGCAATGGACCAAACTAGGGCCAAGCACTCACGTTCTGTTATGGAATAGTTGCGTTCTGGTGCTGAAAGAAGACGGCTAGCATACGCGATCACGCGATTGGTGTTCCGCTGTCGTTGGGACAAGATAGCGCCAATGCCATGGCCGATTGCATGAGTGCGAACTTCAGTGTAGGCATGCGGATCGAAATGACCCAACACGGGTGGATTGATAAGGCGACTGATAAGCGTGGAAAATGCTGCAGCCTGGTCTGGTACCCAACGTAAAGTGGCGTTCTTTTTGAGGAGGTTTGTGAGAGGACGAGCGATTTCGGCAAAGTTCTGGATTAGTCGCCGAAAATAGGAGTAGAGACCTAGAAAACTTCGGACATCGTAGAAGAACGCGGAAGTGGAAACTCACCAACGGCACGAACTTGATCACCCTTACAAAAATTTTTATAGAAAGTCAATAGACAGTCCATAGACATTTGTCTATGAAGTCTATAGACTGTCTGTAGACATTTCTTTAGACTGGTCTATAGACAGTCTATAGATTTATGGCCGCACACTTTTTATAGACTGGTCTATAAAAAGTCTGAGTTTATAGACTGTCTATAGACATTTCTTTAGACTAGTCTATAGACAGTCTATAGACTTATGGCCGCACACTTTTTATAGACTAGTCTATAAAAAGTCTGAGTCTATAGACTGTCTATACACTGTCTATAGACTGTCTGTAGACTTATGGCCATACACTTTTTATAGACTAGTCTATAAAAAGTCTGAGTCTATAGATTGTCTATAGACTTTCGATAGACTTATGGCTATACACTTTTTATAGACTAGTCTATAAGAAGTCTGAGTCTATAGACTGTCTATAGAACGTCTATAGACTTATGGCCATACACTTTTTATGGACTAGTCTATAAAAAGTCTGAGTCTAGAATGTCTATGGATTAATTAAAATTCATGTTTGTAGACAGTTGTCTGCATAATGTCTATGGGCAAGTGTATAGGCTTACAGTTACAGCATACACTTGCCAACAAACATGCATTTTCATTAATTTATAGACACTCTATAGACACAGACATTTTATAGAGAAGTCTACAAAGAGTGTATAAGGCTATAACTCCATAGCGGCTATCTACAAGTTAGTTTACATTTTTCATTACATGCGGTAGCAAAACGTTTTGAATGTATTTCATTTCATTATATAGATATGAAATGCATGGAAATGCATGGAATGCAGATAATATGCATGTGCACCTGTTCCTTTTCATCTGCACTTATGCATTACCGTTAGTAGATTAATAAAGCTCCTGAACCAGCTGTACTTTCATATATGTTGCATAAACAGAAAGAATTTATATAGTGCTGAATCATGCAGTGCAAAAAATAAAACAAATGCACCGGCAATGCATTAACCGTTTTTATTGCTCGATATAATACATGAATTCCTTAAATTCTTGTCTTATGCTATTATGGAAACAGATTAAATATTTACACTACTCCTTGGCAAGCATGGTCGCCAGGCTGGCCTTGACCTTTGTGTCATTAGTCCCAAAGGTGCTGCAGGTGTATGCTGCAAATAAGTACATGCAGCAATATGAGGCAAAAATAACAGATGTGTATTCTTTGTATGTTCATTAAGCAGCTGAATATATTTACTCAAACCATCTAAGTCAATACTTAATGCGGTTTAACTATGACTAATGGCTGCTTGTCAATACAATTCAGTACCTTTATGCAATGTTCTATTGCATGGTATGATGAACAATTAAACAGTCACAACTGCTGCTCGTGTCAGCAACAGTATGTTCCCTTTTATGACAAGTTCATATATGATGCATTAATGTACTTATCCCAAATGGTCCCTATATTTATTGCGGAAACGTTACCCAGTTGGGCTGTCTGTACAGTTTTTTTGGCTGGTAGTTAAGTATGCCCGTGCAGAGGGATGTTTTCAGAAGACGTGACTGGAATATTCCCAGTATCATGCCTAAGATTGTAATTTATTTTGCTTAGTACACATTGAAATGTATTTCTCATACTTTTAAATGAATGGGTCATTGGCCATAACTTCAACAGATGGCAGATGGGTTGATTGTATTGATATGGTACCTTAATTTCTTGCAGGTGATGCGGCATCTTGGGCATGCTAACAGGTTTCCAAGTTAGGTATACCACATGAGCACCCGAAATACCACACGAGCACTTTGTGTCATGGCACGACAGATATGCACCTCCTAGGAAACAGAACTGATAGTATAGTTCGAATGAATTCTATCACAGTAAATTATTTAAGGTGTTTTGAAAGATGAAAATTTTTTCTAGGCTATCGAGGTTCAGGACGTTTAGTTAACGCAAAAAAAAACATATTGATTAAGAAATGCCTTGTCAGTCTGCTTGACTTTCTTTTTTTTTTCAATAAATAGAACCAATTTCCCTCAATTTTTATGAAGTGAAACGTTTTAAAAATATATTTAGCACAGAGACTCTCTGGAAACTTTGACATGTAACAAGACAGCATACCTATGTGGCCAATTTAAAGTTTCCCGATCTTTTTCCAAGCCTTTCCTGGCTGTTTTCATGAAAATTTTCTGGCAATCTATGACGCCTGCAGCTTAAGTGCAATAAAATTACTATGGTTTAATGCTTGCCAAGTAGTGCCAGTCCATAATATTTAGATAAAATGAATAACACGTCAGTCACTTAAGTATTAGATGCAACTGACTTGAATCCCTTGTTTAATAAAGCTGACAAGGGCTTCGGCAAGTTCGTAATTGATGGCCACACGAGTACAGCACGGAAGACACAGAGACACGCGTAAAACAAATGCAACAATGTGAGGGAAAACTATACAATGAGTTATTTTTACGGTTCAATAGTAGTTTTCTATATAATTTGCTCTCACCACTTATGCCTCTAGTTAACTTTGTTTACCTATGACTAAAGACTACATGGCAATATTAATCAGTACCATTATGATGTTTCGTTATATTACAGTATGATAAGCAGTTAGACAACCATAATGGTCGCCGGTGTTAGCAACGGTACGTTTCGTTTCAAGACAGGTTCATGTGACACACAGTGTACTCATAAAAATAAAAGAAATGTGAGAATCCCAAACGATTCCTATAATAATAATTGTTGAAACAAAGATACCCTGCTGGACTGTGCACATTTTTCAGGTGTTAATGCAATGTGCCCGTGCCGATCGAACATGCTCAGCATACTGACTGCAGTTTTGAACAATCACGTTAACATTTGCAATTTATTTCCGCTTAGAACAGTCTGCATTGTCTCTTTTCTCATACTTCGAGATGAATACATTTGCCACACTTTCAGTAGAATGCACATGAATGGGGGCGTACTGATCAGGTTACTTATCAACAAAAACATGTTACGATCTCTTAGGTGTGTTAATAAGGGTAGAACAAATGCAATGTCCACTGAATTATTTGAATAATCTGTGCGTTATCTACTAAGAAAAGACCACCAAATTGATAATCTGGCTCTTTTTTCTTTTGTACAGCGCATATAGTATGCAGTCTGTCCAAGACGACGGCACTACATGCAACAGTAATGAAAACCGGAACACTTATTGCGCACGACAAGGGCTTCATACCGTGCACGACTGGCACAATGCGAATCTGCGCCAGCAGCTGCCTAGAGATTAAGAGCACGTAAACTGCATAACCCCGAAGCATCGAAAGGCGCTTAACGCTTTTCATATAGCTCGAAAGATAACTTCTGCTGCTAAACTGTTTAAAAAAGAGACAAAAAACAAATCTTCCAACTACCGTCAAACGCAATGCCTTCAGTCTGAAACGTGTAAAGGTGCTTCCCGGAGCGACTAATTTATTGTGCTCCAATTTTTTCGGCTAAGTTGCGAAGCTGCGAGTGACTGAGCTTATCGCAGGTTTCATGCTCCAAAAGCGTTTGTGGTTGCATATAAATAGATTGGGTGAATCTAGAGATTTTCGCTTGACATTTCTTCAAGTCTCGTGTTTTGCTTGCGGTAACTTCCCAAAATTATTTAGATTGGTTGCCAGAAACCTTAAAAATACTGCTACCTTTAAACAATGCGAAAACGGCAGTGCACACACTGCTGATGCATGCCCCGCAAACACGGCCTTTCATCCGAGTACGTTAGCAGTTATTTAACTATACGTGTCTGTCAGAACATTCTTGATGCTAACACAATTTCGAGATATATACGTAAAGCGTGTCACGAGAATTTCACTACACATGCGGCGCAGCATTCATCGCGGCCGGATCAAGCGCCACGAAATGAGATCTACCACACTGGCTGCCCAACATACACAATCCGCTTAGTGGTAGCTCAATATCAAGTTAAAACATGGTGTAGCTTCCTTCTTTACGCACCTAAACTATTATGCGAAAATCAACAAGCCCGAGCGATCGCTCGCCGTAAAACATTCCGTATAGTAGAAGCGAGAACAAGAGCGCGTTATGAAACCATGTCAACGACAAACCGACACTATACCCGAGTCGCCTGCGCTACATGCAGCCGCTTCGCGCTACGAAATGCGCTCACATAATCATGAGCTTTTGACGCAAAACATCTTTGCTAAAGCTTACCGTTCAGTGTAGTTGACGTGTGATGCCACAAAGATGACACGCATACACAGACACCAACGTTCAGGCGGACACCGCACACCGGTACAACCGTATACGTGCCTGGCGCACTCGTTGAGATGGCGCACCGCCGCGCATGCGCAAGATCTCCGCGCATGCGCAGGAGCTCCGCGAGCGAGAGCGCGCGCGCTCGGAGGAGTGTGAGCGCCTTTTCCTCCTTCATTTTTTTTTCGCTCTCTCTCTGCGCGCCATGCGCGCCGGAACGGGTGGCTTATTCATCTTTATCACCATTATTCATCTTTTTTCGTAAACGAAGGAAATACGCTGGCAGGTTGTATGACAAACGCTGTGGGCTATCGTATGAGACTGGAACGCTAACTTGAATGCGCTGTTTGTAAAAGCCATTACAGGGCCCTTCAAAGGTTTCAGACGCATTATTGCCAGCGTCGATTAGTAATACAGCGTACTTGTAGCATATCTTCCAGCGTACCACCAAATGTGATGCCCGCACGTATGTTAGTGCTAATTTTCTGTTCCGGTGATAGGTCAAAGCAATCAGTACAGCATTGAGGTACTCATATGCGTGGCTGCCCAGGCATACCGCCGGCGAAATACTGGGTGGGCTCTGATAATTTGGCACCTATTTTAAGTGAATGAGAAACTTTGATGGGTTTATAGTGCAGGATATCAGTCAACAAAAAACCGCCCTATGTTAGTGACGCAGCCGAGGTATGAAGAAAATGTGAAAAGTATCCGAGAATCGGACGACACACAACGCGAACACCACATGCGCGACATCGGTTCATCGCACATTCACAAAGTCCGCGTTGTCAGCTACAAACATTACGAGTGTCCTTGCTGTTAGCTCGATGCCTGTTTGGAATCCACTTGTAGCTGAAGCTGGCGTTCATAACAACTATTATAACAATTGGATCGGCGTTTTGCTACTGCCGCAAAAGTGATGCGACAACTGTGAAGACTGTCTTGGGATTGCCGAGACCGACTACGTAGATCATATCATGTGGTCAACAAATGCGGAGGTATACACTATGTGTATACTAATGTCTACAAATAGGCTCTACAGCAATCTCAGCAGTATACAACTTCAGTGGCTTATATCAAACGCAGCTACGTATTATCCACCGGTACCTGCGCTTGGTTACAGCGTAAACGGGTTGGGCCCAGATTAACGATGTTTGTCTATTGTTAATCTATAGACATGCAATACCACGACAACTCAGAGGCAGACCAGGTGGTGAATTCACCACCTGGTCTGCCGGCTTTCGCGACTTATTCACCACCTTTGCCACATCATCACTATCTGACCTTCACCAGCTGGTCTCGCGAAGTGTACGTCCGGGAAGCAGCCAGGATTAGGGCCTTCGGGTGCCTGGAAGACCTTTGTGACTCGGACGTTGCCTGTTCCGCCGCGATCCTCGTTCGGTGCAACTGCACCGAATGACGACTAGCAGTCTGCACGGTTTGCCCGCCGCGCCGGGGTTGCACGCGGTGCCGGTCGCGCATGAACCAGTGCCATATCATCGCCTTCGCAGAGGGCGGGGAGTATGGGAACTCGGCATTACATATTATCGACTTTCTTATATAGACATTCAATACACCAGGAGAGAAAGAGAAATAGAAACCTTAGCCGACTATTATTATTAACTGTCTAATATAGAGAGTCTATAGACAGAGTATGGACAAAAATGAATAGAGACTGTATCTGCTTTCGCCTATAGGTAGTCCATATAGAGGGGAAGCAGACAAAAAAGAAACAAACACCTTATCGACTTTTTTCTATAGACCGTCCATAATCTACGAGTAGACGAAAACAAATAGAAACCTTATCGACTTTCGTCTTTAGAAAGTCTGTAGACAAAGTATGGACAAAAATAGATAAAGACCGTATCCACTTTCGTCTGTAGGTAGTCCATAGAGGGGAAGGATTAAAAAAAAAACACCTTATCGACTTTTTTCTATAGACTGCGAGTAGACAAAAAGAAATAGAAACCTTATCGACTTTCGTCTATAGAAAGTCTATAGACAAAGTATAGCCGCCGTGGTTGCGCAGTGGCTATGGTGTTAGGCTGCTGAGCACGAGGTCGCGGGATCGAATCCCGGCCACGGCGGCCGCATTTCGATGGGGGCGAAATGCGAAAACACCGGTGTACTTAGATTTAGGTGCACGTTAAAGAACCCCAGGTGGTCGAAATTTCCGGAATCCTCCACTACGGCGTGCCTTATAATCAGAAAGTGGTTTTGGCACGTAAAACCCCATAATTTAATTTAATTTTATAGACAAAGTATGGACAAAAATAGATAGAGACCGTAATCCACTTTTGTCTATAGGTAGTCCATAGAGGGGAAGGATACAATAAAGAAACAAACTCCTTATCGACTTTTTTCTATAAACTGTCTATAGACTGCGAGTAGACAAAAGAAATAGAAACCTTATCGACTTTCGTCTATAGAAAGTCTATAGACAAAGTATGGACAAAAATAGATAGAAGTTGTATCGACTTTCGTCTATAGGTAGTCCATAGAGGGGAAGTAGGCAAAAAAGAGCAAACACCTTATCGACTTTTTTCTATAGACCGTCTATAGACTGCGTATAGACAAAAAGAAATAGAAACTTTAACGACTTTCGTCTATAGACAGTCTACAGACTTTGTATCAACAAAAGTCCAAATCTATAGAAAGGAAAGGTCGTCTATAAGAAGTCTAAACACTTTCTATAGACAGTCTAAAGTCATTTTTGTAAGGGCAGTATGAGGCTGGAGGCCAGCAGCGTCAACCAAGTGACCAAGTACTGGTATTTGGCGGTGGCCGAAATGGCATTTTGCAGAATTGAGTTGTAGGCTAGCTCGTCGAAAAACAGCAAGGATAGCTGAGAGTCGGTGGTGGTGGCTTTCAAACGTCGGTGAAAAACAATGACGTCATCAAGGTAGCAGAGGCATGTGGTCCATTTGAATCCCTGCGGAAGAGAGTCAATCATGCGCTCGAAAGTAGCAGGGGCATTACACAGTCCGGAAGGCATCACTTTAAACTGGTAGAGACCATCTGGGGTGATCAAGGTGGTCTTTTCGCAATCTCGTTCATCCACTGCGATTTGCCAGTAGCCAGAGGGCCAATGAATCGACGAAAAATAACTGGGATAGTGTAAGCAGTCCAGCGCTTCACCAATACGCGGAAGCAGATACACGCCCTTTTTGGTAACCTTATTAAGGTGACGGTAATCGATACAAAATCTTCAGGTGTTATCCTTCTTTTTAATCAGAACGACAGGTGACGCCAACAATGGCAGGAAGGATCGATAATCTCTTTGGAGAGCATTTTGTCCACCTCCGTTTCAATCACCTGGCGTTGTGGATTGATGTGGACCACTGTGGATTGGATGGATGACGACACGGGTTCAACCTAGCGGGCGATTGCCAAAATCAAAGATGTGTTCATAGGAAATCATAATGCGGTGAAGGGTGTCGGCGTAAGCAGGTCGTAGATCAGTAGCGATCATTGGCATAAACTAGTCGTTGCGTGAAGTAGGAGGGCAGAAGCAGCAGCAGTGTCGAATCGTGGTTGAGGCGTAAGAGCAGCTACTCCACATTCTTCCAAAGGGGATAGCACAGCAAGAGATACAAACGCAGGAAGCACTTGCAGACACGAACCAGAGTTCAGGAGAGGAAGCCACGCTCGATTGTTGGCAAAAGTTACAATTGAGCTTGGTAGTGCTATTTGACGGGCCAGAAGGATGTCGCGAAATGGGGACACCAGGTAAGGGCCATCTCGAAGGGGTGGAAAAGGTGACGTGAAGACGGAAGTCGCCGCATCAGGCTGTAGTCGAACAAATTCAGTAGAAAAATGTCGGGACGTGTGGTCATCGGTCGGGTCGGCAAAGTAATGGGGCAATTCAAGGCGAAGGGTAGTGGGTGCACAGTCAATAAATGCTGAATGGGCAGTCAGATATTCGATTCCAAGGATCACTTCGTGTGTACACTCGGCCAGTACAGTGACAGGACTAACAGTGGACGGCCAGCAATGGTAACATGGGCGGCGCTCATTCCTATCACGGCTGTTGTACTGCCATTAGCTGCTTGTACGGCAGGCGAATGGGCAGCTGTCAGGACTTTACAGAGACGGCTACGAAGATCAGATCGTATAACCGATACCTGAGTGCCAGTATCCATGAGGGCTTGAACGGGTACATCATCAACAACAATTTCAACAAGGTTCGGTCGAGCAGCAGGGGTCAGCAGAGGTTTTGCAGTCCGAGTCGTCAATACAGCCTCACCTCCGGGGGCTGCATTGTTTAGTTTCCCGTGTAGCGGCCCACGTAGGACGGGGACGAGGGACGTCGAGGTGTAGGCGAACGGGATTGACGGCGTTGCGGTGAGGGTGAGCGGCTAGTGGTGTTTCCCCGAGAGGGAAAGCTGGCATGGTATGGTTCAGAGAGGGGCGACAGAGGTCGGCGATCACCATATGGTTGAGGCGAGGAGTACCAGCGGCTACTATGGCAGTGGCGGGAGATGTGACCGACTTGGGAGCAAGCAAAGCAGATTGGCCTGCCACCCGGTGTTCGTCATTCAGAGGGGTTCCGATATCGATTCGGGAACGGCTGTCGAGGTGCAGCACAGGCAACGACAGTAGCGGTAGCAGTGGGACGTGGGCAAGCGGCAGACTGGATGTCCATGTTTGCAATTTCTTCGTGGATAACAGCTTCAATGAGCGAGATGGTCACGTCGTCATGCGTATGGGGACAGAGAACTTAGTGCCATAGCCTCAAGCTCGCGACGGATCACCTGTGTCAAGCTTGGCGTTGTAGGCGTATGTGACGCCGGAGGTCCGTGGTGTGATGTCGGAGGGTCGTTGCAGGAGGAAGTGCCAACCGTATTCGGAAGTCGGTCGAAGCGTTGTACGATGCGTTTGCTCTTTGCTTGCTTAAAATTCCGGCTTTCTTAATGATGGACTCAATGGTTGAGTAGTTCCTGCAAAGCAGGAGGTTGAACCGCGATGCCCTTCAAGATGTCTCCGACCTTATCGGCCTCCAGCATGTCCGCGTCCGCTTTACGGCAAAGTGGCAGAATGTTTGAATATACGCGACGTACGATTCGGTTGATGTCTGGGCACGAGACGCTAGCTCTTGCTTGGTCTCCATTTGACGTACCACAGGTCTTCCAAAACGATCGCGTAGCTTTTCCTTGCAGAAGTCGCAGCTTTTAATGTCAGCTTCATGCGTCTCGAACCATACCTTCACGGTTCCTCCCAAGTAAAATATCACGTTGGCCAACAAAAGTGTGGCATCCCACTTGTTGCGCTTACCGACACGCTCATACGACGTCAGTCAGTCTTCGACGTCGACCTTGCCAGTGCCGATGAAGATTCCCGGGTGACGTAGCTGGGTTAGCACTACTTCTGCTGGTATCTGAGCGGCAGAGGCAGCGTCAGTGGCGGAGGCAGCGTCAGGAGCCGTAACAGCGGGAGCAATGTGGCGCCCGCTGCGAAGATCCAGGGCCGGCTTGTGGCGAGATTACCCCACACGTCCACCAAAATGTTACCGGGAGAAAATATATGTATTTACAATATGTACAGTTACAAGGGTGTAGCTCGGTGACTAGGGTAACACCATCAACCGATCTTCGAGACACTTCAATCTCCACTTCACCTGCCAACGTCGTTTTGTCCACAGGGGCACAAACTCGCACGTGACAATATGATTCTTGTCCACCACCGACTGGTCACTGTTTACAGATAAAACTAACGTTGATGACCAAGTAGATCAGTTTACGGAGCTTCTTTTGAGCAGTATGCGCAAATACATTCCCCAGTACAGACCTGACACTCTGACCCCGGTATTCAGAAATGCAACTTAAGTTGAAGCCCATGCTTGACTTGATTTAAATGACACCTGGCGTTAACGTGCCCAAAGAAGCTCACTGCGTTTCCTTTGGCGCGTTCACGATAGGCGTCATTTAGATCAACTCAAGCTTGGGCTTCACCTTAAGTTGCATTTCTGAATACGGGGGTGAATATCCTTACTGGTTTTCATCTGAACTGATAACTGCCTTAAATATAAATATCGCGTACACTGAAAATCCAGAAGTCCTGTGCTTAATGAGGGGATAGATAGATTCCGTTTTTTTCGCACTCTCTTCAAATGCAATTTACACATTGCATTCTTGGAAAAGGACACCTCCAGCCGGCTGACGGACTTCTGGAAGTATATCCGCATACGCTCCAGTAAATGTGGAGAGTGTTTTCGCCTGCTCGACTCCAGCGCAGTGGAAGTCGAAGCTGTCGCGCGTTGTTTTGATTCCCATTTCTCATCCTTATATAAAACTTCAGATTTCATCGCCGATGGCAGTAAGCAGCACACGACGGTTGCTACATCGCGTGCTGTGTTCTTTGATGAAAAGCTCTTCAGCGAATGCCTTAAGCGCGTGAAGCCTTCCCTAACCTGCGGTCCTGATGGCATCCCCTCCGCTATTCTAAAAGATTGTGGCAGTATATTTGCCCTAGTATGGATACCTATAATCATTAACTCTGAATATTTCCACTGTCGCTCACATGTGGAAAACTCCTCGTGTTTTTCCTGTATTTAAGTCTGGTGGTAGAACTGATGGCTCGAATTATCACCCTATTTCTCTTCTCTGTGCAACGCCTAAGATATTTGAGCTTTCTCTTCACAACATATTGTCTTTTACTGCGAAAAAAATCATTAATTCTGGATAAGCATACATTTGTCACCGACCGCTCCGCTATCACAAATCTCGCACGTTTCACAACACAGATCTTAGTGCCGGTACTCAAAGGCGGCAGGTTGTCTCCATTTATTGTGACCTCAGCAAAGCTTGTCGTGTAGTCAACCACTCACTGCTCCTAATCAAGCTTACGCACTTTGTTGTTGACTCGTCAACTGTGAACCTCTTGCGCACTTATCTTCTTGATAGAACATGTTATGTTAATGTCAATGGCCAAAGGTCTTGCTTTTATGTGCCAACTAGTGGTGTCCCTCAAGGATCAGTATAAGGACTACACTTTATTTACGGTGAAGCTGTATATGGCTAGGGCTCCCTGCATTTTTGTTCTCCATGGAGAAAAACTATCATCATTAATAGCTCAAAGCCCTGTAAGCATTCATACTCCCGTAAGCAAGCAAAAAATGCAATGGCTCATAGCCCCGTTAGGCAGAAACTACAAGCACTCAACAAAGTGAAGCGAACAGTGCTTAAATTCTCTCTTATCACGCGTACAACATACAGAACAGCATGTTGAAAACTGTCATCATCAATGGCTCACACCCCCGTGAGCAAAAGAAATCCCCGTAAGCAAGCAAAAAATGCTATGACTCATAGTCCCGTAAGTTTCGTGGCTACTCATTTTGCGTGAATTAACAACGATGATATTACCCCTGTTCTCGTTGTCGGTGATTTCAATGTGGATGTGTCGGCACCGAAATGGGAGCGGTTTACGCTCCCATTTTACGCTCCCAGTTTACGTTGCAGACATATCCCTTGCGATATACCAAACCGGTCCGGCCCAACGGACCACCCAGCGGCGTACGTGCGTCGATTTGGCATTATCAAAGAATGTGATCGCAGTTGCGAGGGAAATAATGACCACCGATCAAGACACTGAATGAGTGTGCGTACCTTTCGTCCCGATGACCACCCATCAAGACAATAAATGAGTTCGTAACTTTGTTCAAAATTATGTGTCACCTCCATGTCGTGTGCTAAAGAGCTTCGCAGGTAAACCATCTCCACAGAGTGTAATGGCTCATGATTTTGTCATTTGCATTAGTGACGTTCTTTCTGCTATTCAGAAGTATTCGTTCCTTCTATATGGGGTCGACGTAAATATATTTAAGGCAATTCATACTGTTGATGACTGTCGCATCCTGCAGTCTGGCCTCTTTTCTTTTTCTGAATGGTGCAAAGATAATAAGCTCACCTTGAATGCTGCTAAGGTCAAAGTCATGACCTTCATGCGCAAAACAGCAAACATTTTTTTTTTATTCTGTATATTCTGTAGTATTGTGCAAGGCCTGTGAGATGAATGATCGCGGTTGACTTTCTCATACTTTCTGCTCAGAGTAAACGGGTTCCAATGCGGGGTATGTGCTCTCTTGGCTCTCTTTGCTGACAATGGAGGGAATTCAATTCTCCTACATCGTTTCGCAAGTTGTACACAACAATCTCTCTTCCTCAACTCGAATATTCGTCGGTCGTCTGAAATGGCATTTCTACATCCAACAGTGACATTATAGATGTGGTCCAGAAATTTTTCTAAGCATATATCATCATCGCTTCGCTAACACGGACACTGGATCGTTTTCTAGCGCGATTATTGTCATTGCCCTCTATTCACTGAGCACGTAATAGTGCTGACCTACTGTTCATTTCAAGCTCCTTCCCGGTATTCTCACCCACGCCGAACTCCTCAGTTTTATCATGTTTCGTATGGTGCACAAGATCGCCAGAGAACTTTAAAATGTGGTGACTATGTTCGTTTATTCAAGTTTTCCTCGACAGTTGATTGGTCTCTCGTGCCTAGTACGTGCGACGTCAATGAACAGGTCCGCCGGTTCACCGATATCGTTAAAGAAAAAATTAAATTCTTGGATTTTACGGGCGAAAACCACAATTTGATTATGAGGCACGCCGTATGGGAGGGGCGATTTTGCAGTAATTCTGACCAATTGGGTTTCTTTAACCTGCCCCCAATCCACAGGACACGGGCACCGACATCATTCTGAAGGGTGCGCATGCTTGCATCCCTAGTACATCATGCCCAAACGATATAAATTTTCCCATTGCATGTACTTCGAACTGTTCTATATCGTAAAGCGTTTGCCCACCGAAAAACCAAAAGTCCCAAGCCTAACAAATGAATAGAAAAATTCCACCTCTCACGGCCCCTTTGTAATCACCTGTATAAGCAGGATCACAAGTCTCACGTTGAATCATTGCAGAAGAGCACCTCTAGCTGGCCAGCGAACATTTGGAGACACTTTAATAATAATAATAATATTTGGGGTTTTACGTGCCAAAACCACTTTCTGATTATGAGGCACGCCGTAGTGGAGGACTCCGGAAATTTTGACCACCTGGGGTTCTTTAACGTGCACCTAAATCTAAGCACACGGGTGTTTTCGCATTTCGCCCCCATCGAAATTTGGAGACACTTTGGCACGCATCCTGCAAACTTGGAGGGTGTGTCTGTCTGCTCGATTTATGTGGTGGAGAAGGGCAAGCAATTGCTGATTTTTCACTGTCCATTTCTCTCTCTATCTCTCTGTCACGCACACACACACAAACGCATATATATATATATATATATATATATATATATATATATATATATATATATATATATATATATATATATATATATATATATATATATATATATATGGTTACGTGTAGAAGTACACAGACGGACGAGGCTATTTACAGGGTATTTACACTGGACTGGAGTCAGGGCGCCAGGCCGCCATTCGCTCGCGCCAAAGGCACCGCCCCACTTCGGCGTCGTTCTCGTGGCGGCTCGTCTCTTGAGTATCGTAATACCGTAATACTACCCCCCGGCGGCTAAAGCGCCGTCACGGTGCTGTTAAATATCCAAGGCGCGTGGAGAGTTGTAGGGCTTGAGTTGGGCGACGTGGACAATGTCACTGGTTCTCACAGCGGAGGATGTAGTGGGCGCGGCTAGAGCAATTTCATAGGTGACATCGGTCACTTGGCGGAGCAGGCGATATGGGCCTGTATAACAGGGAAGCAGTTTCTCAAAAAGGCCAACTTTACGCAGTGCTGACCAAAGCAACACGAGGGTGCCGGGCACAAAATGGACATCACGGTGACGGAGGTGGTAGCGTTGCCTCTGTTTACTTTGAGACACTTGTAGACGAACGCACGCCAGTTGACGAGCATGGTCAGCACGGGCGATTGCATCACGGGCATAAGCGCTAGTTGAAGCTATGGTGGACGGAAGCACAGTGTCTAGCAGTAGCGTAGGTTCTCGGACATACAAGAGGTAAAACGGGGAAAAGCCAGCAGTTTCGAGACGGGAAGAGTTATACGCAAAGGTAATGTAAGGCAGAGCCAAGTCCCAGTCACGGTGGTCGTCTGAAACGTATTTCGATAGCATGTCGGTAAGGGTGCGGTTCAAACGCTCAGTGAGGCCGTTCGTTTGAGGGTGGTAGGAGGCGGTAAATTTGTGCTGTATGGAACAGGCCCGCATGATGTCGTCAATAAAATTGGCCAAAAACGTACGGCCACGGTCTGTTAGCGATTGACGTGGAGCACCATGCACCAAAATGATATCATGTAGAAGGAAGTCCGCAACATCAGTTGCGCAACTGGTCGGAAGAGCACGGGTTACGGCATAGCGGGTTGCGTAGTCAGCCGCGACTGCAACCCACTTGTTTCTTGATGAAGATTCCGGAAATGGGCCGAGAAGGTCTAAGCCAACACGATGGAAGGGCTTGGCAGGGATGTCGAGCGGCTGCAGGTAACCAGAGGGGAGCTGGGAAGGCTTCTTGCGTCGTTAGCAATGTTCACAAGCGGCGACGTAACGTCGTACGGAACGGGCAAGGCCCGCCCAGAAAAAACGGCGACTTACATGGTCATAGGTTCGAGATACGCCGAGGTGTCCTGCCGATGGTGCGTCGTGAAGCTCTTCTAGAACGGTGGAGCGGAGGTGTTTAGGTATGACAAGTAGGAACTCAGAGCCGTCCGGATGAAGGTTACGACGGTACAACGTACCGTCGCGAAGACGATAAGGCGTAGAGTGGCATCGGTCGGAGAGTGTTCAAAACGGTCGATGAGTGCTCTGATGTAGACGTCACGACGTTGCTCGTCCGTGAAATGAAGCAGCTGTGATACCGAGAATACGCAAGCAGCACTGGTAATATTGGAGGAGTCAGGGTCGTCCACACGGTAACGCGACAAGCCGTCAGCGGTATGGTGCAGGCGGCCAGACTTGTAGACCACGGAATATGAAAATTCTCGTAGCCTCAAAGCCCATCGACCAAGCTGGCCTGTAGGATCTTTAGCGATGAGAGCCACCAGAGGGCATGATGGTCAGTGACTACGGAAAAAGGGCGACCGTTAAGGTAAGGACGGAATTTCGCAACCACTCAGACAACAGCAAGGCATTCACGTTCCCTAATCGAATAGTTGCGCTCCGGTGGTGCTAATAGGCGGCTCGCATAAGCAATAACGCGATCCTGGCCACGCTGACGCTGGGCTAAGACAGCACCTACGCCATTACCACTGGCATCTGTACGCAATTCTGTAGGGGCATCAGGGTCAATGTGGGCGAGAATGGGTGGTGAGGTTAGAAGAGTGACGAGACGAGAAAAGGCAGCGGTTTCGGAACTGCCGCACGAGAATTGTACGCCTTTCTTCAAAAGATTAGTGAGGGGTCTAGCAATTGTTGCAAAATCTGCAACAAAACGACGAAAGTACGAGCGTAGTCCTACAAAACTTCGGACGTCTGCGGCTGTCTTCGAAACCGGAATGTGTCGGACAGCGCGAGTTTTGTCGGGATCAGGCTGGACTCCTGAAGCGTCAACGAGATGGCCCAGAAGAGTAATTTGACGGTGGCCAAAACAACATTTGGATGAGGTAAGTTGCAGCTTCGCCTTTCGAAATACCTCAAGTATTATTGTCAGATGATCAAGGTGAGTGTCGAACGTTAGGGAGTAGATGATGACGTCGTTGAGGTAGCAGAGGCATGTGGACCATTTGAAACCTTGGAGCAAGGAGTCCATCATACGCTCAAAGGCGGCAGGAGTGTTTAATCATCCAAACGGCATCACTTTAAGTTGGTATAGGCCATCAGCTGTGATGAACGCGGTTTTTTCTTTGTCCATATCGTCAACAGTATTCTGCTACTATCCAGAACGAAGATCAATAGAAGAGAAATAGCTGAAACCGTGGAGGCAGTCAAGGGCATCGTCTATACGTGGGAGCGGGTAGACATCCTTCTTAGTAATGTTATTCAGATGACGGTAGTCTACACAGAAGCGCCATGTGCCGTCCTTCTTCTTAAGCAACACCACAGGTGACGCTCAGGCACTCGAAGAAGGCTCAATGATGTTTTCATCTAACATTTTGTTCACTTCACTTTGAATGGCTCGGCGTTCCGACGCAGAAACTCGATACGGTCGTCGGTGAATAGGCGTAGCATCGCAAGTAAGAATCCGATTCTTGACCGCGAGCGTCCGGCCTAAAGGGCGATCGTCGAAGTCGAAAATATCTCGGTAGGACCATAATACTTCGCAATGGTCTTCAGCTTGCGCAGAGGACAGGTCCGTCGCAACTATTTTCTTTATGTTGGAATCGGCGCCCGAGGCTGGCGCGAGGGGCCTGTGAAGCTCGCCAGAACCTTCGGTTGATAACATTGCCACATGATGGTCGCCGAGACAGTCAACGTTGGCAAGGCAAATACCTCGCGGTAGACTTTGCTTAGCCAATCCAAAGTTAAAGATAGGTATGTGAGTGCGGTTCGCAGTAATAGTGAATATAGTGTGAGGCACGGTAAGTGTAGTGAGTAAGTGAGGCACGGTGTAGTGAAATGTCGGGCAGAGGAATAAGGAGCTACTCGCCATCAGGAACTGGTGGGGAAGACAACAGTTCAATAAAGGCTATTGACTTTGGCCGCAGGCGAAGAAAGTCGGTGGGGCTTAAGCGGCACTGGGGTGCGTCAGAAGGTTCTGAGCGAATCGGCAACTCAAGGTGAAGGGTACTGGCAGAGCAATCAATAAGGGCAGAATGCGCGGAGAGAAAGTCGAGGCCGAGAATTAGGTCGTGGGGACAGTGAGCAATCACGGTGAAGAAGACAGGAGTGTAGCGTCCGGCGATGCTAACACGTGCCGTACACATGCCGACGACTAGCACAGTACCGCCATCCGCAACGCGGACGACGCGTGCTGACCCTGTGGTGAGGAGCTTTTTGAGTCGTAGTCGGAAGGCAGCACTCATTATAGAAAGATGTGCGCCTGTATCGATGAGTGCAGGGACAGGGGAGCCGTCAACGTCAACGTCAAGAAGGTTTTGGTTCGTAGGTAACGTGAGCAGCTTTATCCCTAGAAGCTGCAGTGCCTAGTTTTCGGGCTGGGCCCGGGAGGCGATAGGCGACGAAGAGAACCATGGGGTTGGGGCGAACGAGACTGATGGCGTCGAGGTGAGGGCGGGCGGCTGTAGCGAAGGTTCGGAGCAGGGGCATCAGCGGCAATGGGTTCATGGCGGCTGGCATAGGGAACAGAAGGTCCAAAGGTGCGGGAATAAGTGGCGGTGTTTGCCCGAGGAGGCGGTGGCCATCGGTTGCGGCAGTGACGAGCGACGTGGCCGATGCGACAGCAGTGGAAGCAGATTGGTGTGCCATCAGGGGTACGCCATACGGACGGGTTGCGGTGAGACGTGGTAGAAAATGACTGTCGGGAACGAGGAGGGCCGGTAGAGAACTGGGGAACGCTGGGTTGAGATGTTGAACGCACGGAGTTCAAATACATGTTCTCAAATTCCTGTCTGACTACGGCTTAAATCATGGCAATCGTGGTTGCTGGCGGATCGGGAGGCGTCACGGAGAAAGCTGGCGAACAGGCGGCCTCGAGCTCGCGGCGAACAAAACGGGTGACGTCATCACAGGTGGTGGCCTGACGCGGTCGACCCTCACAAGTCGACGTAGCAGCGGTGTTGGGTAGCCGCGTGATTTGGTGTGTGATACGGCGGCTCTTAGCCTGTTCAAGGCCACGGCACTTTTAATTATGGCGTCGATTATCGAGACGTTGCCGAAAACAAGAAAATTGAAAGCGTGGTCGGCGATGCCTTTTAGAACATGTGACACTTTATCCGCTTCACACATAGCATCGTCAGCTTTGTGGCATAGAGCCAAGACGTCGAGGATGTATGAAACGTACGGCTCTGTAGATGTCTGAACACGAGACCCAAGAGCCTTTCGCACGGCAACCTTGCAGCCGATGGGGTAGCTGAACAGTTCCCGTAGCTTTTCTTTGAAAGTGTCCCAACCGCTTATCTCGTCTCCATGCGTGTGGTACCACACGCGTGGGGTGCCGCCGAGATAAAAGATGACATTGGCGAGCATAATGGTTGTGTCCCACCTGTTATTAGCACTGGCATATTCATATAGCCTGATCCATTCGTCAACGTTCTGTCCCTCCAGGCCAGAGAACACTCCAGGGTCGCGATGTTCGGCAACCGTGACGATTGGAGCAGTCAGACCAGCCGAAGCCGTTGCAGAGGCGGGCTCGTCACCGGGAGGCATGGGGACAAGCTCGATGTACCGACCACTCCGGAGTTCCGTGGCGAGGACGGGGAGCGCTCACCTCCACCAGAATGTTACGTGTACAGGGCATTTACACTGGACTGGAGCCACAGCGCCAGGCCGATATATATATATATATATATATATATATATATATATATATATATATATATATATATATATATATATATATATATATATATATTACGCCATTCAAGAGACGAGCCACCACGAGAACGACCACGAAGTGGGTCGGTGCCTTTGGCGCGAGCGAATATCGGCCTGGCGCTGTGGCTCCAGTCCAGTGTAAATGCCCTGTACACGTAACATATATATATATATATGGTCACCTGACAGCACTGTCCGTTAACTGGTATCCTCTGGTGGAGCTTCCAGCTCGCTAATATTTAGTAGAATCTCACCAGCGAATGCTCTCGCACCATCTTTATCTTGCAGCCAAGATGACAAGATGACATCCCGGCAGCCATTATCAAAGCTAAGGGCAGTATCTTTGTACCTGTGCTGGGGTCAACATGGAATAACTGTCTGAATAATTCCACTTTTATGCTTGCTTGCAAAACCGTTTGAGTTTTCCATGTCTAAACCAGGCGTCAAAATGGATGTCACCAACTATCAGCTGATTTCACTTCTCCCTGCCCTTTCCTAGCTTTCAGAGTTACCTATTCACAATATATTTGTTGTGTATAGCGTAAAAAAAGTTCATCTTACATATCGTCATACATTTCTTTGTCGGCGCTGAGTGACCCTGGACCAATGCTGGGAAATCATCCTTGTCACCGTTCATCTGTGCAACTTGCTGGATGCTGGTTTGAATTGAATGTGCGCAGTGATGCGTCTTGTGGGATCCCGTTGCTCATGTGTAGTAACTTCTTTTCCCCCTCAAGCATACATTAGTAGCTACTGAAGCCTTCATAAAGCTTTTGGTTCTATTTTTGACAATCAAAGACTCAACACTGGTTAGCATAAAGAACAACTTAGCAAGGAGAAAACGTACAGGCTTTGCTTGTGTCAAGTTGTTGCCTTCCCAAGGCATCCGAACAGGCGCGTAGTGAGACGCGTACAGCTCATGAGTAGCACTGCATATGCGAATAGAAGAGTAACAAACTGTGTATACGAATAGGAAAAGTAACGGGATTTGGTGGTTTATAGTACCGAAAATTGGCGTTTCGTATCTACTTTTATGTAGGGCACTTCTTGTGGTATATACACTGTGTGCCAATGTGACATGACACACTTCATATATGTTTATAACAGCTCCTGCAATCACATTCTAGTCACATTCTGCCACATGAAGTGTAGTCCTCGTGATGGAGAACGTGCCGCGTGAGAATTTTCTGATTTCAGCGCCAGAGCGACCTAAATTACGCGAGTCGCACGCAAAACCTGCTATTCTCTGTTATATTGACGGAAAGTGACGCTGTCTGTCACGTGGAACAAATACATGAAAATTCAGTAAATGGAGTTCACATACTGAGAAATACATGAAGTTAACGCGGCGTGACCATACGAGTAATGCACTAATTCTATCCCTTTTTTTTAAATATCGCAAGCATCCGCTGACTATTCAATTCCCCAACTCAGCTCGAAGAGCAATTATGAGCCGCTGATCCCTGGATACGTTTGCAGAATCCCACGGGATATCAACACGAAGCTGCTCATTTTATGGTCCATAACGGCTGCTCGGAATTAAGATCACGTGACATATGCAGGACGAAAAGCCAGTAAAGTATCACATGAAGTGAGAAAGTTCTTATTTGGCAACAGAAAGCGGAGTATAGCTCAGAAATTGTGCAAATGAGAGTTCACGAGTAGCACAGATTCGGGAGAGCTAATAACTAACGCCGCTGTAAACGTTCCACTGTATGCACACTGCCTGCAATACCGTACTATGTACACACCATTCGCAGGGCTTCAATTTTTATCATATCCGATTGGTGGGTTGCTGTTAGAATTTAGGCCAGACGTTCGCCGAACCGATGAAAAACTACCCAAAGCCACGAAGAGAACTCAAATAGTACTTTTGATCTGTTCTGCTTTCCATGACTGCGCTACGTTTCTAATTCTGCTAAATTCTTGCACTGTAAGCACTTTTTGCATGAAGTGGTCCTTTGTTCACCGAACTAATTTTGGCTCTTGATGATTAGACCAAAACGTGTTTCTGCGGAAAGCTGATATCATTTACGTTTATATGCATGGAGATCTAAACAGAATACCAAGTGTGCCAAAATAGTATTTTTTCTCGAACACATAAAAAAATAGAAGACCTACAAACTTTACTCGAAATACATCATTACAGAGAAAGAGAGAAACGGGATGGGAAATGCAAAGAGATTAACCGGAACAGATTCTGGCTTGCTAGCCTCCATTGGGGGAAGGGTAAGGGGAAATGGAAAACGGAACTAATAGGGGGGGGGAGATATAAAGCAAGGGCACGAAAAAATATATAGGAGGTGTGGAATGAGCGTGAGCGCTATACTCTAGTAACACGCTCGAACGCAAAAACTTTAAGAGTACCTTGACCGACTTGTGCTCTGATGACTGTTTATGCCGGCGTTCCAGGGCTGTCTGCTCCTAAAGCGACCAGTCATCAAGACGCGCCATTGTGATCACGAGCGAGTGCCTGTGGGCACGGTGCCGGGGACAACGGCAAAGAACGTGTTCAACAGTTTCCTAATCGTCCGCATTGCTCACACGCAGCACTATCTTCTGTATTGATGTGGAAAGCAAAGGATTTGGTAAAAGTGATGCCTAGCCAAAATCGGTAAAGTACTGTTGTTGAAGGCCGGGATAATCCAGGTGGAGGACGAAGTCGAAGACAAGGTTCCAGTCAATCGATACAGACGTGTGTGCTGGAAGCTTGGTGTGTTCCGCAGCTTTTGTCGGGCGTACCTTGCAACGTAACATTCGAAGTTTCGATGCTGAATCTGTTCTTGACAGCGGGATTCGTTCCTGCGCGCCGCCTTCGGGAGCAGATCAAGCAGCTTCGTCAGCAGGTTCGTTGCCCATTATGCCGCAGTGGTGAGGAAGCCACTGAAATTTGACGTCGTGTTCTTCTTCGACGAGGCAATGAAGGAGCTCTCGGATTTCTAGAACTGCTTGTTCGTAGGGTCTACGGTGTAAGGCGGGAAGCAAGTAATATGGAGCTGTCTTGTAATCATTGAATATACTGCCTTTTTGCGATGCCTTGAACTTCAAAGTGGTGACTTTCGAAGGAAAAATAACTGATTCTGCAGACCCCTCCAAGGAGGTTGAACCGTCAGTGTACAGATGCATATCATCGCTTTATTTTTGTACAGTAAGAGCAGCAAAAGGTGCTTGTGAACTGGTGATGAGAGCTGTGCCTTCGTTCTAATTCCTGGTACAATCAGTCGAACTTGCAGCTGAGCTAAGCAGCGACAGGGAAACTGCTCGCTTCATCTGTGTAATCTAATGGAAGGTATACACGATAAGGCAATATCGTCTGACAAAAACAGGCGTGTGGTCAGTCTTCTGGCAGTGAGGCGAGATAGTGGAAAAGGGCGGGAGCCTGATATGCCTGATGTGGGCTCTATGCGATTCCATAAGAATGTGAATCGTGGCTGGGTAGACATGCGCAATCGCAATGGTTTCAGCTATTTGCGTACTACATATTGGCAGCCCTAGACAAACCTTAAGCGTCTGGACTTGAGCACTTCCGATTATACCAATGTTGATTCTGCGCGTATTGGTCAGCACTCGCAAACTGTATCTCAGATACCCGAGAAAGAATTCCTGTAAAGTTGCATCATCACGTGTACTGAAGTAACCCAGGTTTTTCGTCCAAGAAACTTCAACAGAAGAGAGATGGCTGTTAGGCGCTTTTAAACTAGGTCGCACGGGGCTCCCCAGAGGTCGCGGTCTGTGATTACCCCTAAGAATCTGTACGTCCTAGCGTAAGAGATGTTTTGTCCATCGATGGAGATGGCGTGCGAAGTAACTGGTTTGGCCTTAACGGCCCTTATCTACTTCAATCTGGGGAAATCATGAACTTTTCGCTAAAGCAGGTCGATATCAGCGTCGCAAATAACATATTCACCCGCCACCTACCTTTCCCTCTATTTCCCATTTCCCCTTTCCCCAGTGAGGAGTAGCAGGCTAGAGACACGCTCTCCAGGCCGACCTCTCATCCTTTCTCTTCATTAAAATCTACTCCTCCTCCTTTTGGAGCAGTGCACGCACCTGAGGGCGTGTCACGTCAGATGCCCAGCTGCAGATGTCATCGGCTAGATTGACAACTTCACGGTATTTGGTAGACATTCTACGAGACCAGTAAGTACAACATTGAATGGCCTGGAGCTCAAGGTGCCACCCGGCGCAATTCAATCGTTTGAGTAGTGTTGAGACGTTGCACAGTCTTCGGTATTCACACAGAGAGACCGCATATGTAAATAATTGCGCGTCTAACGATAGAGTCGACCACCGAGGCCAACCATTTCCAGATCCTCAAATATATCCGCATGAAGAACATAGTGATATGCTTCTTTTTTATCGAGGAACATGGCGACAGATAATCACTTACACGCCTTTTGATGTTGAACGTACGTAACCAGATCGATGACGTTGTCAATGAAGCATCTGTGCCTTCGAATGTCAGCCATGGCGTCTGGGTAAACTTCGTAGCGTTTCAAGTACCATTGAAGTCTGGCAATGATAGTTCGTTCCATCTCCTTCCCAATGCAACTAGCCAGCGCGATTGTGCGGTATGAAGTCATATCTAGAAGAGATTTGCCGTGTTGGAGGAGCGGTACCAGATGGCTGGTCTTCCATTCTGGAGGAACATTTCCATCAAGCCAGGTCTCGTTAAAGATGTACAGCAGTGCACTTCGCAACGGTTCACAGAGGTGGTACAATATACGGTAAGGTATGCCATCTCGACAAGGGGATGACTGATTACATAAGCCAAGTGGCGCTTCGAGCTGTTGAGTGGCGGATGGCAGGTTCATGCGTAAATCTCGCGTGTCCCGAACGTAGTTGAAAGTGAATGAACTTGTGCCCGTTGACTGGCCTGCAATACCACCATAGAAATCTTCCGCTACGTGGAGGTCTTATTGGCGTTGGAAAAGTGATAGGGCATTGAATGGAAAGCGTTCGTCACGAACAAAACGTAGGGCTCTCACAGTTATGCATATTTGAGATAGTGGTTTACGGTGGTCACGGGACTCACAATATTTTTTACATCGCTCAGAACGCAATTTATCTATGTGACATTGTATCTTCGTTTGAGCGCACCTGGCTGTCCTTAGATCGTGAATGGGTTTCGTGCGTTGGTATCTTCGTTCGGCGCGACGACAAATTGCACGAAGTCGCTCCAACTCTTGGTCGAATTGTATTTCGTGGGCACATGAGCGCGCACATAGTGGACTGCGCCGCTTCTTCAATAACTTCTTGCAGTCCAGAGGAGAGACCGTTCTGGCAAGCGCACTACAGTAAGTTTTTAATCACAGTCCAATCTATTCTTCGTAGTGTGTTAGGCGGATGAGTGTTAGACATCCCGTTCATGTTAAGGTAAGTGGGTGTGTGATCGCTCTCATGTCTCTTAATGTCCAAAAACTATTTACCAAGCGTGACAAAGCGGCGTGACATAATGGTCAAGTCCAGGAGCGGCTGTATGTACACTGTGCCCGTAGAAATGTAGGACTAGCGTCATTCAGCAGCGAGAGGTCATGTTTGTAGACAATTGAACCGAGCTGTCGTCCCACTTTGTTGTCTCTTGAGCTTCCCCAAATGGTGTGGTAGGTGTTACAGTCCCGGTGATAATACAAGAACCAGGATATGCTTTTATTATGTGTTTTAATCGTTTGACGTCAAACGGGCTTGATCGAGGTTGGTACGCATCCCCGAGTGTAAAGGTGAGCGATGTATTTGTAACGGTTAAGCAGACACTGATTGTCGTAATGCGTTCGCACAGGCTGGACGAGGTAAGTAACCTCCCGGCGAATAAAGACAACCATCTTGCTACTTTCGGTATTGTTTGTGGACATAATTGGCTCGTAGGCAGATAACGTCATTAAAGACTAAATATCTGCCTAGGCGGACATAATGTTCAAAGAAAGAAACCAAAGCAATCCATTAAATAATAAAGTAATTACAATAATTAACTTTACTATGCACCACTAGTTTAATGGGAAAGTTGAAGGGAATCGTGATCGGAATGGAAATTGGAAGAAAGTCTAGATACAGGTTTCTACATTTCAAGATGGCCGAAATAACCCTTATCTAGGCCGAAATAACTAGCGTCAAATTATTGGCTAATTTCCCTATTATCTTGAAGGGGGCCGTAAAATAAAGCTTCGCCATGCCACATGACGAAGCGGTGCATGTCGCCCATGCTTCTGAAGAGGCTCTGCGAGCAATCAGGCGTCATTCGGAATCAGCTCGCGGGTGGGAAGATGGAAATGTAGCGTCAGCGTCATTTTGTGCCACACTTTCAAGTCAGAAAGGGTTCGAGTGGTGAGCGGCGCTTCGTGGTGCCGCTTGCGTGTTCACGCAATTTGAACGAATAATTTGACCCCAGTTATTTTGGTCTACATGGCCATTTTGAAATGTAGAAACACGGAACTCGGTTGTTACCACGATTTCCTTCAACTTTTCAATATAAACCTGCGTCGCAAGGTTTGCAACTAGGAATAAATTATTGTGATTAGTTTAATTCGTGAATCAATGGCTATGACTTTTCTTGAAATTTATGTTCGCCTGGGCAGATAATTCACCCGTATAGTGACGTGATTCGAGCCAAGTTCGCCGACATACTTTTTTGGGTGTTCTAAATATGAAAATAAAAATGGACAAACCCTATAGCGCAACGAAAAAATGCACACCTCAGCAGAAATGTCAATATTTGGGGACGCGAACTTTAAATTACCTGCACCCAGCGGGGAGACGGCTTTCTTCGAACATCGCCATTATAATTAAATTGAGACAAGTGCCGACGACAGCAGAAGACCGATAATATAAGCCTCTCCTTCAATCGTCGACAAGACACGAAGCCGTCGAAAGACACGCTTTGAAAATATGCTGAGTTGAGTCTGTCGTCTCAACACACACACTGTCCTATCGAAAAAAAAAAAACGATACGAGAATTCATGCCTTCGTCAAAAAATACTCAGGTTTATTGCATAAGCGTGCTTGCTTCCGAAGAAAAAATGGGAATTTCATGGCCGCAGATAAAACATAGACCTAGGGTACAATTCTACAGCATCACTACGACTCAAAATTATAAAGCGCAGTGGCGACTACGCAATAACAGTGCGGGCAACACATATTCGAGCACTTATCTTTTAACACCACTACTGAAAACAATGCGTTAAAACTTTCGAGCAGCAGTCCTCATGCATGCTTCTACTGCAGTGTGCTTCGTAATTCGCGCTCTTGACATGGCGATGACACACAGCATACGAAGCACACTATAATTCCCTATGAACTAGACACTCTAAATAGCGTACTCAACAGAATAATGCCAGTCGAGACGAAGCAGGTGCTCAGCCAGTCCCTTTATCCTCTTTAATAAAACCAACTGACGATAAGCAGAGTATGCTTTTTGTTGATGCCAAGGCTTCTTTGCATCTTACCAGACACTTTGCGGTAGGTTAGTATAGTTCGATAGGTAAGTAAGTTCCTGTATCGGCCTCATTTGGAGCCTCTTTAAAAAATAATAATAATACGTATCCGAGGTGGGATTGAACCAGGATCCCCCAGTACAGCAGCCAGAGTGCAACTTAAATTATGCTGAGCGCGTCAGCCATGATGCACGAAGAAAAATAAAAGCAAATAATAAAAGTAAAAAAAAGCGGCGCCTCCTGTGTGAATTGCAATAATTGTGTGTTGTTCTGGTTCTTCTGAACGCAGCTGTGACTTTCTGAATACGAGCGGACTCATTGCAGAGGCATTCTGGGCCCAAGTAGGATACATATCACGTAGGGGTTATCTTGCGATGAGGCGACGTGGGAAGAGCGAGAGTCCGCCGCCACCAAAGCAACCACGGGAATGAGTGTGGTCATGTGACCGGAAACCGACCAGGTTTCTTGGTTTAGCCGACGACGATACTGGGAGGAGTCGGGTGATTGGAAACGACCACCCGAATCTAACCGAAGCTCCCCCTTTTCGGCCACGCGAATAAGATCGGCTTTTGGGGAGTGCAACAACCAGACAAATCTTCTAGCATATATATACTGTATTCTTTTAAATTAGTTTGCAATAACGACTTAGCAAACCCTTTAATGGTTGCATTAACCGCAAATCTTTCAATATCAGGTTTTAAAAAGCGGCAGGAAATAAGCTTAGAACAGAGTCGCAAAATCACAGTCGCCTTATCTCTTGCGTAGCTTGGTAAGGCCGCGAAATTCCTCGACGAGCCTCGTGTCTGAGCGCAAGACAATCTGCTGCGTTAAGCTGCCTGCAAGAAAAGCGCTATCAACAATTGCAGCGCCACTATCGCTTTCGCGCATGAAACCAACATAAAGATGGGCATGAAATTGATGAAAGTAGCAGCCACCTCGAACAATTAGGCAACGGGAAATATGTTCGACGCAAACAGCCCATCACAGCCGTGGAATCGCTTCGTACGCGAGATGTTTGACGGTAGCTTTGGTTCGAGCCGCAAGTGGCAAGTCGAGTCGGTTTTCTTTATATTTCGAGGCTTCTCTTTTAAGCGCAGAAAACAAGGTCAAGCAATAGGCAACACACCGCAAATAATTGAATCTAGAGGTTCTTGAATGTTTGTAAAACCCACTGCAGGGATATTTGCCCTAAGTATAGTAATTTCAAATTATTTTTACCATTACAATCTATTCAAGAACAACTCAGAATACACTAAATGCTTCTTCAGGTTACTGCTAACAACATACATTTGGTTTCATCCCCATATACGAGGCTTCGCTTTTTCGAACTTGATGCATGATAGCCGAGGTGCCCTGTATGTTTAGGTGGTCATTTACGTGGTGTTTATGTACAGCCACATGGTTACTCTTTCGACTAAGGTGGCGTTCGCGGCATAGATTCCACCAAGCCCATCGACTACGATGTGGCGTTGTAGAAAATGAAGCAAAAATGTTTATTAAGCTTAGTTAAACAGCTCCAGTGCGATATCTCACTCTATGCAGGAGCAAGTTAACGTCTCAGTTCACATTAGGACCCTTTGTCCACACTCTCGAAAAGTATGCGCTTTTCATCCTGTCGTCTTCCCTAGGCGAGTCGACTAGGGAATCTGAAGACTGTCCAGGAGCAAATCACCATCGTCGACTCCATTGCGATACCACGCCAAGGCAATCCATAACCAGCAGTAACTTCGCCTCGAAGAAACTGGTTTGGAACTTGTGGTAAAAAAAAGATCATCCGGCGACACCTGGTTCGTTCATCGTTGCCCACCCTACTCAGTCTGGTGGGTGAAGCACGCGCTGAGGTCCCTTCGTAGGGACCGACCAACAAGCCCATATCGCTACCCTCGTCCTTTCGTGGAATCCTGCAGCAGCCGGTTTGCACGCTGTCTTTCTTCTTCGCTCAGCTTGCAAGATGAGGCGCGGGCTGAGAACTTGTCCTATTAACTCCGCTTATCCATTCGTTGCCGTGCTTCCCTCCCGTTCATCCTTTTCTCCAGTTTCCAGGTAATGGTGGAGTGAGCGCTTTTAGTCGTTGTCCACGGCGCGCTGACGTCTGGTTAGGAGGTGCGGTAGTTTGACATGTGGCAAACGTTCAATTAACGCCCTTGCTGGTGTTGAAACGTAACATTACGCTTTACTGAATAAATAGAGCTGCCCGTGTGTTCGTGTCTTACCAGTCCAACTCGCATGCCTACAAGCTTCCACAGCGTAAAGGAACATCGCAGGCGTGATACGGAACGACTACCAGAAGTACCCCTTGTCCAAGGGAGACAAGTTCCCTCAAACCTCCTGTCATTTCGTTGAAGTCGCCTATTTTTTCGCTAAATCGATGATGTTGGAATCATGACAGCTGCAATCGCGAAAGCGTTTTCGTGCAGTTCGTCTTCGTAGGCTGAAGAGAAAGGCCCACACAATGAAACGTTCCTTTCCTTCGAGCGCTTCCTAACCTTACGTGAGGCCTCCTTACAGCGAAGGACCGATGGAGGAAGCAAGCGTACTCTGAAAGCTCCCTTCACCCATCCTTGCGTAAGGTGCGGTTGCCGCATGCCTGGGTTCGAGATTATCTCTTAAAATCCTTACGCGAACGCCATTATACTATAAAAAATGTTGTATAGTTGCACAATCTTTAAATTGAAGAGCTAAAATAGAGAAGCATGGACGCTTTCTTCGAGTTTTGTTTACCAAAGTTAAAAAAAGTTGCGCATTACAGTGCAAAACTTGATGTGCTCCATCAACGCTGGCACGCCGGCGTCGTGCAACGCCTAGCAACGCCTAGCAACGCTTTCATGCCGCACGCGTGACTCAAACGAACATGCCTGGCAAGACGTACCGTGCTCGCGCTTCTCCGCAGGTGGGCGACAGCGCGCATGCGCAAGCAAACGTCACGTGGTTAAGCAGTGAGGTGAAGCGCTCGTTCAGGGCAAGGAGCGGCATAAGGACGCATGAAGGTAGCTTTGGAGTTACCTTATGCTGAGGAAGCACCAAGGAAGACTTCACCGAGGGCCCCTCAGTAAGGAAGCTTTCAGAGTGAAATAAGGTAGCCTCACCGCAATGAAGGCTTCCTTACTGAGGTAAGGAAGATTTCATTGTTTGGCTCCTTATGCTGAGGAAGTACCAAGGAAGCCTTCACCGAGGGCGCCTCAGTAAGGATGCTTTCAAAGTGACCTAAGGTGGCCTCACCGCAATGAAGGCTTCCTTACTGAGGAAAGGAGGGTTTCATTGTTTGGCCCTTAATGTTTTATGCTGAATAAGGTATAAGCCCCATATAAGCCATCTTGCGCGCGACAGATACAAGCGATGCGATGGAGATGGCTGTCGCGTTCGCTTGTCGCCTACAAGTTGTACTCCGCGCGAGCGACGATTTTGTGTGACGTCTCCCCGGTGTTGCCGGTATGAGGGCTACAAATACGCGTCAAAACTAGCGTGATGCGTGCTTTAGTTATTTAAGTTAATTTATCTCACAGTAAAAAGTAGCATAAAATATTTACGAAGGTCTTGCAGTAGGGTCTTATCCTTTCACGTATAAAAATTCAATCATTTGCTCCTTCCCCGCCACAATCGGTACTATTTGAGGGATGTATATCCAACTCCAGCTTGGATAGTCGCTCATAGCACTTCCGGGCGACGATAGACGAATTCTAGATTTCTAGAACCGAGCGTTCGGTTCAAGCGACGGCCCGCTTTGTCGCTCGACGCCGTCGCTCGTCGCCGTCACGCAATAAATTGTTCTCATGGGATTTAGCCCTAAGACTGAACTGTTTTTGCTCTTATATTAAAATGGTTTGATTATATGTCTGATTTTATGTTTCCTGTTGCGGTTTTCGAGCACGGTGCGAACCTGAAAGGGTGCTTGTGTCTACGAACTCGGTGAATTGTCAAACAGCGAGTTATGCATCGGCATCGAATATTACGGCTGCTGTGTGGAATTACAATTGCAGGGGCGCTTTGCATACGCTTATTGTGTTCGACATGCCTGTGCATTTGCTAATATCAGTTGGCGTTTTAGAGCTATGTCATATGAACAGCTAAATCACCCTTCCTCTGAGGGTTGCATGCGTAATGTGTGTATCTTGCTACTGTATGGCCGATCAAAATGTGTTTATCGCTTTCATACCTTTAGTGAAGAAATGAAGTATCAAAATAAAACGTTGCTTTAATTCCGTGTTACCATTTGTCTGTCGTACGGAAAACAGAGTTGGTCTAATGTACTAATAATTGTGGTCTAACTGCTACTTTTACATGCCTTTAAGAATGTAAAATGCTAGATCTCAAACTGCAGCACTAGTCGGGTCTGTCAAAAATGAACTCCATCGCGCAATTCATAAATGAAAATAAGTTCATGCCTTTAGTAAGCTTACATGCAGGCCGCAGTGAACTTTCTTGTCATTATTGAAATGTGGGTAACTTTGCCATAACAAGCCTTGTTGCCCTTTCTTATGGACACATCTAGTCATATCCATTGAACTGGAGGACCATATTTTCATGCCTAGTGAGCATTATGTTTGCAGATATGATCCTCAAATTATGGCTTGAGCAGTGGTACAACCAGAGATGGTGCGGGGGGCACACTGGGTACGTACTTAGAATGTGTCACAAGTGCTGTTTGCGACACACCAGACTATTGACAGACTTATGACATCTGACAATGACCAATATTCTATTTATTTACAGGACTATTTTAACATGGGTTCTGAACGGGGATGAACTTTCAGTTATTTCTTTTTTGTTTAAATCCAAAAAATGAAGTTAGTTTAGCAGCTGACTGTTGCAGTCATTTAGATGTTTCGCTTGCCTTTCAGTAGGAAGACTACGAACTAAGACTTTCTTTTAGTGCCATGACCTTGACTGTCTCAAATGTTGTTTTACGCCATGTCCTCGTGTTGACGTTCGCACACGATATTTTCAGACACCCGCTTTATATACCGCAAGAAGGCAGCTGCAAGGACACAAGGATGTGTCCTTGGCTAGTGGATATCTTCAAAATAGCTCATTTTAATGTATTTATATGTGGCGACTTCAATGCACACAACATTATCTGGGGCAGCGATCATTGTGATGCACGTGGTAACATTATTGAGTGCGCCATAGATAAAGGCAACTTGACTGTTTTAAACGATGGGTTGCCAACATTCGCGCGAGGATATAATTATTCAAGCTGCATAGATGTTACGCTGTGTTCACATGATCTAGTGAATGGTGTGGGATGGAGAACAGATATGGAAACACTCGGAAGTGATCACTTTCCCATCCTTGTAAATCACCCTAGCATGATCTATGATATCAGGCGTTACAGCAGACTAACCAACTGGCAAGCTTTTAGGTACCACATAATGGAGCAAATTAATCAACGTGCAACGGCGGAATGATTTAGATAATTTTTGCAGGTTAATATGAACATATGCACAAAGTAGGTCTCAATTCCAAAAGATTATGCTTCAGTTGACGGAGAGTACGAGCACCTAAGAGTAATCAGACGCCGATCCGAAATAGCGTACCGACGGAGCGGAAGTTTAGAAGCATACAAAAACGCTCAGAAAATACACAATGTAATGCGAAGACGCATGGAAAATATAGGCAAACGGCGCTGGCGCGATTTCTGCGGCACGCTGTTTCCTCCCACGTCTGTCCCGCCAATTTTTCTAGTTATTCTTTCTTTAAGTAGACCTGTAACACAGCTTCCCATTTCGTGCTCTCGCTGTAGCTCAGGACGCCTGCGAGATAATAGTTGCAGATGAATTTTGTAAGCCTTTTTCGAGGCCTCCTTTTTCATCTCAATGTGCAATATTTGATATTTTAGTAGTGTTAGCTAAGCAAAAAATTACTGCTTTCTATTGGGCCCAACACGCTCAATTAGATCATACTTTCACATTAGGCGACATTCAATGTACAATTCCATTATGTCGCCAAATGTCCGCTGCTGAGCCAGGCGGCATTACGTACAATATGCTAAGAAACCTCGGACCGACAGGTACAAATGCTCTCTTAGACAGCTATAATAATTTAATAATTAAAATAAGAATTTGCAGAAAGGAATGAGCTGAGAAAAATGAACACGTTTTTCAGGAAGCATAGCAACAGAAAGTGGACATGGCAAAGACCTAATGCTGAAACAAGGATTGAAATTTATTTCATATTTATGCCAATCCCAGCATAGTGCAGGATGTATAAGTGATAGGTAGGGTAAAGTGCTGTGATCATAGGTTAGTGAGGGTTAGGATTTACCTCAATTTGAAGAGAGAAAGAGTAAAATTGGTCAAGAAGAAACAGGTCAACTTAGAGGCAGTAAGGGTAAACGAAGGAAAATTTAGGCTGGTACATGCAAACAAATATGCAGCCTTAGAACAGAGAGATAATGATGATGACATAAAGGTAATGAATGAAACCGTAACGAGGCTGGCTTAAGAGGCAGCGATTGAAGTGGGAGGCAAGGCACCAAGGCAACCAGTAGGCAAGCTCTCCCAAGTAACAAATGACCTATTAAAGAAACGACAAAGAATGAAGGTGTCCAACTCAAGAGATAACATAGAATTCGCGGAACTGTCAAAACTGATCAACAAAACGAAAATAAGCGATATTCGAAAGCATAATGTGAGAAAGACTGAAAAATATTGACGCAACCTGAAATCAGTGAGAGGGAAACTTGGCATAGGACAAACCAATAAGTATGCACTCAAACATAAGCAGGGTAATAGCATCAGCAATCTCCAAGGTATAATAAATGCAGTGAAAGAATTCTATACTGACCTGTACAGTACCCAGAGGACTCAGGAGAACTCCATTCCAAACTTTAATGAACAGGATACAGAAACTCTGCCTATACAGGAGAGCACGTTGTTGGGCGAGTCGGTCGTACATACTTAAAGAAGGGAATTACGCTAAAAAAGACACGGACGAGTAAGGACATGGACGGGCGCAAACTCGCGACTGAAACTCGCGAGTTTGCGCCCGTCCATGTCCTTACTCGTCCGTGTCTTTTTTAGCGTAATTCCCTTCTTTAACTCTGCCTATAACTACAGATGAAGTCCGAACGGGTTTGCAAGACATGAAACGGGGGAAAGCGGAAGGAGAAGATGGAATAACAGTCGATTTAATCAAAGATGGAGGAGACATAATGCTCGAAAAACTGGCGGCTCTCTATACGAAATGTCTATCAACTGCAAGGGCCCCAAAAAACTGGTACAATGCAAAGATCATACTAATCCACGAAAAGGGAGGTATGAAAGAACTGAAAAATTATAAGCCTATTAGCTTGCTCCCAGTACTATATAAAATATTCACCAAAATAATCTCTAATAGGATAAGGGCAACACCGGAATTTAGTCAACCAAGGCAACAGGCGGGCTTCAGGAAGGGATTCTCTAAAATGGATCACAACCATGTCATTAATCAGGTTATCGAGAAATCCGCACAGTACAATAAGCCTCTCTATATGGCTTTCATAGATTACGAAAGAGCATTTAATTCAGTAGAGATACCAGCAGTCATAGCGGCATTACGTAATCAAGGAGTACAGAACGCTTACTTAAATACCTCGGAAAATATCGACAAAGGTTCTACAGCTACCTCAATTCTACACAAGAAAAGTAGGAAGATACCTATAAAGAAAGGGGTCAGACAAGGAGACACAAGCTCTCCAATGCTATACTGCGTGCTTCGAAGAAGTATTCAAGCTATAAAACTGGGAAGGCTTAGGGAGCAAGGATCGTCGGTGAACATCTCAGCAACCTTCGGTTTGCCGATGACGTTGTATTCAGCAACAATGCAGACGAGTTACTAGAAATGATTGAGGACCTTAAGATAGAGGGTGTAATAGTGGTGATGAATATTAATATGCAGAAGACAAAGATAATGATGAATAACCGGGCAAGGAAAGAAGAATTCAGGATCGCCAGTCAGTTTCTAGTGTCTGTGAAGGAGTACGTTTACCTAGGTCAACTAACCACAGGGAACCCTGACCACAGAAGAAATTCACAGAAGAATAACAATGGGTGGGATCGCATACGGCAGACATCGTGAGCTCCTGACTTGAAGCTTACCGTTATCATTGACAAGGAAAGTATACAATCAGTGCCTTTTACCGATGATGACATATGGGGCAGAGACTTGGAGACTGACAAAGAAGCTTGAGAACAAGTTAAAGACTGTGCAAAGAGCAATGGAGCGAAGAACGCTAGACATAACTTTAGGAGACAGAAAGAGAGCGGTTTGGATCAGAGAGCAAAGGGGTATAGAGGACATACTAATTGACATGAAGAGAAGAAAATGGCCTAGGGCAGGTCATGCAATGCGTAACCGTTGGACCGTTAGGGTGACAGAATGGGTACCAAGAGAAGGAAAGCGCATTAGAGGACGACAGAAGACTAGGTGGTGCGACGAAACGAGGAAATTTGCTGGTGCTAGTTGGAATCGGCTGGCGCAGGACAGGGGTAATTGGAGATAGCGGGGAGAGGCCTTCGTCCTGCAGCGGACATAAAATGGGCTGCTGATGATGATGATGATCATGACGACGACGACGACGACGACGAATTTACGGATTAAAGAAGCTGTACCGGACTCTTAAAAAATCGCAGGAATCATGCCAATTTTAAAACCCGGTAAGGTGCCCTTGTGCCTTGAATCCTTCCGCTCAGATAGTTTCAAGTTTTTTATGCAAAGTATTGAGAAAATTATTGACGCGCGACTTCAATGGTGGTGTAATGAAACGGATGTGTTGCCCAACTACTTAGTAGGTTTTAGAAAACATAGATGCTGAATGGATGCAATATTAGATATAGTAACCAGTGTCGAACACGAGCGTTCACGTGGAAACATAACGATAGCAGTATTCGTATAGATCAAGAGGGCATTTGACACATTTAGTCATGTTCATGTTCTGCTAAGTATGTTAGAACTCTGACTGTCTGACAGGTCCTTGCGATGGATTTCTTAATTTTCATCACGTCGCAGAATATTTGTTCAGACGGGTGAAGGAAAGACTGCTGAACATTTTGTCAAACAGGAAGTACCAGAGGAAAGCGTACTCAGCCCCTTTCTTTTTAACTGCGTCATGTCTAATTGAACAAGAAGACTGCCATCACAGTTAAAGATTTCACTGTATGCAGATGATGTGTGTATTTGGACATCTGCGTGTAATGCTCAACTACTTCAAATGGCATCGCAAGATGGCATAAATATCATTAACCAATTCTTGAGAGAGAGAGAGAGAGAATGGCTCTATCACACGCAAAGACAGCTATCCTTTTACTCGGAGGCAGTTAAAAAATTTCACTCTTAATCTGGAAGGACACCCTCTAATGATTGTCACACAGCATCAATTTCTTAGTATAATACTTGATAGCCAGCTATCCGGGGCACCCCACTTAAAAAAACTCGAAAACGAGCTCAATGCCATAGTGACTGTACTTCGCAGACTTGCAGGCACATCATGCGGCGGATCAGTATTGTCCATGATGACTATTTACAATTCAGTTAAACGACAAAAAATTGCGTATTCGGCGCCTATCTTACACGGGCTTTCCCACACTTCAGAAGAGCGACTTCAAAGTATTTTAGCTAGAGGAATATGCATATGTCACGGAGTTCCACGAGTGCCTTCTAGCTATCTTGTGATAGCTGAGGCTCGCCAATCACCGTTTTCAGTTATAAGAACTACAGAAACATGCCAACATTATTTCCGTCTTCCATCACAACATAAGGGCCATCAATTGGCTCTAGACATAATGAAACGAGATAGAGGTAATGTTCATAAAGAAATTCGAGACAATCTTCATATATTGCCAAGAAATTAATTTTGGAACAAGGACGTCGGATATCCTCCATGGCTGCTTACACTTCAAGAAATCGAATTGTCAGTAGACGGGATATTCAAAAAAAGAGGCATGTTCATTCAAGCTGCTCAACAACTAGCACTTCAACAGATATATATGCGGTATTCAGGATACAGACACGTCTATACAGATGGCTCCTGTATGGCATCCTCTTCAACTTCACCATTCATTATACCCCACCTCAACAAACAAGAATAATTTATGTTATTTTCCTGCGACTTCGTCCACAACGGCTGAACTGTTCGCAATCCTATGTGCGATAAAACTTATATTGTCAGTAAGAGATGAGCGAAAATGGCTAATTTTCAGCGATTCACGGGTGGCTCTAACATCACTCTGCAGAACAAAAGGGAAAACATTCAGTGACAGTATAATATACGAAACACTTAAAGACCTCTCAAAGGCAAGCGAAGCGAAACATGCAATAGCTTTGCAGTGAATACCAGGGCATTGTGACATTCCTGGCAACACACCAGCCGATGATCACCTCCATCTAGATTGCCCACATCATGACACACCAAGATGCCGACTTAAATCAACCCTAAATAAATTAGACCCCAGACCTTTCAGTTTAAAGAAACCTTTGGGTCCTCGGGCATCAATGTCCTTGCAGAAGAGCGCTTTAAAAGCATTAAAAACTTTTCTCGAAGACAGCGGCAATGTTGGCCGTTATGAACGCTTTTATTTTTCCTTTTGTTTGAATGTCCCTGTATATATGCATGTGTTTGTGTATTATGTTATGCTGACGGTTCTGTTGCGACTATACGTGATAATGCATTTACACGATGTATCTACCACCCGCTGACTAGAGACTGTGTTATTAGGCGACAGTATCATTTGTATTTTTGAGACTTTTTTCTAAAAAAACTGTGGTGACATTTACCTTGTATATTGTATGTACCATGTGTTTCTTACGTCGTAGCCTTCCTGTGAGAACGTTGCGTGACAAGTCCTGGGGCTTGTGTGAAATGGTTAGTTGATATGTAATCTTGAACCCTGTATGTTGTATGCTGGAACCACTCAAGAGATAAGGAGTAACCGGCACCTAAAATTGTGCATCAACATCTCCTTATACCATATCAATAAAAAAAAGGCTTCCGTCCGTAGTTTCCGAGTCAGAATCACTGAGTTACAATACATTTCCATTTTCTTCAAGTACAAATTATACGTCTGTGTCAATCCAGTGTCTATGAACTGCCACTCGACCGGGTGGGTGCATGTGCAACGGTGGTACGATAATGTTAGCAATATGGTGCTCCTTGCAGACGTCAAAGCCGCACAGATAAATAAGGGAAGGGCGAATATCGCAGTTTCAGTCTTTGCACGCGCTTTTATTCTCTCTCGACCGTCCGTGTCCTCTCTGCCATGCCAATGGAGATTACGCGTGCTACAAGAGTCGCAGCCAGCAAGAGAGTGTGCGCCGTCACGCTGTCTCATTGCGAAAGGCTCTCTTAATTACTATTCTTTTTTTTTTGTCATGATAAAGGAAGAAACATCTCGTGAGACCTCGCAGCCGGCAATCTACCCGCCTGACCAATACTCAGTGGCTTAAGTGGTTCTCGCGCTCTGGTAATTTTGCAGCCAGCCACAGGCGCGTTTGAATAACGTGCCTCATTTGGGGTGGCTGCGCCTGGTTTTAGATGGTTATTTTGAACACGCTGGGATTGTGAAGACTGCAAGCGTGAAGAAGGAAGTAGGTTCACAAGAAAAATGGTAGTTAATGTGCGTCTGTTCTTCGTGGTGGTGACTTTTTTGTTGCAAACTTCAATACTTTCTCGGAAATGACTCAACAGAGAACGCTGCTCAGCTCCCTTATCTTACAGCGTCTTGCAACAGCTTCCGTGTTGGATGTGATTACCTGCACTGAATCAGGCCCTTTTTGAGTACATTTAGGTTCCACACAATCATGGGAACTACGCGAGTTATACGCAAGCTTAAAAGTGGTTTTCGTACTAACGAAGGAGAACGCGTTGAAGGCAGCACACGAAAGATGCATATACGAGTACACCGCAGACTGCCTCATCACTTCTGCAGAGTATAATTTGTAAACAACATATGAGAGTCCCGCACCAAAATTGTAAGTTTTTCACTTGCGCACTTATTAGCTATATGTTCCAAAAATAGTTGCGGCCTTCGAATGCTTTGTTCGCATCTGAGCTTCAAAATTAACCGCGTGCACAGCGCTAGGATGTATGCATATTCCAGTATAGTTTCCCTGTCAGCCACTGGCAACGGATAGCTTGCATTGCGAAAGTTAGGGAAGGGCGGCTTTTAAACCGCCGCGGGGATTCCAGCACAAAGGCGTTCCGCTTTTTCATTTAAATGTGTGTAGCTGGCTTATGCATTTCACTTATCAGACGCGCGTTCGCACTATTATTTGAAGGCAACGTAGCAGATAAATTGTTCATAGGAAAACCTGAATAACTACTCCTGTGCTTGCGAGAGAGGAATAAGGGGAACCAGCAGGCTCGATTTGTTTGCAACCATATGGTGCTAACAGACAATGAAGCCAGAAAAAAAACACTAGGAGAAATAACTACTATGTTTAATGGAAATGCACGAATAATAATGGAAAGTGAAATGAAAATGTACGCTTTGACACCTTGTTTGAACTCTCTAAGAGCGATCCTATGCATTAAGTTGGGCATGATAAATCATTTGAAGACATAAAAGTATATTTACCGAAGTCTTTGGATCAGGGCGCCCCGAGTTTGCATTATGGTAATGCATAACTCAGCTAACATGCTTTCATTGCGATACGCCATGCAACGTACCAGGCTAGTGTAAATAATATTACAGGGTGATTTCTAAGTTTTACGGAAGAACAAGCATAACTCTTGCACTTGAGTTGGATTATTCGATCAGGCAGAGAATACTAGCTCGAGAAATAGAAAAACATATTCATTGAAATAACCAACATTTACTAAGTAAGTTCTAAATAATTACTTTACGGCAGATGTCACCATTTGCGAATTGTAACCAGTGAGTTTGCATGACGTATGCCCTTGAAGTGAATTTCCAGGATGACAACAGCTCCGATATATTATTTCCCAAAGTGTGGGACGAAATACTTGGACGTTCCAGTTACTTTAGCGCTTCAGTGCATAAAAGAGCGTTTTGTTTACAAAAGTAAGTGGAACAACACTGAATTTTTACGGTAAAATTGGTGGCGCATATCTCCAAGCTGGTGTCACTTAATAAATTCATTCCAATTGGATACGCCTTGCATACTCACCGGCGACAATTCGTTAGTTTTAATATGTAACGTACATTTTTAATTATTAATTTAATTAATGGTTATCGTTAATTAGCTGAAAAGGTGTTTGGCGTCCTCGTGCAAGTACTTCGACCTCTCTGAATAATCCAGCTCACGGATTGGAATTCTTTTATCTGCAACAGGCATTTTTTTAAATCCAACAACACTTAAAAATTATCACCCTGCACATGTTCCTATGGTACGATATTAGATGTTACCTCATTCGTGCGTCGCAGGATTAATAGCAGCCAGTTGCAAGGCATGTGTACTGGACAGATTGGGAAAGTCAAGTCCTGCTTAGGAAGTGCTCCATGAGGCTCATAGCGCGAGAGGATATTTGTGCCACCACGAGTTTCCAGAAATGTGCGCTTGCTGTGAAATCTCGTATTTCCAATAGTTGCACAATGCAGTCCAGTTTACGAGTACGGGGGACTGTTCGCGTTTCTCGATGCTTTTTTCGGACATCAGCAGCTCAACTTGGTATTGAAGGGGGAGACAAATTTAGAGATATGCTGGCCGGCTGCAGCCTCACCCGCCGTTCGAAAAACTCACTGAGAAGTCGACTCACTCAAACTCAGCTCCACCCGTGCGTCCGATTCTGAGTGGTCCCCGCTGAGTCCATCGGGGCATGATGCTGAGCCTGGCCGAGTGAATTGGTCGAGGTGAACCAGAGTAGCTCTGAGCCTGTCTCTGAGTGAGGCGTTTTGTGTTACAGTGTACGGGAGTCTTGCGTATGATGTGGTTGGTGTGAATTCCGGCTTGTGTGAGCCTGAGTTCAAAGAAGTCTACTACACGCGTGATTCCGTCTGTTTTCTTTTTTCGGTCGTCTTCCTTTTTTTTTAGAGGGATGGGGGGAGAGTGAGCGGCACAAAACATTTTACGAGGAAGTATTCACGTACTACTGACTGATCCATGGGCGGTGTTCGATGAAACCGGTCAGGAAATCTGAAGAAACAAACTATGCACGTTGAACGTACGCACACCACTTACAAAATGCGCATTAAATAGACAATGTCGGGATCAGGAAAAATTGTGATGCTATTAACACTTTTCATCTAGGTGAATTTTTTTGGTGATCAAGTTATTCAGTCTTCATAAAACACATTGCCCCTTTGGTTCTGTGCTTCCGCAAAAAAGAAGAGAGAAAAACACTATCTTTGCATGCACACTTTCCCCTGGGAAAGAAGCAAGCAGGTACGTACGTAGACGAGGACTGGGTTCATCGGTTGTCGCCAAATCAATCAATCAAATCAAATCAAATTTAGTTCAACATACAAATGATGTTGAGAACCGCAGACAGAAAGCCACCAAGGCTTGACGTGATCCACAGCCCCGTTTTACAGGCAGAAAAAAATACAACAAAGGATGAACACAGTTTAACACAAGAGAATAGACAAATATTGCATTTCCACACCAATAACTGTGAAACTATTCTTAGGATGACTATGAGGAAGTATTATAAAAAGTGAAGCAATCATGATGATTAATTCTCAGAGATACAGCTAGTCATCAACACATTGAAAAAAAACTCAAGAAATAATCAAAAGAAATGCAGCACTATATACATAAATTTTATAAGGCAAAATATATAATATATTTAATACAGCAGCATGTATACATAAAGACTTGATACGCATAGTATAAAAACTGATTGTACAAGAAATATACCTCATTAAAAACATTCGATAGTTTTTATACACACTTACAGCTAAATATATGCTTATTCCAGCACAGAAGTAAGCATTATGTCATGTTTGCCTTGTTTATATGATAGGGTAGTTGTCAACATAGCATTTGATAAGCAAAAATTGTTGTAGACCTCGGTAATTCCCATATTTCAGAGGTCCTTGAATGACCGTCTTATGTTCGGTATTGAGTTGGGAAGACGTTCTTGGCGCCTTTTTTTTAAATACTGGTCCTACAACTTCGTATTGTCACGTGCTAGTGACGGTGAAGAAGGCAGAGAAACTGTGAATGACGAAAATAGCGTTTTATTCAGTGAACTTGTGCCCACAAGAGCAAGTTACACTTAAAGCACAAAGACAGCGTTGAACGCTGTCGGCGATTGGCGAAAATTTGATCAGCGGGTCAATCGTGTCGGATTTGATGCATCAGTCATCGAATGTACCAGAGTATTCGCTGGTGCCCGCGTGTCTTCCATAATGTTCTACACCATTCGCGTAGTGCATACATGAAATCAGACTACACAAGTTGCGGTGACAACAGACAGCGGGTAGAATTATCGATAACATTCGAGAAACGTCCGATACATGCAGGCGCCTCCTGCGCTATGCGATAACATTTCTTAGACGGTGAAAAGCATTCGCAAAAAAAAAATAAGTACAGGTGTCAGTATTAACATATTTTCGTAAATGTCAGGCATGGGTAGTAAATTGAGCTTTTCATATAGAGGACTAGTTTACGTTAAGTAGGGAACTCTTAGGATACAACGTATGGCTTTTTCTTGTATTCTATGCAGTGCAGTGATATTAGAAAGCGTTATAGTGGCCCAGACAAGATGAAAATAGTTTATATATTCTAGGAACAGTGATTTGTATAGCAGAAGTTTAATACTTTCAGTAAGGAAAAAACGCCCTTACAAAAATGAGTTTAAACTATCTATAGAAAGTTTATAGACTTTTTATAGACGACCTTGCCTTTGTATAGATTTGGTCCTTTGTTGATAAAGTCTATAGACTGTCTATATACGAAAGTCCATAAGGTTTCGATTTCTTTTTCTCTACTAACATTCTATAGAGGGTTTATAGAAAAAAGTCGATAAGATGTTTGTTTCTTTTTGTCTACTTCCCCTCTACAGACTACCTATAGACGAAAGTCGGTATAGTCTCTATTTACTTTTGTCAATTCTTTGTCTATAGGCTGTCTATAGACGAGAGTCGATAAAGTTTCTATTTCTTTTTGTCTACTCCCAGTTTTTAGATTGTTTATAGAGAAAAGTTGATAAGGTTTCTATTTCTTTTTGTCTACTTCCATTCTATAGTCGATCTATAGAAAAAAGTCGATATGATGCTCATTTCTTTTTGTCTACTTCCGCCCTATAGATTACCTGTAGACAAAATTCGACACAATCTCCATATATCCTTATTGACTCTTTGTTTATAGACTGTCCATAGACCAGAGTCGATAAGCTGTTGATTATTTTTGTCTACTCCCGGTTTATAGACTGTCTATAGACAAAAGTTTATCAGGTGTACATTTCTTTTTGTCTGTTCCTGGTCTACAAAGTTCTCCACATGCACACATTCCCGAACAAACACAAACACACACACACACGTATGGTGAGTTTCTCGTGTGGCTCTACAGTTTAATGATTGAGAATTTTCATCTAATTATTATATTTGAAAAATTAATTAACAATAATTATCTAATCAGGAGGAATGCAAAAAAATCATCTGAGCATCTCCACGCGAGGGGAAACAACATTACCTTGATTCTCTCCAGCTACGTAGCATTTGCATATTTTAAAGTCTGGCTCAAATGAAGTGAAACTGCCCGTATACTTCTTTACAATTCGAATTATTTTCCATGGTTCCTATGCCACTGCCGGTGAAGGCCATAGGGTGGGATGTCACCAAAGGCCATGTTAACTTGTGCGAACAGCCCGTATACCGATTGTGGTAAGGCGTGAGGTGATGTAGAAAACAGCCGATACTGTAAAATTCTTATTGCTTCAGGTTTACATGTCGTCTATAGGTTGACTATAGACAAAAGTCATTATTCTCGGCCCAACCCGTATACGCTGTAACCAAGCGCAGGTACCGGTGGGTAATACGGAGCTGCGTTTGATATAAGCCACTGAGTTGCATACTGCCGAGATTGGTGCAGAGTCTGTTTGTAGACATTAGTATACATATAGTGTATACCTCCGCATTGGTTGACCTCAAGATGTGATCTACGTAGTTGCCGATCTCGGCAATCCCAACACAGTCTTCACAGTTTTCATAGCATGACTTTTGCGGCAGTAGAATAAAGAAAACAAAACGCCGATTCACTCGTGATAATAGAAGTTATGAACTCCAATTTTAGCTACAAGTGGATTCCAGACAAGTATCAAGCTAACAGCACAGGGACTCGTAATGTTTGTAGCTAATAACTCAGAAGTGCGATGAACCGTTGTCGCGCATGTGGTGTGCGCATTGTGTGTCGTCCGATTCTCAGATACATTTCACGTTGTCCTCATATCTCGGCTGCATCACTAACATCGGGTGGTTTTTGTTGACTGATATCCAGCACTACAAACTTATCAAAGTTTCTCATTCACTTAAAATATGCGCCAAATTCTATGAGCCCACCCAGTATTTCACAGGCGGTATGCCTGCGCGGCCACGCATATGAGTACGTGATTGCTGTACTTATTGCTTTGACCTATCATCGGAACAAAAGTTTGCACTAACATATGCGCGGGTATCACTTTTGGCGGTACGTTGGAAGATATGCTACAAATGCACTGTATTACTCATCGGCGCTGGCGAAAATACAAGCGCCTGAAGGGCCCCGTAACGGCTTTTACAAACAGCACATTCATCCAAGTGTGCGTTCCAGTTTCATACGATAGCCCACAGCGTTTGTAATGCAACTTGCCAAGCGCATTTCCTTCATCCATGAAAAAGACAATGGAAAAGGCTGTCAGACTTCTCGGAGCGCGCACGCCCTCGGCACGCGGAGCTCCTGCGCATGCGCTATGGCGGTGCGCCATCTCTCCGCGTCAATATGAATTCTCAACGCCTGCGTCAGGAACGTAAACGCTTGTAGCGGTGTGCAGCGTCTGCCTGGACCTTGGCGTCTGTGAATGCGTGTCTTCTTTGTGGCATCACACGTCAACTACACTGAACGGTAAGTTTTCGCAAAGATGTTTTGCGTCAATAGCTCATGATTAGGTGAGCGCATTTCTTAGCACGAAGCGGCTGCATGCATGTAGCGCAGGCGACTTGGGTATAGTGTCGGTTTGTCGTTGACATGATTTGATAACGCGCTCTTGTTCTGGCTTCTACTATACGGAGTTTTTACGGCACGCGATCGCTCACGCTTGTTGATTTTAGCGTCATAGTTGATGTGTTTTACCTTAATACTGTGGTGCCCCTAAACCGGTTGTGAGTTTAGAGCAGCCAGTGTGGTAGATATATCGTGGCGCTCGATCAGGCTGCGATGAATGCTGCGCCGCATGTGGAGAAATTCTCGTGACAAGCTTTACGTACATATCTCGAAATTGTGTTAGCATGAAGAATTTTCAAACAGAGACGTATAGTTGAATAAATGCAAGCGTACTCGTATGAAAGGCCGTGTTTTCGGGGCATGCATCAGCAGTGACTGCGCTGCCGTAGCTTTTGGAGCATGGAACCTGCGATAATGTCAGTCACTCACAGCTTCGCAACTTAGCCGAAAAAACTAGAGAACACTAAATTAGTCGCTAAGGGAAGCGCCTTTACACCTTTCCAACAGAAAGCGTTGCGTGTGACGATAGTTGGAAGATCTTTTTTTGGGGCTTTTATAAATAGTTTAGGAGCAGAAGTTATCTTTCGGGCTATTTCAAAAGTGGTAAGTGCCTTTTGATGCTTCCGCGTTATGCAGTTTGCGTGCTGTTAATCACTAGGCAGCTGCTGGCGTAGATTCACATTGTGTCAATTGTGCATGATATTGCACTGTTGCATTTAGTGCAGTCGTCTTGGACAGACTGTATACTGCATGCGCCATACAAAAGAAAAAAAATTACCAGATTATCCATTTGGTGGTCTTTTCTTAGTAGATAACGCACAGATTATTCAAATATTTTGTGGACATTGCACTTGTTCCACCCTTATCAACACACCTAAGAGATCGTAACATGTTTTAGCTGATACGTAACCTTATCAATAGGCCCCCATTCATGGGTATTCTACTGAAAGTGTGGCAAATGCAGCCATCTCGAAGTATGAGAAAACAGACATTGCAGACTGTGCTCAGCGGAAATAAATTGCAATTCTTAACGTGATTGTTCAAAACTGCAGTCACTATTCTGAGCATGTTCGTTGGGCACAGGAATATTGCATTAACACCAGAATATGCACACAGTTCAGCCGAGTATCTTTGTTTCAGCAATTGTTATTATAAGAATCGTTTGAGATTATCGTATTTGTTTTATTTTGATAAGTACACTGTGTGTCACATGAACCTGTCTTGAAACGAAACCTACCGTTGCTGGCACCGGCAAACATTACGGTTGTCTAACTGCTCATCATACTGTAACATAACGAAACATAAATGGTACTGATTCATATTGCCATGTAGTCTGTAGTCAGAGGTAAACCAAGTTAACTAGAGACATAAGTGATGAGAGCACATTATATATAAAACTACTCTTGAACCGTAAAAATAACTTATTTAATAGTTTTCCCCCATATTGTTGCATTTTATTTACGTGTGTGTCTCTGTGTCCTCATCTTCCGTGCTGTACTCGTGTGGCCATCAATTACGAACTTGCCTAAGCCCTTGTTAGCTTTATTAAACAAGGGATTCAATTCAGTTGAATCTAATACTGCATGTCAAGTGACGGACGTGTTATTCGTTTTATCTAAATATTATGGACTGGCAGTACTTGGCAAGCATTGAACCACAATATTTTTTTTATTGCACTTAAGCTGCAGGTGTCATAGAATGCCAGGCAATTTTCATGAAAATAGGCAGGGAAGGCTTTGAAAAAGATCGGGTAATTTTAAAATATCCGCATAGGCATGCTCTCTTGTTATGTGTCATACAAAGTTTCCAGAGAACCTCTTCATTAAATATTTTGAAAACGTTTCACTTCATAAAATTTGCGGCAGATTGGACCCATTTATTGAAAAAACGAAAGTCAAGCATAATGACATGGCATTTCTTACTCAATATTTTTTTGCGTTAATAAATGTCCTGAACCTCGAAACCCTAGAAAAATTACTCATGTTTGAGAGCACCTTGAATAATTTACTGTGATAGCATTCATTCGAACTATAGTTTCAGTTTTGATTTCTAGGAGGTGCACATCTGTCGGGCCATGACACAAAGTGCTCGCGTGGTATTTCGGGTGCTTATGTGCTTATGTGGTTACCTAACTTGCAAATGTGTTAGCATGCCCAAGAGGCCTCATTATCTGTCAGAAAATAAGTGACCATGTCATTACAATCAATCCATCTGCCTTCTGTTGAAGTTCTGGCCAATGACCCATTCATTTAAGAGTATGAGAAATACATTTAAATGTATATTAAGTAAAAGAAATTACAATATTTGGCATGATACTGCGAATACTTTAGTCATACTTCTGAGCGTATACCTCTGCGCGGGCGTATTTAATTACCAGCCACAAAATGCACAGACAGTCCAACTCGGTAACTTTGTTTCAGCAATTATACAGAGATCGTTAATTACAATGATGTGTCAAATATGAACTTGTCTTAAAAGCAACACACTGTTGCTGTAGCACCAGCAGCAGTTGGGGCTGTTTGATTGTTCATCATGCCATAAAATAAAACATTGCATAATAGTACTGATTGCTATTCACAAGCAGCCATTACTCATACTGAAACCACACTGAATATCGACTTAAATGGTCTGAGTAAATATATGAAGTTGCTTAATGAACATAAAAGAATACACAATTGTTATTTTTGCCTCACATTGTTGCATCTACTTATTTGCAGCGTACACTTGAAGCATCTTTGTAACATATGACACGAAGGTCAAGGCCTTGCTTGCCAAGAAGAAGTAGTCTGTAAATCTGTAAATAGTCTCTTTGGATCATAGCGTAAGACCTGCATTTTAAGAAAATTTTAAGAAATTAATTTAAGAAAATTAATTCAATGCCGATGTACTTGTTTTATTTTTTCTATTGCATGATTCAGCTCTAGTGAAATTGCTTCAATTTTTTTTGTTTAGGCAACATATGAGAGTGCAGCTGGTTCAGGAGCATTATTAAGCTTTCGACATTAATGCATAAGTACAGATGACAAGCAACATGTGTACGTACATATGTTCGTGTCTGGAGGTCTATATAAAGTACAATATACATTATCATCATAATCATCATCCGCAGCGTATTTTATGTCCACTGCCAGACGAAGGCCTCTCCCTGCGATCTCCAGTTACCCCGACCTGCGCCAACCGATTCCAACTAGCACCCGAAAATTTCCTCATTTCGTCGCACCACTTGGTCTTCTGCCGTCCCCTACTGCGCTTCCCTTCTATTGGTACCAATCCTGTCACCCTAATGGTCCAACGGTTATCTAATCTGCGCATTACATGCGCTGCCCAGCGCCATATTTCTCTCAATGTCTACTAGAATACTGTCTATAGCCGTTTGCTCTCTGAGCCAAACCGCTCTCTTTCTGTCTCTTAAAGTTATGCCTAGCATTCTTCGTTCCATCGCTCTTTGCGTGGTCCTTAACTTGTTCTCAAGCTTTTTTCTCAGTCTCCAAGTGTCTGCCCCATATGTCAGCACCGGTAAAATGAACTGATTGTATACTTTCCTTTGCAATGATAACGGTAAGCTCCCAGTCAGGAAGTCCCCATGTATGCCTTATGCGATCCAACTCATTTTTATTCTTCTGTTAATTTCCTTCCCATGGTCACGGTTCCCTCTTATTACTTGACCTAAATAAACGTACTCCTTCACAGACTCTAGAGGCTGAGTTGCGATCTTGAACTGTTGTTCCCTTGTCCAGTTATTGATCGTTATCTTAGTCTCCTGCATATTATTCTTCAACCCCACTGCTACACTCTCCCTCTTAAGGCCGTCAATCATTTGTTGTAACTTGTCCGCAGTGTTGCTGAATAGAACAATGTCATCGCCAAACCGAAGGTTGCTGAGGTATTCGACGTCGATACTTGCTCCTAAACCTCACCAGTTTAATAGCTTGAATACTTCTTCCAAGCACGCAATGAATAGCATTGGAGGGATTGTGTCTCTTTGTCTGGCCCCTTTTTTTATAGGTATCTTCCGACTTTTCTTCTGCAGAATTAAGGTGGCTGCGGAATCTCTGTGAATATTTTCTAGGGTATTTACGTAAGCGGTCTGTACTGCTTCATTACGCAATGCCTCTATGACTGCTGGTATCTCTACTGAATCAAATGTTTTTTTTTCCTAATCTATGAAAGCCCTAAGAGAGAGTTATTGTACTCTGCGGATTTCTCGATAACCTGATTAATGACATGGGTGTGATCCTTCGTAGAGTATCCTTTCCTGAAGCCAGCCTGTTTCCTTGGTTGACTAAAGTCCAGTGTTGCCCTTATCCCATTGGAGATTATTTCGGTAAATATTTTACATAATACTGATAGTAAGGTAATCGACCTATCATTTTTTAGTTCTTTAACGTCTCTCTTTTTGTGGATAAGTAGAATGTTTGCATTCTTCCAGATTTCTGGAACCCTTGCAGTCGACAGACATTTCGTATAGACAGCCGCCAGTCTTTCCAGCATTATGTCTCTTCCATCTTTGATTAACTCTACTGTTATTCCATCTTCTCCTGCCGATTTTCCCTGTTTCAAGCCTTGCAAGACCCTTCTGACCTCATCTCTAGCGATAGGTGGAATTTCTATGTTCTGTTTATTATCGTTCCAAATTGAGTTCTCCTGAGTCCTCTGGGTACTGTATAGGTCAGTGTAGAATTCTTTCGTTGCATTTATTATACCTTCAAGATTGCTGATGCTATTACCCTGCTTATCTTTGAGTGCATACTTATTGATTTGTCCTATGCCAAGTTTCCTTTTCACTGATTTCAGGTTGCGTCCATTTTTTACGGCTTCTTTAGTCTTTCTCACGTTATGCTTTCGAATATCACTTATTTTCGTTTTGTTGATCACTTTTGACAGTTCCGCGAATTCTATCTCATCTCTTGAGTTGGACACCTTCATTCTTTGTCGTTTCTTTAATAGGTCCTTTGTTGGGAGAGCTTGCCTACTGGTTGCCTTGGTGCCTTGCCTCCCACTTCAATCGCTGCCTCTGAAGCCAGCCTCGTTGCGGTTTCATTCATTACCTCCATGTCATCATCATTATCTCTCTGTTCTAAGGTTCCATATTTGTTTGCATGTAACAGCCTAAATTCGTCTGTTTTCACCTTACTGCCTGTAAGCTGACCTGTTTTCTCTTGACCAATTTTACTCTTTCTCTGATCAAATTGAGGTGAAACCTAGCCCTCACTAACTTTTGATCGCGGCACTTTATCCTACCTATCACTTCTACATCCTGCACTATGCTGGGAGCGGCAGAAAGTATAAAATAAATTTCATTTCTTGTTGCACCATTAGGGCTTTTCCAGGTCCATGTTCTGTTGCTACGTTTCCTGAAAAAGGTGTTCATTATTCTCAGCTTCTTCCTTTCTGTGAGTTCTATTCCTTCCCTGATGCTATCTATAATATACGTTATCCTTGCCCCTAATTCAGAGAACAAACAAAAGAAAATGACTCTAGTTAGTAATGCAGCATGTTTTTGCCATCAACATAACGCCTCCTCCTCTTCGAGAGGGTCGATTTGCGATGAATGATTTAAAACCGGGCCATTTAAAGAAATCTATTTCATTGTTATACCAAGTTTCAGTTATCATCAGCACATCTGAGGTGAACCTAAACGAAGCAGTGAGCGCAACAATTTTGTCTTTTTTTTTGTTTCGAGCTGATTGTGCCTTAATGTGGATGAAAGATAATGAACTCTTGTATTTTGCGAATAAGTTACCAACTTTGCAAGGCGAGAGATAAGCAGGAGAAGAGGTGCTTGTAGATATAACTTCATCGAAAGAAAACTTCTTTTTCCTAGTCGATCTTATCAAGATTTAAGACCTAAGCTATATGCATTGTTCGGGAAGACTCGATTTTCCTTGCGAAAATTTTGGCGTTCTCTGTCCATGTGAAACGCCAATTGTTTGCTTTTTTTTCTCGATTGTCATGCCCAGCAGCTTCTTTAGTTCGAAACATAAATGCTCGTGGATGCGTACTGCGGCCGACAGTGCGAAACCAATATCAGTCGTTGTAACCGTTTTCTTTCTAGCCTTTGCTAAAACTGCATTGCGTTTGAATCCGCTGTGAAACGGTACAAGAATGTTTGACTGCGATGAATGTGTCCTTTGTTGCCATCCTGTGGCATACTTCAACATCAACCTATATAATGTATTCACTGACAGCAATGCCAATGTTTCGCAAAATTTTCGGGGATCTTTTATCCTGCGAAACTGTAATACCTTTGATTTTCAGGTTTTTGCCTCTTGAGTACTGCTCCAGTTGTACCATTCATTTTATTCGCTTCCACCTGTTCTTCTTTTGTTTTTTTAGGAGTACACACTCCGACCGAAGGCAAACATTCTGAATCTTAATATCTGCGTTTTCCTTTTGAATGGCTATCATGCTAGCTTTTATTTATTCGATACATTGGTTAATCATTTTCATGCTAGCTTTTACTTATCTGTTTTCTTTTCTAAATTCTCTTTCCAAAGAAACACGCATCTGGCGAATTTGCTGCTTCATTTCTTTCAACATTTTCAACATTTCAACACCTGGTGTATTGAGAGAATAAGAGAACAAGGCAAGATAGAGCAGCGGCAACAGCAATATTGAAATCAATCATAACGAGTAAATAGTAATGCGATTTCTAAGCTGTAAGGACAGAATGCGGTACACAAGCCTAAGCCTTATGATTCCACTGCTGCCGCCACTGCCAAGTCAAGCATCAAGTTGCCAGCGTCCACTTTTATCTGGAGCAGCTAGTAGTGGGCTTCACTGCAACTGATGATAGTAGGCTACGATGTGCAAGGGGAGGATGTGCTCTGTCGCACCATTTGGTCATGGTCGCAGGCTCACTGTGAGCCCATGTGCGGTCATCTGTAAAGACAGAGGGCGATACACAAGCGTAAGCCGTCTGGTTCCACTGCAGCCGCCGCTGACATGCAAACAAGAATAAATGTTTTATTCATTGATGCGGAGGAAAAACGCAATCTCCTAAGAAGTTTGAGCGATCGTAAAGCATTCGTAAGGACGAAATATTCATTCAACGTTGTTTACATAAACATTCAGGGCGCTGTGCAAGTTGCCTTGCTGTCGTCGCTGCAGTTCTAGTGATTGCTTTAAAAAAAGACACCTGGTCGATGCCAATGCATGCTAATAGAAATAAGATAAGATTTTTTTTGCTATGGTGTGCTGTTTACAAAATAATTGTGAAGATAGGATGAAATTTATCATAAGTCAATGTATTGTCAAGGAATTGATGACACCTGGATAGCTTAATTTCAAATGTGTAAGAATGAGATTACAGTGGAGAAGCATGTTTCTCTTCTGTTTGATATTAAAGGTCATTACTTTCTGGTTCAAAAATACCCATGAAAGTAGGCTCCTGTCCTAACCCAAAGGGACCAGTACAGATTAACATTAATTTAATTTGTGCTTATATTGTATTACATCAAAATTCAATTTTTGCTCACCCAGCGCCAAAAGGTCGATTATTACACGAGAAAATCAACGCCAAAGCTTCCACTCTTGAATTTCATACCAAGAACGTACATCCGTGTGACGTTACGGATCTACAAGTTATAGATCGGCACAAAAAGAGGATACCAATATTTTCGCAGGCTCTCTGCCCACTTGCACGCACTCACACTCGTTAGCACTCACTCACGTTCCTTCTACTCACCAACACTCTATCGCGCTGATAATCTGTTCCGTTACCTGCACCCACTCGTAATCGCGTCCACTCCCACTCACCGTCACTAACTCACATACATACGTCCACTCACACTCGCCGACAGTAACTCACGTTCGTATACTCACCCAGACTTGAAATCACCATCAGTGACTTTCGCTCGTACTAACGTTAACCTGCGCTCACTCGTGCTCGCGCTCGTTTGCCTTTCTTCCCTCACTTACTCACGCCTGTGAAATGAGTAGGGAGAGAGCACGATTCAGAGGAGGGTGGTGCTTGTGGATGAGTTTTGGCCCAGTAAAAGTGCTCTAAGGCTGCTGTATGGGTCGAGTATTTGGTTACTTTTGAATGCATCATAGCCGTTCTTTTTCAGCAAAACAATTAGCCAGAGGTGAGTATACGCTGCGAAACAATATGTCGCGTGATGGCAAGCTGGTACGAGAACTTAAGGAGGCGTCGCACACCATCTTTCATTGACTCGCCTTTTCGGTCTTAACATGCCTCTGACCCCGGTAAGGTGTCTTGGCCCTGCAGAAGTATAACTAGCCCAATACTACCTGGCTTAATATTTCTGTTCACTGCGGATATGTGATTTGGAGGACCGCTCCAGTTTCAACACTTGTCAAGACACACAGGTGTTCTGTGTATTAAATAAAATGTCGGTTGTCAGCCATGTTTACCATTAACTTCTAAGTTAACTATCCCCGCCGTTCAATATAATTTCACTGGCTCGCTGACACCATCATTTTTTGCCATGAAAATAGCTTTGTGACTCCAGATATTGGTGCTATGAAACAACTATTGCCTTTAATTTAGTCATCCGTTTACTTCTCTAACACCCAATACCAAAAAAAGAAAGAAAAAAACGGTTCCGAATAACATGGAATTGAGTGGGAGCCGCAGTTTATCGTTTTGGAACAGGAACAATCTATTTATCATATTTTTCCTATCGTGGTTTTTGTATTTACTATCGGTAACCAAATGAACAAACAATCGTCATATGCCTCTGTGAGTGCGGTTTATTGCTTTCTCAAGATTTTACATTCTGTAAATGTCGTTTCCCACGATTGCAGAAATACGCCAAGCCTTTCAGTCAGCTCGCCAGAGAGCGAGGTAGTTGATTTTGCTGGAGGCAATCAATTTTTTTTCAAACGTCGGTAGGTTTAACAATGCCGCCTCTAAATAAAGAACGTATGCTTGGAAGTGGAGTGGCCGATACCTTAAGGACACGAACTGCTCCTCCCGTGGTGTCGCAATAATTAGCGCGCGCAAGAAATGAAACAGGATATAATGAGGCCCACGAAGTGATGAACGTAGCGCGCTGATTGCTACATCGTCATCCAACACTTCAACTGCTAAGGATTCTCACAATACGTATATCTTTTCATTTTGGAGACCCTGCTTAGGCGTACTTCTAAATAACTTCAAGGACAAGAACCCGTTTGAAACATTTTGGATCCATAGACAACGCACGCATTTTTCACACCATCGCGTTCCCTTCTTTACGTCATAACTACCCTGAGCCGCTACAGCACCTACAATTCCTCTAAAACTAAATTCCCTTTCTTTCTTTCTTATCACCTACGACTAACGAGGACCAGCTGCCGATCATGTTGATAATGTAGGCGGAGCTTCACTGGGGTCTCTAAGGAAGCACGAAAATAAAAAAGAATTGGAATTGAATGGTTACATCATTCGGACCGTGGGCATCTAGGCTCAAAAAGGCTGGATTTCCCCAGGAACGTTGCTGCGTCTGTCACTGAAGATTTGCGAAGAGAGAAATAAATGTACGAGGACCTTGTTAGGCTGGTGGCTTGGGCAAGTTGGCAGTGCGATACCTTCTACGTACAGCGCACACATGGAAGAGACAGAAAGACAGACTGGGCACTCGCACACGTCACTGATCCACAACTAAAATGTTATTGGCGCTGTATGTGACGTAAACACCTGTGCCTCTCTGAAGAGAAAAAAAAAAGAAAACCAAAACGAGAATTGATGGCCAGGTGTACTCTAGAAGCCGTATCGGTTAGCATTCGGAGTACTGGACGACAAAAACGAAGGGGTTGGGAGAGGCAGTCCAAAAGACAAATAGTGATTACCGAGGCCTGCAGTATACACTGTAGTTTCATTCTAATAATTAGCACGGCAGGTATAAAAACAGCACAACGGGTAAAAGAAAATGTTTTACAGCTCGCTCAACATCTGGAACAATCATAATGAAGTTTTTTCAGGGACGAAATTGCCTTCTTTTATTGAGAGCGAAACTGAGAGTGTGCTGATACAAAAGTTCCCAGGGTGCGCAATTTCAGTGGCTCCAGCAATTTGCCTCGTCAATCGCCAATTCTTTCCTGCTTATGACAGAACATTTTACGAAAATCCCCTCACAAGCACAATAGCGACAATACGTATACCAAGATATACGCAGACATCATTAAAAACATTGCAATCATGTTCTTTTAAAATATCTTTCAAATAGTTAACGATCTTTCCCACATACATTTTCCCGCATGAAAGTGGCAAAGTGTGTACACAGCACCATCTGCACAGGCGACGAACAATTTGTTATTCTTCTCCCTACCCACCTCCCCGCGCCAGCGGGATTTACTTGCCTACAAATGCCTGACAAGTCTAGTCGCGGGGCTACTAAAGCGGCCCTTATAGTACATCACCTCCCTAGGTTTTTTTATTCCATGCGCAATCGCGTGTATGCATGGCACCAGGGCATACTTCCTGCTTTTTTTCAACCTTCAGGAACCTAGAATTTAAACCCCTAGCTGTTGAGGAGGGATTACGCACTTAGACTAGCACGTGTGCCGAACAACAAGCAGCCACGAGGCGAATGGTTGGTATCTTTGCATCACGATATGTATAACATGCAGGAGCGAGCTCTTACAACTTTTCTACAACTTTTCTAGTAAGAAACTTCTCGCCTCTTGGCGTCTGCTTTTCCTGCACACGTGCTGGTATGGACTCCTCCCAGAGGTTTCAAGGGTAGTTACTCAGTCCACAATGAGGTTACTGAAGACCAAAGAGGAAAATTTTAAAGTGGTGCTATACACGCTTTCGATTGCGCACCGAATATAGAAGATAAGGAGGCGATGTAACGTAAGCACACCGCAAAAATGGACAGGCACCTGTATGCAGATAAATCGAGACGGTGCGGATAAAAGAGGTTGCGATGAGAAGCATCGCAAATTATCTGCCTCCTGTGCAAAATATATTGTGAATACTCTTTGTCGCTTATATGCAGAAAGATGTACGTGAAAAAAAGTTGAGGCTAGTTGAAGGATCGGTTACAAAAACACAGTTGTAACGTTTCTACTGCTGTCTGTGTACATCTTGATGCATACTGTCGCATTTGTGGTTGTTCACTTAATTATGAAATTTTACGTGTCTAAACCACGATACACGGCGGTCGCATTTTCACGGGGGCGAAATGGGAAAATACCCGTGTACTTGCATTTAGGTGCACGTTAAAGAACCCCGGGTGGTCCAAATTATTCTTCAGTCCCCCACTATACGGCGTTCCTGATAATAGCATCGTAGTTTGGACACGTAAAACCACATAATTTAAATAATGTCAAAACTACGATATCGTGGTGACACATGCCGTCGCGGGGTCTCCGGAGTAACTTTGTCCACCTGGGATTCTTTAAAGTGCACTCAATGCATGGCGCACGGGCGTGCTTGCATTTCACCCCCCCCCCCCCTCATCAAGATGCCTCGGCCGCGGTTGGAATTTCATCCTGCGCTCTCGAGCTTTCCAGAGTAATCCCAAAGCCGCTACGTCACCATGATGGGTGTGATTGTGCTTGTGCGTTAATGTTCGTAAAATGTTCTGTCCATGGCAGAAAAATAAATGCCAATCGACAAAAGAAATTGTTGCAGCCACTGAAATTGCGCGCCTTGTAATCTTCTGCTTCAGCAGACCCTCAATTTGGCTCTGACAAAAAGATGATTTCGTCTCCTGAAAACCGGATTATGACAATTCTTGCTGTCGAACAGTCATGCATTTTTTGTACCTGTTGTGATTTTTTTATGTATGCAGCTGCTTTTTAGAATGCAATCGCAGTGTACCGCAGGCCTCAGCAATATTTATATGCCGATCTGACGGCCTCTCCCAAATCCCCTGTATTCATCGTCCAGTATTTCACCGTTAAAGAACCCCAGGTGGTCACAATTAATCTGAAGTCCTTCACTACGTGTGCCCCATAATCGGATTATGGTTTCGGCACGTAAATTCCCAGAATTCAATTTTTACCAAACGCGACACCAACTCGCACCCGGTAGAACAGAGTGTCTTCGCACCATGGTGCCTTGGTAGTACAGGCAGACGTTCAAGTTAGGAGCCAGTGAGCGTAGAGGACTGTTCGTGAAATTTTTCAGTTCCTCTAGGCTAATGTACAATCACATGCCATATAACGAAGTGTAGTTGCCGCGTCTGTTGTTGAAGGCGGAATTTAAACATATCAACACTGTTGTACACACAATGGGTGAATTCATCAGCGTGGTCATTTTCAGGGACACCAAAGTGTGCCAGCAGCCATTAATAATGTATATCATGTCCCTGTTTCTTCGTATACTGCTCAGCTGTGTAACTGCCTGACCTCCAATACAAGTAGATAGTGTAATTGCCTGATGTGTTCTGAGTGTTGCTAGCATGGCAAAAAGCCCCGCCCCCACATAACTCGTCAGACAATTTAACTTGATCGATCTCAGCAGACATCGCTTGAATGACAACTGCGCCTGCTGATTAGAGAACCTCAGTTTAAACATGAAGTTGGGCGCTGTGTGTATTGTACATAAATTGTAGTGCTGATTGTTTCAATAATGTTAGTCCCAGTCCAGCTTTTCTTTTGATACCAGAAATAGTTATGTGTAAAGCTGGCCAATTTTTAGCTAGCTCAGGCGAACACCGCTTTTTCTGCTTTGTAACGCATTACGATAGAACGAGCTTGCGAAACAGTCAAGGTTAAGCTCATGCTCACTAAGCTAATGCTGATAAGAGTGTCATCCGTAAGGCTGTTTCTGTTTTGAATGGCTAGCGTACACGAAGTCGGTGCTCATGCAAGCCATCTAAAGCTGGCTGCACCTTGAATGCCAGTAATCGGTGGGTTCTTTTGTTTGGGATAGTTTTTCCGTAAATACGAAGCGCGTACGATGCCATCGGATTGCGGGCGAAAGTTACAAAATATCGATCTTCGTATGAAACCTGCAACTCTTGTTCGGGTCGGCAGGCACCTTAATCGGCGCCTTTTGCAGTCTCGCCCAAATAACCCGTATTCTTTCCGCCTTTGAATGTCTGTTACACCAATGTGCGACACTTGTTGGCGTCAAGAAACTATCGAACACCTATTGTGTACTTGCCCTCAATGCAACGTCTAGCGCGTCTACTTACAGACCGCACTTAGCCGATTGGACTCTAGCAGCACATTTTCTGAAGTGAAAATTCTTCGACCCTGGTCGCTTCCGTCGATGGAGCAAAAGGCTATACGTGAGCTAGTGCAGTGGCGTACGCGCAACACACCACCTGGTGAAACAGCGCCCGCAGTTTGAGAGATGACGCTGGTTCATCTTCAGTCATGACGAAACGACTATTTGGCCCAGATAAATGTGTATCTAACGGTACACGAGGCCACCAATCCCTACAGCATCTAATGCGTCCAATATAGCCTGATTACCATGTGCTCCTTTTACGCTCAAATATTGCCGCTAAGTTTATCAGCCGCTAACAGACAAATACATTGTCTACTCATACTTGATCAGTCGAAAGGCAGCTTAGCTTCAGTATAGACTTTTGGATAGGCGCATCATCACCATCCACTTCATCGCCTTCCCAGCGCAGCTGGCCAGTGCGACTGGACGATATGCGCAGGGGTCCAATGGAGACTTGTCAAGCTTGGGAAATGAGCCAATGCGGCTTGACTTCCATTAATGATGGACCAACCCTTCTCGCTATCTTTCGTTGTAAAGGCCGAAAAGATTATCTCGGTCCTTACAACTAAGGTTTCCAAATGTGCAATACGTGACTCCATTACGCTCTGGTGATTACGGGCGTTGGGATGCAGCGAGTGAAGCTTCTAGCTGTTCTATAGAAAAGAGAACATTTATTTGCAAATGACGTGAGCAAGGTACAATGAGGGTAATGTGTGTTACAGAGGGGATGCTGGGCCTGCTACCTCTTAGAATACACAGCGACGTGCATGCATGTAGTGTGTCGAAAAACCACTCACTTTTTTTTGTGCACGGGGCAAAACATAAAGCATCGATTTGCTACGCCTGTATTTAGGTTCCGCTGTTCGGCGGATGGCTTGGAGCCATTTTAATTTCTTGTTGTGTTCCACGTTTGAGTAATGGCTGACGGATGCACAACTGCAAACCATTTAGTAACGAAAAAGTACGAAGCTTTACAAAAAGCAACCTCAAATTCTGATCAGAGTTCCAGCTTTCCTCTGAAGCACTAAGGAAATGAGCAACACAGTGAACACAGCGCATAAGAGAGAGCCGCAAGCTAACGATGTGAAATTAGTTTATCGAGAAATAAAATCAAGAAAGTAACCTCCATAGAGGGGATATTTAAGACATGAAACGACTACTGATAAGCCCAGACAATTGTTCGAGCGACATGGGGTGGCGAACAGGTGAATTAGATCAGAGGTCCCTAATTCCTGGGTATGGCGGATCGTAAAAAAACAAAAATAAAAAGACATCGCAAACAGTTTTGTAGCCCTTGAAATATGCCTGCCTGGCATCTCAATAAATTCAGATGACACTTGAGTACATCTTGTAGTAGAGAAATCGACCATCTAGAAGCAACGACTAACCAAAAAGTTCTACTTGTAGTGAAATGATCTGTAAATAATAACATAGTAATCATTGTGACGACATGTTCAGTCTGTCTAAGTGTTGTAAAACATATCAGCAAAGCACTAGTTATAGCATGGCGGCACTGGCGACGCCATTACTTATAGTTATGGTGATACTGTGGCAAGAGCTGACATCAATAAGTAGTTGTGTGTTACTCTAGGCGCATAATTGTATCTATAAGTTATGTATATGAAAACATACACGACAAAGCCAAGTCGAGCGTGATTCATGTTGTACGGGTTCGAAGCTCGAACCTCCAATTGTACTACGAAAAACCTGCTGCAATGGCCACGGCGTTCTGCTGCTGAACGCGAAGACGCGGGTTCGATTCCCAGCCTCGGCTGCCACATTTTGTCGCAGAAATGCTCGTGCACTTAAAATTAGGTGCAAGTCAAGGAAACACAGGTGGTCCAAATTAATCCGGGGCCCTCCGCTATGCGGTGTCCCTCATATCCTTCACGTCGATTTCAGATGTTAAAACCCACGCATGAATGAATCAATTACACTACAAACAAGAGCACTTGCTATCGTAATGTTTCATTCATGTTCCACACATAGTTCGCCACTGTTTAGATCACCTGTGGTAATGCCGTTGCAGGTTGCAGAATATCCTCAAGCTGCTTGTCTAATGCACACTATACCAATGAAAACCTTCCTTCGAGCATCTTCATGAAAGATCACAGAAATGCTCGCGGCCACGCGAGAAACAATTCTTAGCACGTCACTTACACAAAGCCTTCACGGGTAATACAAAATATAATAACTTGAGCTGGTATACAGGATAATATCGTGCTTTCGATTAAGGAAATGAATACCTTTAGTGATCACTAAAAAGTCCGATCAGATACAACAATTTCTCATTGACCCTATGATACAGGTTTAGTGCTTTGTACACATTCCTTTCAAAAAATTGTTCGAAATGTGTAAAACAACTTTTCTAATTTGTTGCTACTGTAATTGTGTAATTCCTCCTGTAACGATGATGAAAATGTTATGTACGTTATATCAACACTATGCATTTGCATCTTTTGCGTGTGCGTGCGTGTGTGTGTCAAATTCATTCTAATTGTTTCTTTTCATAACCTATATTCTTCAGTGCGAAATCTAGACGTGGTTAAGGGATGAGCTCGTGGATAGCAGCTGGACTAGCTGAGGGTTCAGATGAAATGCTCACCTAAGTTGTATGTATATGTCGATCAAATAAAAATAATAATTGATTCGTTCATTAACCCACAGGGAGCCGCAGCCAATGCTATAAAGTAGGAGGAAAAGTCTCGTAAAGCACACGTAGTGTACACGCGAAGTGAGAGTGATTGTAATTAGAGTCCTAAGCGCTAGCCCTTCTTTACCAGAAGAACAGCGAACCTTCACTACAATGCTACTAAACATGACTTTTAGTTACCTTAGCCAGCATACATACATGGCGGCACTATCGACCGAGACCCTTTGATAAAAAGCAAAATACTGTTCTGTGCACTCGAGAACAGATGCTGTCTTGAAGCACATCTAGCATTAATGTGATAGTTCGTCTTCCAGTACTGCAAAAATTGTTGCTATCTCTATGTTGCATTTTCTATGCAGCGTGATCATATGGTGTTATTGTCAAATATACGGTGAAACGTAATGGTGAAGTCGTCGCATTAATTTCGTTTCACGTACTTCGAATGACGCGTTTTCCCGAACACTCCCTACTTGCGGGAGAAATATGTGGCGCCGTCTGTACGTTGTGCGCCATGACTGACATGGCTGCCGACGCCTTTCTGCCGGCCACGACACACTCTGATATCGTGAAATACTTTGCTTTGTTCCATAAGATATGCGTCAAATCTAATCAACTCAAATCAACTTAATTCAGGGTGCCTACCAACCGGAAAAACCGAGAATTCTCAGGGATTTTGAATAGTCTGGAAAAACTCAACGAATTTGTGCTTCAATCAGGGAAAATTAGCTGTCATTTTACTGAAAGGGAACGAAAGTCGCCCTACTGCCGGCTCGGCTAAAAAAAGGGCAATCGTAACGATTTGTCTTTGACGCCGTGTCGTCGGCTGGAGGAGTTGCCAGTTTACAGTCAGCGAAAGATTTTCTTGCCGCCCAATTTTTGTGACATGCCCGATAATTCGGATGATTTCGAGGGACCACCACGTGCCCTATAGAGTCAATGTATAAGAACGTGTGTTATTTCAGAGGCAAGAGCCCTTCGCTGTCCAATTTTCCGGACTTTTTGCCGCGACCGCAGGTCGGAAACGGCAGTATAATCAAAGTCAACACCGCCGTTTTGATTATCTCGCCGCCTCGAACCAGCGCTCTCGCACGCAAATCCGCTGGCAGCCATAGCCACCACCGCAGCAACGCTAGGCTTAGCTGCTTCGACGTTCGCTATTAAGGTTCTTGCCATTCGGTGCCGTGTTTTTTATTGAAAGAATTCGCCGCTGTCAGTAATGACACCGACTCTGCCTCTGTAATCTTCGCGATTGGCTTCGAAGCTTAAAAAGCATGGCGCGTTGCATAATGCCGGTTCCCAAAAGGCTGCTTCGCCTCAGCCGAGCAATGTTACGCAATGAAGCGTACAAAAAGTATTGCGGTGAAGCTTAACAAGCGTAGTAAGGGGCAATTGTCACCGGACACAGTACGTGTTCCATAATTATGCATGCGCGCACCCGCTGTCTCCTATCCCAGTACGAGCACCGATATGCCTAATAAGTGTATTGGCCGACCTTCAGAGCTTTTTTGGACGTGTTTGTGAGGATCTGAGCCCTTGAGGGCAGTAAAAAACACGCATTCATTTTTTTTTAGACTGCCCGATTTGATTTTTTGGACGTTTTCGTGGCCCCTGGGAATACGAAAAATCGGACGTTGACTGTACAAGTGATTAAGAGGATGCTTCAAATGGTCCGTGGGGTTGACGCGTGGCGGAACGAGGACAAGAACAGAAATGGCCGTCGCATTGAGGAATGATCGGGAAAGGAACTGTGCCGCCTCTTCTTTGAAGGAGCTTGAGCTTGAGCTTGAGCTCAAAAAGCAAAGTGTTCGCTGACGCAGAGATGCAGGTGATCCTCATCCAAACCAAAATAAACTCTTGAAAGCAGTGAAACACAAAACGGAAGCATTGTGCTTGGGCTAAAAGTATGTGAGGACAGTTGAAGTTGACTTTCCAACTGCTGAGAGAATATAACTTGTGACAAAGTTCGGTCCTAATATCAGTGACCTTGCTATTACTTGATAGAAATAGCTCATTTCAGAAAATATTTGCTTCTGTATGCATCTCTTTTTATTCATGTTTGAAAATGTTTGACTCGATTCACAATAGGCTTTATCATTTTTCTTTTTCGAAGATATTTTATTTGCTCTGCATTTTACTATCACCTACCTCCAGTTTTCTATTTTGAATAATATAAACACTACCCCTTACCACTCAAACTGGATTAAGTTGTTCTGTTTGTATTTTTTTAGATACTTACCTGAGAGTAACAGCATCGGGCGATGCGGTGACCCCCCCCCCCCAACCTGCCTTCACATAAAATAAAGTTCTGTGTCGCTCAGGAAAAGCCTGGAAAACTCAGGGAATTCGCAAATGCCAACTTGGTAGACACCCTGTTTATTTTTCATTGTGTCAGGATACATAAAGAAGGGCTGCGACAAAAAGCTGTTTTTCAATAAAGCTTGGATAGTTCACAGCGCCGAATAGTTCACATCTTACGAATATTAAGGCAAGCCAGATTATTGAAGACCTAGAATTACTTAATGAGGGGGTGGGAGAGGGGGGGGGGGGCATTATGTAACAGCGCTGCTGCAACCATTCAACTGCGTAATTTCGCTGAGCGAGGTGACATTGCACGCGCTAAAAATAAAATATGTTGCTTTATTAATTTGTTGTTATGCTAGAATGATGAAGTTAGCAAAATGCTTGTGGGGCCTGTGTTTTCTACTGTATATCATACAGCCTCTTACGCGCTACTTGCACTTCTCGCCATTTTACTAGAATTAGTTTACGATGCGAGGGCGATGCCACAACTAAGCGCCAGTAACAGTACAATATTACTCAACAGCAGCGCAAATAGTGATGAAGAAGAAATAGCAAGAAATTGTTTTTGATATTACTGGCAAAAATATATATCAAAGTCCAAATGGGGACGGCACTGCTTATAAACACCGCAGCAACCTCTGGAACAACAGGGTGGTCGAACGTGCTCGTTATTTCCAGGAGGTTTAATTTAAGAGTGAGCTTCTTCGCTTAAATGATGTGGCGACCGCACGTAAGGATGTTGTCCAGTTTATTTATAGTAGTCTTGTTTGCGCGTCGCCCTTAGTGCGTTCTCGCTGCTGCTAGTATTTTTAGCCCCAGTTTCGCAGCCATGTTCCTCGCTCTTTGTTTTGCTTCTCCGCCCGAGAATTGCTGATCGCGCTGCAACCAATGATTGCCCCCATCGACATCGCTACGGCGTCAGGCGAATAAAAAGGCAAAAAATAACAAAAAGAATGTTAGTGCCTGGCAGTGCCAGCCGTGTATCCCGGAAGTCCCGTTTCTGACATCTGTTGAAGACATCTATAGCGGTGACAAAAATAAATTCGGGAAAAAAATAAAGATAGAGCCAGAACACTGAAAGCTGAACATATTGACGAAGCTGCCCATCTGATTGGTTTATTTAATACAAGGTGAAACACCAAAATATTAGGTTTATTACGCCTACCCTTTCGGATTTAACTGAGCTCCTTCGTCAAGGATTAAACGATGGCAGACCGTGCCGCTTCACACGTAGGTCTTTATGGGAACGTTGCACGTTGATTGTCCTTGCTCGTACTTTTTCTCTGCGTGTATGCGTGCGTGCGTGTGCGTGTGTGTGTTTGCGTGTGTGTGTGTGTTTACTGAAAAGAAAGAAAGGCGAAGGCCGAAAATCCGATGAGGGACGGCGGGGAAAAAGGGATTCGGGATATGGTGGCTATGTGCGCGTCGATTCTATCTCTGCTCTTTGTGGGGGAGCGCAGGCTGTGAACAGATGTAGTGGGGAGGTTACCCTTGGAACAATTGACGTTCGGCGTGTTTTCGATGTGTTATGACTGCAGCACCAGCCTTTTTCGGAGATTGGCCATCGTTTGTAGCATTTCGGTTTTAGCAAATGGAATCTCTTTCGGTATCCTTTGAGTGTTGTTTGTTTGGTTGATTTTCTTTCCAGAGAAGTGGATGCTTTAACTTTCGATGCAGAAAGAAAGAGAGATGAAATTTAGTGGCCCGTAACACAACCCATTCAACAACATAGGCACAAATGTTACTTGACGATAGTAATTATAATCCTTCAAGGAATCAGTGTTTATTTTATGTGCCCAGGAATAATTACCGATCTGAATATGGCGCGCATATAAATAAAGAGTGAAACAGGAGGAGGAATAGAAATAGACGGAAAGACAAAGAGGTTAGCAAAGAGTAAAACAACTACGACACAATGTTATGGGTCAAAAAATAGAATAAACAGAAACGAACTGGTTTTTCCTGAACGGAGAGCACCAATGCTGTTATTCGCTTGAACTATACGCGTTAATTCCCGTGTCACTGTGGCATGGTATTTGCTAACCATGTCACCGGGACTGCTTGCTAAACTGGTTAGTTCGCCAGCTGTGTTTCTATGGCCCACATTACAACAAAACGAAAATCACGCAGAAACTCATCTGGGAGTTAGGTCTAAGTAGGCGTAAAGCATTGTGCCACTTGCTCATCTCCAGGCAGCCCGCTGTCATTATCAATGTTATGAAACTTGATCCGAGCAATATGAACGACAGCGCTGCGGCAACACGATCTGTTGTGAACGGCAACGCAAGATGAATTACTGAGGTAAGCAAACTACTACAGCACCAGGTGCGCTGATGATGTTCCGATCATTATAAGACCCGTGCGCCCACATCTTTAAAACGATCCGCGAAAGGGGCAGGGTGTGGCGTGTGCTGAGGGCGTCGTGAGCTATGTGTTCTCGTCGCTTCGTTCGCGTAGAAGCGTCAGGCAGCCTGAGGGTAAAGTCGTTCGCTGCTGCGGGCTCTATCTTGAAAGCAATTGTCTTACGGGACGCATGAATGGAGGGACGGACGGATGGACGGACGGACGGTTTTTCTGGTTGTGTAAGCATCGAAATGCTTACGCATTTAAAATTACCACCATAGTACCCGCGAAAACACCGACAGGGCATGTGAGGTACACACCAGTGATGTATGCACGAATTAGGTATGCACGAGAGTGGTATGCATGAGTGAGCTACAGGAGTGAGGTATGTATATACAGCCTCCCTACTTACCACGGTAAGCTAAATTAAAAGCTTAAATTTCACGCCAACTTGAATTCGACGTCGCACGCACTGATTTGCTCCGAATAACCTTGGGAGGCGACAAAAAGTAACCAAAATCTCGAAATGTCTACACGCTTCAATTTAGAAGTTAGTGCCGGAGAATGTAAAAAAAGGTTGTTATTTTAAGTCTGTATACATAGTACATGCTTATGCAAACAACGTAAATTGAGCTTATGCTAGCTTTCTTTTAGGAGATGTTGTTGGTGCGATGGATAATATCTGCTTTAGAACTTACGTTCCAAACAACTGCTATAAATGTCTACGAAGTTTTGCTCAAACAACTGTTGGCACTGGCAAAATTAAGTTTGGCAAGTATGATGGCGATGTCAACTGCAATGTGTGAGCAAAGTCAACAGTGTGTTAGGTAATTAGGCACACTGCAGGTAATTGCAGAATTTCAGTTGAGCGTACTTCAGAGATGTTTTACGCTATTCAAGAGTGCGTCGCTTCAGAAATGTCTGAGCTATCAAGATGAAACTTGCTAGAAAAAAACTGCGATGTAGCAGAAACTTTATGGAGCAAATTGAAAGTAGGACTTTTTTCAGTGCGCCGCAGAAAATAATAGAATATGTGCCGATTATAGTTCTCCGTGCTTCGCGGGGGCATTAATGTTTGCTAACAACTCACTTTATTAAGGTGGAACAACCTGAAAAAAAAACGCGACAATTTAGCAGTAAATTCAAGCGAAATGCGTCAGAATTCCGACACACGTTTTTGTAGTCCCGGATCCGTGAGTTAAATCCCGTTCACCACATTGCAAAGTGTTGTTGCAATGCGATGAAGCACCAGCAGGCGAAAGTTCACAATTTTTAATACATAGGGGAGCCAGCAGATAATTTGGTTATTGCCGTACGAGCCTTGGAAGTGGTACTTCCAGCTGTGAATTTGTTTATTTTTTTTAATCTCTGGTAAGAAAACAAGAAGACTGAACATTTCTGCTTGAAATTTTGCAAAGTTATATACGAGAGACCCTCCGTGCGTAGGATTATCTGTTGGAGTTAAATTTTGCTGCGGGGATATAATTTGAGAGCGATAATTGCAAGCGGTCGCGGTATTCCACGCCGCTTGCGCCGACACAGCAGCTGTTGCTCGCACCGGCGCGCGGAAGCGATGATGCAGGAACTGGAAATGGTCGCTTTGCCGGAAAAATGCTAGGCCTCTTTGTGTCGAACTCAGATTCACTGGAATTCGTTTCCTTTTTTTTTCTTATTTTCCTAATTGCGAGGCAGAAATACCTGCGATGCACCCGCAGAAAAGTTTAGCTAAAGCCACAGAACAACAGATAATAAAAGCAGTGCTTGACACTGATGGCTTTACGCGCGCCATAGTTGCGCCTATAGAGACAATGAGCTGCAGTGTATCGAAGCGCTAAGAATTATTTCGGCCCGCTGAAGAACGGTAACGGCATTGTATTACAATGTCAGTCCAACGGAAGATTATTTTTTGCTTGTTTTCTTTTCGTTCCGCCTTCATCAGATGAACGCGTTCGATGTGGCCTAAAAATAAATCCCGGAATTTTTCTCCGCAGCGCAACGCCTTAGTCTCTGAGCCTTCAGCGTAGTTCAGTCACAACCCCACCATCACGGTCACCAATTAACCCTACCATTTTGAAACTATTTAAGGCGCATGAAACCAGACGTGCGCACGAACAAAAGGGCATCGCACTTTTCAATACATATCTTGGTACAATGGCCCTTTGTCTGCCTCCCTCAACGTACCTGCCTTTCCGATAAAACGGTTAAGAATTCGTGACAAAATATATTGTTCATGCGAAAAGCGGGCGCTCTCGGTGTACGCATACTTTGCTCATCCTAGGTAAGGGCTGGTTTCTAGTTAAAGCATTATAAGTTCTAAAATGACTAGTATGGGTGAAATGGTGTTGTACCAGCTGCAGAAAGGGTGGCCTTGAATAATAACGCGACACACAGAAGCATGTAGTGCACAGACATGCTCAGTACTAGAGTGGCTCGTGCCATTGCTGTGCACAAAAATCACAGCAAGAACCTAAGAAAGTGCGTCACATTCCTTAGGGGTTTCATTAGGAACACTTGTGATCTATAATGGCACATATTTAACGAACAAATTATTTTTTTAAAAAATGACCAGCTCAAGACTACTGCCATGCAGCAGGCTTTGGTAGATGGTCTGATCGCCACTTCTGCTTCTGCCTATTCAAGTGGTTTTTAATGCTCCCTCATATCAATTATACATCCTTACGTGAGGTGGTGTACTAAGCCCTACCCTATTCAACTTCACACTCATTGGTCTCGTTGATCATCTACCAGCAGCGATCAAGATATCAATGTACGCAGACGACATATGTATACGGACTTCAGATGTAACACGTCCTCAAATACGTGCAAGACTTCAAAAAGGTGCTCCTCTGACAGCTATATACCTCCGCAACCAAGGTCTTGAAATCTCGCCAGACAAATGTGCACTGATGGCATTCACTCGCCACTGATGGCCAGATAATTTCTTATGAGAAGACTCACAGATTTCTTGGCATAATCATTGATAGATATCTCTCATGGAGCCCGCACGTGACCTACTTGAAACAGCGTCTGACAGCAATCTCCCAGCTTTTTAAGTTTCTGGGCGGAAAGGCTTGGGGAATGTCAGTGCATGCAACGATGGAATTGTACAGGGCTCTTTTTCTGGGATTCATGAGATACACTTTGCCCGTACTGACCAACACTTGCCAGACAAATCTTCGCGCTCTGCAGGCTATTCAAAATTTGTCCTGGTTTGTCTTGGTTTGCCAAAATGCGCATTGACAGTAGCGACTATTGCGATCGCCTGGGATCAACCCATACAAACACATATTAGGCACTTTGCCCGTGCCCATTATCTCGCAACACTACAATCATAAAGGCCGCAGGCATCATTTTGAACTACAATTTCGGATTATTACACGCCTTCCGTCAGGCTTCACCCCCGCAACTAAGCCATCGATTCATCCATGGTGTTTGGCTCGACCTACAGTGCACCTCACCGTACCAGGAATCCGTAAAAAATTTGAGCTGTCATCACTTGCTCTTAAACAACTAACTCTGCTCCTTTTGCACGAGAGGTACGCCGACCACGTACATATTTATACCGATGGATCGGCAACTCCCCCGTGTTCCTCTGGAGCCGTGGTTTTCCCAGCGAAATCCACCACCATCCGTTTCAAGACACGTCACCCAACGACACCGACGGCTGCGGAACTTGCAGCTCTTCGCGCTGCACTTCGTCTCGTCAGCCAAGAACAACCTCGAAGATGGTCAATATTAACGCGATAGCGTTAAGGAGCTCGTGTCGCAGAAAAGCCGGTGTCGTCGGCGTCGGTGTCGGCGTCCGCGGCGTTGACCGTGAGCGATAAATCACGGCAGGCACTTCATAAATAAAAAGCAACTTCCAAGATGGGCTGGGTGGGAATCGAACCAGGGTCTCCGGAGTGTGAGACGGAGACGCTACCACTCAGCCATGAGTTCGATGCTTGAAAGCGGTACAAACGCGCTTCTAGTGAACGCGGTGTTGCCTTAAAAACGTGCCGTAGAAAGTTATACTGCGGTGTATATCGGTAATTATGAGCATGTAACTTACAGAAGTCGCATTTACACGAGTAGCGAAGTACGTTTCCGCTACATTTCTTCTGCGCTTACCGCACACGCAGAGCCATCTTGCGGCAAACACAGAAGACCTCCTCTCAATGTACGGCGCTGCCCCGACAGGTGGCGCGCCATGCGCGCATTGGGCCTTGCTGTGCGCGGACCGGTGCCAGGCGCGTTGCAGCCCCGACTCCCTCTCCCCTGACGACGCTTCGTCGTGCTCCCACGCGGGTTGCAGAATCAAGCGCCGTTCCTTTCTTTAGATTACTATCTGTCTATCTCTCTGCCCGTGCCGATCACGACGTTTGGCTGGCGTAGATCGTTTCCCCCTCCGAGACACCAAGATCTTTGGTTCGTTCCGTTTGCTCAGGCGCACGTTTCGTTGCCGCGCCGAACGCTGCGTTGCTCGACGCTCTCCGTGTGTTAGGTGGGCGCAAAGTCCGATGCGGGGCGCCTCGTAAGTGATCCCTGTGCCGTAGCGCTTTGTCTTACACCCCTTGGCGGGTCGATGGGAACGCTGTCGCGTTCCACTCTTGAAGGCGAAGCTTAAGCGTCCTCCAATTTTTTTTTCAGTGACTCAAAGGCAGCACTGCAGTCTTTGCCATCAGCCCTGCGGCGTGGACCACATGGACAACTGGTATTCGAGATCAAAGAACTAATCCATACCTTGGCTAAGAAAGGACACCACGTGACATTTCAGTGGCTTCCAAGTCACTGCGGCGTCATAGGGAACGAACACGCCGATAACGCTGCTCGGCCAGCTCTTCAAAACGACGAAGAGTAGTCGATGCCATTATCAAGGACAGATGCCGTTAGAGAAGTTCGAATGCTCAGCCGTGATATCACGTTCTCTTTGTGGAACGCAGGAAGTTTTCAAAACAACCGGCTGCACAACCTAGACTCCTCTCTACGCTTTTGCATTCCAGCTGGACTCTGCCGTCGCGAAGCTACCCTTCTTTGTCCAATATGGCTAGGGGTAGCCTTCACCAAGTCTTTTGCTTTCCGAGTCGGATGGACCGACGACGCCTCGTGTGATGACTGTGGTAACGAGGAGACTCTTCATCACCTTCTCTGTGACTTCCCTCGCTACAATTTACACACGATCACTCGCAATCGCGATAGTGCGCTTTGACCGAAGACCTCTAACAGAGGAACTTATAATAAAATGCCGCCATCACAAGCCATCGCAGCGGAGGGCGACGAAGGCACTGTTGCAGTTTCTAAAGGCAACAGAATTGGACAAGCGGCTGTAGCCGAACAGATGTTTATAGTGCTGCAAGTGCTACGGTGCTGTGCGGTGACAGTATGCGGCGACAGTGACCGACTGTGATTGTATGTCTACGCTCCTTTCTTTCTTTATGTCTACATTATTATGACTTTACCTCCCCCTCCCCTCTCGCCCCAGCGTAGGGTAGCAAATTGGATCTTCGCCTCTGGTTAACCTTCCTGCCTCTCCCCGTTCCTCTCTCTCTCGCTCTCTCTCTCTAGGTGAGGCAAGCCTCAGCAGCCGCCAAGATCCAAATTGATTGTCTCTGTTATCGCATCGTGGCCTAATGACCTCTCGCTCACTTAGAACCGATTTCTTCACTGCAGAGAAGGCACCGCCACTTGCAGTGACCTGCTAGTAATGCATGGTTGACCGAAAAGAAAATTGTCTCGACCAACCAAACCCCGTTAGACCAGGCAAGTCAAAAGGACAATAAGGTAAGCGCTAAATCAGTTTGGATGGATAAAATGTTCTTTCGAAACTTTGCGTGACTTTGTGACCTTACGCTGCACCCTATGGGATAACAGAAAGAGGCTTTCAATGGTTGGTTCTGAATTTGTAGCTTCTTTTCGTGTACGTGGGTTAGGTTAGTGACATTTCGTGGTTAAAAGTTGATTATTACAAATGAAAATGAAGGCCAATGTTCTATTTTTTTTAAATTTGCGCCATAATGACGGCATCACTGCGTGATGTGACGTCACGAATTTCAAAGTTCTTTTTCTTTTATTAGTGTTGCCTTGGCTCAATAAATATACTTGAAACTTGCCAAATTCAGTCGTTGGCTTGTTTTGAGTAGAAGTTTGGTCCATTTTCACCGATATCAAATTAGCTAGGTACGAGCGGACGCCGTCAAACTCTGTGACGTCACAGTCAGGTGATGCTGGAAGTTCAAGGCGGCGCGTCGCCGCCTATCTTTCGTTTCTGCACCTTTCATGGATTACCGAACCCCTCCTCGCTACAAGTGCGGCTTGTTTTTAATATTGTAGCGGGGAAATTGAGTAACACAGCTCGAATAATTTTTCTTTTTATTGGCCCTTTAAGGCACGCGTCCACACACCACTCACGTGGTCCAAACAAGTGTTCTTGGGTAGGGGGGTGACAACAAGATCACAGAGCGGCATTTTAAGTATAGCACGTGCTCGACGCCAGTAACATATAGGAAGACTGAGGGAGCATTCGCTGAGAGTGAACCACTGACTAGAACTACTCACCCCAAAACATTGTGCAGCTTTACATATATCCCAAGCGAATCTAAGAGCATCTCTCGTGAGCGCAAACGGCTAATTGTTCCGGCCATCATCGCTCACGAAAGCTACTGTGTACAATAATGTTCATCTCTCTCGCACACGCGCGAGCGCAAAGCAACTGCAGACGGTTTTTTTTTTTAATGCAGCTTGGTTGTAAGCAGCTAGGAACTGACAAATTTCGCGGACAGGTTCTGGCCCCGTCAGTGAAAGGAATGTGCATCGGTTGGTGGCAGAAAACAGACTGAGTTTATTTTCTACAAAAGAAGCAGGCGAGAGCCGCATGTGTTCGAGAGGGCGAACTCTGGGTTCCTGTCCGGTGACCGAGACGCTGGGGCCGGCGGAGGATTTTCGGAACTAGACTCGGGGTGGGGTCACTTCCTGTTTCTTCCGCGCTGGTGCTACGTCCAGCCGAAGAGCGCTGGGGCGTCGCTTGTACGCAACAGAAACCGAGTCCACATGCCAAGCACTCAGAAACTCGAAAAACCCCACACCGCAAGCAGTCTGGGAACGTGAGTCCCAAATCTGCGAGTGGAGTGACCGAACGTGTTTTTCCGCTATAGTCTCAAGCTCACTGCAAGCCAAACGGAAAGCGCGAAGGCTGACCTCACAGACTGGAGGCGTTTATTATCTGGGGCGCTACATCGTATTACAGTGGACTCTTGTTAAACGTAACCTCAAGAGACCAGGCAAAAGAGTTCCGTTCATCAGGAGTTCCACTAACCGGGAGATTCAGCTCAAGCGTAGGCAAGATGTCATTTCGAAAGGAGAAACTGATTTATTTCCAACTGCAGATAGGTGCAGCAGATGTAATTACAAGGCTTCTTTTTCCGAAGCTTCTTCTTACAAATATTCTTCCACGTAGCCACTGACTAGAGCTAGCATCGTAAAACAAATTAACAAAAATAAAACAAGAGTCACCCAGTAAAAGTACAAAAGCCGTTTTAGTGAGACCACCACTCTCGAAGTCATCGATAACTTTCATCTTCGTCTCTATAGCGTGAGCACATTGTGCGGCCGTTTCTGTGCAGCTATCGCAAAGGCTAATCAAAATCACGGCGCCCCGACATTGCCGACACAAAGAAAACATGTCTAGCCACTACCATGGTGGAGCCGCGCTTCCCAAGGCACCAACAAAATCTAACAAAAGGCGCCTTGACGAAAACGTTGACAACTTGCGAGAAGAAGCCGAAAAGAAAAGGTGCAAACAGGGATGCGCGTCACGATGCCGCTGAGAACGGCCACTGAGTTTCATTTTCAATTATGTTTTTGGTTCCGTTCACCCGGAGTTTGAAAAAAATTTTGGTTCCGTTTAACAAAAGTTTTTTTTTTCTTTTGCATTGCCGTATTACAAAACCAAATAACCACAAGGCTATTATTCCGTTTAAGCGAAAATTCCTTTCTAGCGATTTCCATTCACTGAGATTCTGCTGTATATAGTCTCGGAGGAACGTGCCGCCCTTATTCTACGAAGTTCCGAACTTTTCAAAATTCTGCTCACTTCTGCGTGCGCATGTGTATTTATCATTAAGGACTCCAATATTGATATGAGGAAAATGTGCTTTTATTGTGAAATTTGCTTATTTCTTATTTGTAATACTCGGAGGCCCTCGGGACGCATTAACTTTTGTCATGATTACTCCAACCTTCCTATCAGGGAGACATAAAACGCCGGATAGTTGCTTGCGGGTACGTAAAGCTCAATAAAGAAGAATACACAAACAACAAAATAGTAAAGAAAACATTCCCAACGTACAAAACGTGTGACCTCTTACAGTTACCACTCTAGCGTTAACAATTACGAACTTATACTCTGTCTCGTACTTAGCTGCCATGCTATAGAAACTGCACAAGTAGTTCGGTCATCAAAATGTATAACTCCGCGCGTTTCGTGGTCACGTCCTGTGCTCACGCATGCTCGCGCGGTGTTTGCGCTTGTGACTAAAGAAAAAATCCCGTAAGGAAAACCACGAAACGCAAAATGGTCTACAGCATAGTAACAGCGATATGCAACAGCTTGTTCATTTTTAAGGATTGGTTTTCTTTTCATTTATAACTCAGCCTAAATAAAATATCGTTTGTCATAATTCCTGGAAAAAACATCAAACTATTTCTTGGTGTGAACTTGGTTAAAGCACGTTGGCGGGCTAGTCGGTTAGAATCCATGATAGAGTGTACAAGCGCGACTGAACGAGGACGTAGAAAGAAACAGATACGCAGAGACAGCGCTTTCTCTGTGTATCTGTTTCTTTTTACGTCCTCGTTCAGTCGCGCTTATACACTCTATCTTGGTGTGAACGCAGTCACTGTAAGAAGTCTTGCCCGCATCCATAGTGTTGCACGCTATGGGATTACAGAAAAAGGTTCTCGGCGGTTCATTCTAAACTTGTAACATCTTTTCGTATACGTCGAGTAGGTTCAGGCAGAAACCTTTGAATGTTTAGTTTACAGCAACTATACAGAAATTCAATTTACTGCTAGAAGGAACGTGTCAAAGGCTGCGCCGGCTGTTTGGGCGGTTCCCCCTATATGACAAATGACAACTGCCTCTCTTATTATTATTTAAGAGCGCACAAAATGGAAGGGGCTCGAGGAAAAAGCGAAACCCAGTTCACTTGACGAGGGATCGAACCCCTTTTAAAAAGCTGTACACCGGGAACACAGTTGACCCAATGGAGCATTTACCACCCAGTACTCCAAATAGAAAAGAGTCGAGTGTTGAAAAAAAAATAAAGTGAGCACATAAATTAATGACAAACATTTTTAACCTGTGCACCCCCCTTGCACACCTAGTTTTACACCTAACATATCAGTGATATAAATAAAAAGAAAAGGCTAAATGTCAGTGACATGCCTGGAAAGTAAACTTGTTTACACGATTATATATTTATATTCGTAGATTATCACATACAAAAAAAATGCGGATCACGTTTTACTTGCACCTTTAATGCGTACATTTTGTGCGTGGAGGGAATTGCAGAAATCAGGAAGCGCGTATTGTAACGTTTGCTTTCTCAGCTTTCCCAGAATATTGCTGGAAAATGGAACTTCCTCCGTACCTCTGAGGGTGAAGAATGTGTGCAAGTTTTCATTATCAGTCTCACCTGAGACGGAAATGCTGAACCCTAAATGTGGAGATGCAGCGCAGAACCATTATTCGCGAATGCAAGCTATGTGCAGAAACTAAGTTGGAGCGAAAAAACAGTGAACCAGTATGCGTTTTTCAGTCTACTCTTTCTACGTGAAGTGCCTTTACTGTAAAATAGGCAACATATTTAGGTTAGTTAACGTAGTTTATCTCCACACAAGAAAACAGTAGTCTGAACGACATAACCACACCTACAACTTTGTCATTTCTTCTGCGGGTTTGACATCAGCACAATTTTTTCCTGCCAAGTGTCTTCTTGATACGCATATACAGTTTCTGAACCGCAAGTTCGGGTTCTCCGGCAGCCATAAATGAAAACACCAATCAGCACAAATTTGGTCCTATCCGCGTACCTAATGCAGATAAATATTATGATTTATCGAGCACGTTTCACCGTGTTTCTCCTATGTACAAACTTTCTTTATACCAAGCTACAACTTGGCACGCTTAAATGTACTTAATTAATGCGCTTTTCAAAACCACATACAGCCTCAAAGCAAGCCCAGATGACAGAAATGTGGTAGTCTCCCACAACGGTACCTAATTACACAACAGAGTTCTTTGTTGTCCCGAAGCATTACTATTGACATGCCCAATATTGCCCTCCATATTTCACTGTGTTAACTGCAATAGTTCTAGAATAATTTTTTTCATTGAATTTTCCTTTATTTTCGACAGACTAATTACAAAGCGTGCTAGAGGGGCAGAGGCTTAAGGTTTAAAATGCATGACAGAGGCCTCTGACCCTTTACAGTTTGTAATCGGTTTAAGCCAAATAATATGTACAGTCATGCTTTCATCATACGAAAAATACAGAAATACAGCGCATAATAATTTCACACTTTTATACATATCAAAAACAGTAGCAGTGTCTATGTATGTCAATATATTATTGGCATACTGCATAGAATGCAGATATATACAATAAACGTACGTTACACGTCCGTATTTCTTGTCATGCAGACATAAGTATTTATTTATTTATTTATTTATTTATTTATTTATTTATTTATTTAAGATACCTTACAGGCCCAAAGGGCATTGAGTAAGGGGGGTTTAGTTATTACAATGAAAGTAAAAGCAAACTAGTAAGGAACAGGGTTACACGGTAAATGAACATCGAAACGTAACGCAACAAAGTAAATTGCAATGTTTCAACGCAAGTGAACAAAAAAAACCCGGCACAACAAAATACGTTTGCGAAATAAGCACTAAAAGCACTGTATTGCCAATATTCCTAAAAAAACACGAATATATTTGTATGCACGCATACACATTGCACGCACTGATATATTCACACAAAACAAATAGATCGAACTTAAGTGGATAAGAGCCATAGCAAATATTATTGATGAGCGTATTTTAATTCAGAAATGACTATTAAATTTTACGTTACTTTTGAAAATATTTATAGTGGTACTGAAATTCAATTTTTTTGGAATATATTTAATATAAAAGGTGCCTGATATGCTATTTTTGTCGTCTGTATTCTGTCCGTATTTTGAGAGTGTGTCATTGTGGAAATCTCACGCAATAGCTGGGAATTATTTCATCTTTTGTGTACAGTTTTTAAGAGCGCACATTCCCCACCGCATCCAGTTGAAGCTAGCACTTCGCTGGCAAAAAAGGAATCTTTCCTGTTATTGAGTCATTGGAATCCACACAGATAAGCTGTAAAGCAGCACCACGAACTAAACATGGGGGAGAAGCACACACATGGCTACGTAAGTATCTCTGCGTTTCAGGTACAAAAGCGAATCAAGAATACATACGGGAGGAAGATAATCAATATCACAACCAGTGGCTAAATGCAAAATTGAATGAAGAATATTTTAATTCTTCGAGAAAAGTGATGTTTTCACATTTGAACGCCGCCTTACTGAGGGCTGAAGGAGAGATAATTAGCACTAGTTCGAGTTTATACGAAGGAAAAAAATCATACGTGTACTTAAATTTGGTTGTTAATCACGGCTCCTAAGATAACTTCGTAATAAAATTTAAGAGTTTTTGTATAAACATACACCGGGAAAGGGACTAATTGAATAACAATGCAATATGGCACGTTGTTCACGATAGAGGCAGCCTGAAAATGGTCATCCATCAAGAAACCTGAGACGGCATACTTGATCATTAATATAACAAAGTGCACTACCACGGATGCTGATGTGACGCTGTTCAGAATAATAAGACACGATCACTATAGCGTAACAAGACAGGGACTAAAGAAAGAATCCGGGACCGCGCTAGCTTCAACTGAATTTATTACTTCCACAAGCAACCATGAGCCCTATAACTGAAAGCTAGTCTAAACTATTTTATTCCAATTCTGCAATCAGCCCTCGACGATTTCTCATAAAATCTGCGGGCCACCCTACTGCGCCTGTTCGTCAGGCGACGTCACGAAAGCGGCGAAAGTCACGAAGCACACTGATATATGTAAGGTGCGCACTGATTATGCGTGATTGGATCAAACGAAATAAAAATGATTTCTGATTCGACATCATTTTCGCCATTAGCGAAAAATGCGTCGTTTTACCAATTGTTATCAGTCTAACGTTTTGGGCTGAGCCCACATCACCTGTCTGTCACGGGACGTCACAAAACCTCGCGAACTCACAGCGTCAAAGTGACGTGTACGCTTTAAAGACGGATTATTATGCCGAACAAAACTTTTTTTTTCTGAACAGCCGGAGACTGTGCATGCCACGTTCCCTAAGGAATAGAAGATGGCTGCCTACCGATCGCTCTAGCACTGACTACTCGGAGCTGTCGGGGAGCATCGATTTGTTTCCATAAAATAAAACATTTTACTTTGCAGTATAACGTTATGCATACCTTTCAGCATGTATACGGTATCGCTCTGTCAACTATTCTTTGCTGAGGATCTGTTTTAGTGGCATTTGCGGCATCGCATACGCCGGCACACTCTGAAAACAAGGGAGAGTATCATAGGAGTAAATGGGCCGATTTACTCTTCAAAGCATTGTTTTACTCTCTCAAAATGTCGAGTGGAGTGAAAGGCATTGTTCACTCCGTCACCAAGGAGAGAGTGAAATGTTATTTTCCCTTTGCCCTTCTGTTCTGAGAGAGAGTAGAATGCCCGTTTTACTCTTGCGGCAATAGAGAACAAAATGTAGGGTAAAGTCCTGCTTCAACTGCAGAAGGCTGGCCCCGAACATGGCGATGTATCACTCACGCATGCTGATCAAAGAGCACACTGGTTTGTGTTTAAGAGAACAGGCAGCCACAGTGCAAAGGAAAGCGGAGCCAGCGCTCTACTTTTTCACTCGGAGTTGCCCCACCGCGCACGCGCACAGCATCGCGGAACAGCACCGCACGTTAAGGTGAGTTAAAGTGATCCGTCCGTGCAGCGAGCAGGAACGAAGGCCATCCAAGGGAGACCGTATGTCAGCCATGTCGCGTCGCCATGAAAACAGGTCAGTCGTTCGTCATTCGTTGGATATAACAAATCCTACACGGGTAAGTGAATTCTAACTTACGTGCACATTCTGCGTATATGACATGCTAATGCCCAGAAGTCGTCACGACGTTTAGCTGACGCGACTGACAACGGACTAGCCAAGCGCGCTGTGTCTTTCGATGTCAATCGATAGAGCCAGTTTTCGCGATAACAGCATGTCATTTTATCACTTGCCGCTGTCTGTAAGAGCCCGCTATCTGTAAGAGCTTTGAAAATCGCAAACGCTGCCAGAACCATGGTATGTTCAAGACCTGAGGTGAGGATACGCATAAAATGGTTTGTTTACCAGCGCATGATTCCGAGGCTATGCGGAGTGTGCTTAGCATGTGTTTTGTGTGTTTTCATTTATTCAGTTTGGCAGTCTACTATGCACGGAACGCTGTTGAAATAAGGAGCCACATAACAGAAGGCGTCATTTTGCTGGCGGCATGCTTTCGTTATAGCAAGCCGCGCGCTTGACGGTGTCTCGCCCTTGGATAATCTGCGAGCACTGAAGTTAAGTGCAGCGGTGCTAGTTAGAAACTTTGCCGCAGACATTCAGCTGCATGCTGCGAGAGGTCAATTTGGGCACGTTATCTTAAACTAACTGAAAACGCTTGATGAATTCATATTTTAGGCTGAATTAGAGTGAGCTCGTTTTGCTCATGTATTGAAATGGAGGGATTATATATCTGATTTTATGTCTCGAGTTGTGGTTTTCGAGCATGGTGCAAATGTGAAAGGATGCTTATGTGCACGAACTCGGTGAATTGTCAAGCGGCGAGTTGTGCATCGGAATCGAATATAATGGCTACTGCGTGGAATTGCAGTTGCAAGTGCGTTTTGCATACGCTTACTTTTTTTGACATGCCTGTACATTTGCTAATATGAATTGATGCTTCATAGTTATGTCATGTGAACAGTTAAATCTCCCATCCTGTGAGGCTTACAAGCGTAACTGGTGCATTTTGCTACGGCATGGCAGATCAAAATGTGTTTATGGCTTTAATATTTTTAGGGCAGAAATAAAGTATCAAAATAAAATGTTGCCTTAATTTTGTGTTACCAGTCGTCTGTCATACGCAAAGTTGGTCTAATAAACAAATAATTGTGGTCTAACTGCAACTTTTCCATAGCTTCAACAATGTAATATGCTAGATGTCAAACTGTATCAATAGGGGAGGCTGTCAAAAATTAATTACATTGCGTACCTCATAAATTAAAATAACTTCATGCCTTTTAGTAAGCTTAGATGCAGGCCGCAGTGAACTGTTTCTTGTTAGTCGTAAAATGTGGGTAAGCTTGCCATAACAAGCCTTCTTGTCCATTCTTATAAGCACATTCAGTAATATCCATTGAATTGGAGGACCATATTTTGATCCCTACTGAGCATCATGTTTGCAAATATTATCCTCAAATTATGGCTAGAGCAATGACACAAACAGAGATGGTGCAGGGGGCACACACTGGGCACGTGCTTAGGATGTGTCACAAGTGGTGTATGTATAAAAAAACGAGATGAAAGGCGGTTAACCGAGGGGCCCGATTTTTGTTAGTCACATCATAAGAAGCCAACAAACACTGACACCAAGGACAACATAAGGAAAATTACTTCTCCTTAATAAATGAAAAAAAAACAGGCTGTGGCTTAGCTAAGGTTAAGCCCAGGATGCGAAGCATACTAGCCTTTATTTTAACGCGACAGCGTTAAGGAGCTCGTGTCGCAGAAAAGCCGGTGTCGTCGGCGTCGGCTCAGGCGTGCGGCGCTTGCTCAGGCGCACATTTCGTTGTCGCGCCGAACGCTGCGTTACTCGACGCTCACCGCGTCCGATGCGGGGCGCGTAGTCGCTGCGCCATAGCAAAGCCACCTAGAAACAGTCTCTGTAGCACGCCGCAACCTTCGCTTCTCATTCCAACGAGCAGCTCTGTCTCCAGGAGGCATCTCACCTCGTGAGTGTCTAGCAGAGGCAAGCGCAGCTGCTTATAGATGAGAAAACCATGGCCAGGCGGCGCTACTGCGCCTCCCCCAATGTGGAAACGCCAAGCAGCGCGGTCGCGTCATGGCGTAGTCTCCGCTTTGTTTGCATTGTGCCGTCCGCGCTTTTCTTCGCTGCTCGTTCTCACGGCGCTCCGTTTTCGACGGCGGCAGATCGCCTGCATGCGCAACAGCGATGCAAAGATTGCCGTGCGGTTTCAAGAAGGTTGCCGACGCCGACAGCTTTTTTTCGTGGCGGCAACCTCACGATAGGGGAGCGTCTGCTTCCGAACGTGTACGGCGTTGAACAAATTGTGGACGGTAATGTGAGAGTGAAAGCCAAGTGCGTGTCACAGGTGTCCGACAAGATCGTATATGACGTCGAGTTAGAGGTACGCACCATGTTCAGAAATTTAGCCACTTTTATTTCAATTACAACATAAGTCACACTGGCAGCAGGAACTTCTGTTGTCATACTACTCGATGACTGCAGATCCATTGGGCTGCTTCTTGACGGTTCCGTCACTTCACAAAGGCATGTTCTGGAGTCTGTTTCACACGTGTCTTGCTGCTGCTCAAGAGCTGTGTCGCTGCAGTATGAAAGCACATGTCCCGGTGGTGCTGACTGCTGAGAAGACTGTTGTGATTGCCATTGGTCTGTTTGGCACCGCTTCCATCTGCATCGCATATAAATTAAATTAAAATTAAATTAAAATTAAATTGTGGAGTTTTACGTGCCAAAACCACTTTCTGATTATGAGGCACGCCGTAGTGTAGGACTCCAGAAATTTCGACCACCTGGGGTACTTTAACACGCACCTAAATCTAAGCACACGGGTGGTTTCGCGTTTCGCCCCCATCGAAATGCGGCCCGCATATAAATGAAACAGTATGTGTGCCTATTTGTTGTGGGGATTAAATTGCAATAATATGTTTGCAAAGGTAACGTTCCTGTGATTGTGTGCATATATTATTCTACAAGAGTGGTTCCACTACAAGTTATGATACGTGCACACTTAGATACTTAGAAAGCACGGAAAAACAACAAACATAACGCGCACGTCTCGAGCGGCTGCTTTCCGATCTGCCGCTTCCCGACGCACGCGACGACCGCGGCTTGCATTAAATACGGTCTGCTACCACACAAAAGTGGCGCGCGGCCCCTTTCGTTATCTGCACAACTAGTAATTTAAGTTGCAGCGTTTGGAAAAGGGAAATAATTCTCTTGAGCTCGTCCTTGCCGATCGCGAGGGAAGCCACAGTGCAATCAAATAAATTCGGGGGTTCTAAGTGCCAAAACCATGCCAAAACCACGAAATCATTATGAGGCCCGCTGTAATGGGTAGTCTCAGGAATAATTTTAACCTCTGCGGGTTCTTTAACGTACACAAAAATGAAAGCACACGGTAACAAGGGTGTTCTTGCATTTCGGCCCTATCGAAATGCGGCCGCCGTGGCTGGGAATCGAGCACGCGTCGTAGAACTTAGCGGCGCAACACGCATACATTTACCGCTAACAAACGGCGGATGCCACCACAATTCAACAACGCGACACGACTAAACAAACGGCCGTGCACTAAAAACAGGCATATGACTATTCCGCTTTCAAGATATTACACGCGAATGCGAAAGTATGAGACTTACTTGACTCGGCCGCGCACTGCAGTTATCCATGCTTGTCGTCTGTCCTTCTCGTACCACTTCCCAGGAAATCTGTAGAACATCACGGGCGGCGTAGGACCTTTCGTGTTTTCGAGGCTGCTGTGGCAATCGACAACACATCAGTATTGCGTGCCAGCTTTCCTGGCTGATGAGGTCGCACTCGGCATCGCAAAAACCACGCGCACGAGCGCTCCCGCCGTACAGAACACGGGCGCGCGCCAGCGCAGCGACGACCCTCGAAACTTCCATCGGTCCGCTAGGGGAGCATTCCGCGCTGGTGCCGCGCGGGCAAACTTTAGGTTATGGCGGCGAGGAGTTACGGAGTCGCCATCTATCGGAAGCGCCTCGCTGGCGTAGTATGAGGGATCACGTGGCACGCTCTTCATAGGTTTTGCTGTCAGCGGCCACTGAAAACACCACGCGCGAGCTCTCCCGGACATTTTTGTAAGTACTTTCGTAACGAGAGAAGTTTCTTAGTGTCTAAATAATAATCTAGGGCAAAATGATAGCACACAATCGTTTACAGACGCTATCTCTTTACCGAATACGTACAGTGAACGCCATTGCGCGCGGTTGCCGCGATATGGAGTCTCCCGAACCGGCTTCTTGCGTCAAAGGCAGGTAAACGCCGAGAGCAAACTATGTGAAATAGGTTCTTGTAGTGTTTGTATAACTAAATGGAGCGTAATAGAACGAAGCCTCAATGCAGCGATCGCGCAGATTCGCAGCGACCGACTACGCGTCTGCATGCTTGTCCGCGCACTGTTTCGATTTCTCCGCACGCGCGTTTTCTCACCGAGTCATGAGCTTTAGGCCGCAGAATATGAGCATTTGACAGTATACAAGCAACCATTGTTGCGTGGGCGCTATCAGAGCTATTCAAAAATAATTTCATTGTAGAGACTTCGACGCCTACGGGGACTGTAATGTGCCGTCGCGACGATTCAATCTTTCTTTCTTCTAAATTCTTTGACCTTTCAATATTATTCCTCGAGTTGCGTCGCACTGTATGTTTATCGGTGTGCTCAGCGTGCAATTTCCCGCTGCTCCTTTTTTGTAATCCAGTGCATTAATTCAAAACACAAACATGACCATATGCCATGCTTTTTTTTAAATGTGCTTCTATCCGCTGCCTTTCCACTCCACTGAACTTGCCAGTATCTATAGCATCGACAAGTTCATAGATCAAACCGTCATGACATTAGTCGGGCAGCGGACTCGGGCGAGCGTCTCAGTGCGCGTTTTCAGAACATCGCAGACCGGGCGCCGTAGCAGAAATCTTCCTTGCGTCTGTGCTTGCTGCATACCCGAGTTGTAGCCGATGACTGTTTGCCGGTTTCACGTTTCGCGAGCCAAGCTTCACGCAGCGTCTTGTCCTGCGGCTACGTGTGAATAAGGCTGACACCGGCCTCCGTTACGTGCGTCCTGCCCTGCGGCACCGAGCAGTAGTTGACCATGTTGCGCGCCTTCAAAGGCAGTCACTACCTATTGTAGTGCTTTGAAGCGTTGTGAAGGAGAAACTCGAGACGGGAAAATTTCGCCACTAAATGAGGACCGCAGCGTAGGAGGGAATTTAAACTCGTTTTCAGCTCGCTTCGGCGCGCCCGAAGCAGCCGACGCGGCCGCTATGTCCACGTGATCCCTCCTAGCACGTCACGCCGACGGTGGCGCCAGCTTTTCCAGTGGTGGAGCTCGAGGCCGAGCGACGGCGCGAGTTAGAGCCCCGTTTCTCCTCTGTCGTGACGTCACTGTGTCACGTGGTATTGAAGGCGACACCGCCGCGCCTGAGGAGCTGGGTTGAGCTCTAGTAATATGCTTCGCATAAAACTATAAATTAATGGAAATGAAAGTGAGCGAGAGAGAGAGAGAGAGAACAACTTTAGTGAAAATGCCTGCAGAGTCGGTTAGGCTCCCTCCACGCAGGGAGGACAAGCTTTTACCGCGACGCGGCCACTACGTCAGTCTCGTGCATTGTGCTCCTCGAGGTCTTGGTTCCTCGATACTTCAGCGGATCCGAGAGGGCCGTCGCCCCCTTCCTGGGGGTGCTGCCCCCCTTCTCCTCGGTTTCGCGTGGTCGCTGCCTCTCTAGAGGAAATGAAAGTGGATGAAAAAACAACTTGTCCCAGGTGGAGAACGATCCCACAAGAAAGTGGATGGAGAAACGGCGCCGTGGTAACTTAATTGGTAGAGCTTCGCACTCGTAATGCGAAGGTTGTGGGATCTTTCCCCACCTGGGGCAAGTTGTTTCTTCATCCACTTTTATTTGCATTAATTTATCCTTTCTTTATTTAATTTATTAAGCACAAGTAATTTCCCATATGTTGTCATTGGTGTCAGTGTTTGTTGGCTTCTTATGATGTGACTAACAAAAATCGGGACCCTCGGTTAACTCCCTTTCTTCTCGTTCAGACATCACGTGGTATGTCGTAGCACTTAGCGATCGTAGGAGGAGGGTGTGGCTGGTACAGGGCTGTCAAATGAGCACGCCCTCTTTAACAGAAACAATCTTGACATGAAATAATTCGAGGTATTATTTCTAATGCCTAATGACAACAGGGAACATTGGTGAATTCTGCATCATAAACGAAAGCAGTCATTGTTGTAAAGTTAAGTACGAAGTATAAATTGAAGTTAGTAAAGGTCCACGCACCGACGTGCAGTCGTGATGAAGCAAACCTTTTCTGTAGAGACGTATACTTAGCATTGAAAGGGAACAAAACTAAGTATGGCGCAGACATGGACGACTTCAATGCGAAAGCGATGAAAAAACAGACTTCGTAGGGAATCGGGAGCTATGGCATTGATTGTGGAAATAATAGAGCAGATATGTTTGTTGAATTTCCGGAAATTATTCGATAGCAAATAATGAATATCTTTTTCCGGGAACGCAGTGAACATTGCAAAGACCGAAGTGAATGAATAAAAGAAATAGAATGATAACTCAGAATGAAACCTAAGAATGTGCAGATTTATAGGTGTTGGGCACAGTAAAGAACAGTGATCACAAGTTAAAGAGTTATAGAACTGGCATTAGTTAGGGGGAGAGAAACGAGAAAAATAGAAAGTCGGCCAATCTTGTAGCGATAAGTAAAGAGCGAAGGAATTCTAACGTGGGCAAGAAATATGATACTTTAGTGCAGAAGGATGTCGATAAAGCAGAGGTAATTAATGAGACCTAACTTTAAGGGCCTGAGTTGAAATTAGAGGTTAGACGCCATGAGAGGCAGGCTTTCTCAAGCAAACAATGACCTACAAAGGCACGACAGCACATAAAAGTGCCCAATTGGAGAGATGAGTCTGAATCGGTGGAAGTAAAAGCTGCAGTGATTAAGAAAATAAAAATAAGCTGGATTCGAAATTATAACATTTCACAAACATCGGAAGCATTAAATCAGGAAGGAGGCTTGCTATTGGCAGGCTACCAGTAGTACGCAGTATAAGAGAAGCAGGTCGACGTCATCAGCACTTTCGATTATATAATAAAAGATGTAGAGCGAATTTCTACTGTGTGCTACAGTAACCATAAGAGCCATGTAAACAAGACTAGACGTTGGTAGAAAGAGGAAATGAAAGTGTCATGTGTAGCCATATTGATGAGGTCAGAAAGACTTTCCAAGCATGTTTAGGGGAAATGTGGCAGAACCTACAATAAGAGCCAAGTGGATAAAACATGGTGGGGATTTTATGCTCGAAAAGCTTGAGACCCTTTATACGCAATCCATCAATATGAACTAGGAAAGAACGGCGCCAACTAAGACAATCACGAGCCGAAGAACAACAAAAAACAAGCGCCAACTTCATCAGTCTTTATTCATTGAAATATCAGCAAATATAAGGCTAATCACAGACATGCGCACAAGGACCACAATGCATCATTTGCCAAACCGTCCATGATATGACATTTCGCTTTGAAAGAGGCTCACAGAAGTATCCCTTCTGTGACCTTTATTTTTCTGCATGCTAGTCCGACCAACCGGTAATTGTGCCGCAGGAATCACGTGGTGTCGCTAGTGCCAACATCTCCCGCATGCTAGCGGAGAGGAGGAAGAGAACTTTGATAAAGCGCACATCCCCTCCATGTAATGTCTGCTGTCGCCAGTTACTTTGTTCAAATAACCCGCTCGACATTGCACCAGTAGTAATTGGGTGGGGCGGCTCGTTAGTATTTAAGACAACACAACTTCAACATTCTTTTCTACATTATGCCTAAGAGTATCGGCCACATGACGCGTTCGGCAGCTATCTATTAAGGAAAAAATAGTCTGGAGATTTAATGCCAAATTTAAACAGGTAATGAGTACTTTAATCAGTAATTTACCCTTACAGTGACCGACACACCGCATTTTGTATTTTCATTTATCGCAGTTCTTGTGCTAATGACATTTTAAAGCCCACAGAAAGCAATATAACGTGAACATTTTCTCGCAAGCTGTGTTAGCGCATGGTTTCACGTCGCAAAACCTTGCGCGCAAGTGTGCCGGCAATAGACACAAACGCGCATGACGAGTGAAATGGAATAACGTGTCCGAGTAAAACTCACAACAGTTACACTGTTGTCGATTCACGCGTCCTTGGTCCACTCGGACGTTCAACGTGGGAGGCTCCTGGGCGGCGCTCTGAACATTGGCCGCATCCGCGCCGCAAAGCCGGCGGTGCATCAAGACGCGACGTGACCGCAGCGCTTCCGAAGTGTTCTCCGCCAGCGCTCGCGACACACCGACGTTGCAGGGTTCCGACAGGAAACCACCGCACGCCGTCGTTCTAGCGCTTCGCCAACGATGCGAGTGGCCCAAATACCCGCGGCAAGACCGGCCGAGGTTTCTATGTTCTCCTTCGTACCCTTTCTTTCCGGTCTATCATTTTTTTCCTTTTCCCCAGTGCGTTCCGCGTACGCATAACTTCGCTCACGTACCCGTTTATGCGAATCCGGCGCATTTGGAATTGTTCCACCCAGAACGGAGTCTTGGAATATAAATAGTGCATTTAGATGCATCAGAAGAGACAGAGACAGGAAAAAAGAGAGAGAAAGACAGAGAAACAGACGACGCAGTGTAGGCAACGTAGTTTCCACAAAGGGCTAACACTATACGTCGTCCTTCAACCTTCCGAAACCCATTTTTCAAGCAGCAATCTCCCCATCTTAGCTGCCGCCCATCAGTTTCGTCCAATTTAGCCAGCTATCATTACCGGACAGTAAAGAGCGCTCCCTTCTCTGTGTGCATTTACGGAAGCATTAATTCGGCTGCGCAGGAATATTTACAGACCAGAGCTAAAACGCTGGGAATCGCTCATTACATATTCAGTGAATATATCAGAACCATGAATGAATGAACGAGTGATGTCGGAGCGATGGCCCTCTCTTTGGCTGCTTCCGTCAGGAAAAAAATTTCATCGGACAATTTGTTTTGCTCTTAAGCAAGTGCACATCAGGTTGCCAAACAAGGTCTGTCAGAATTGACGCTATTAGATAAGTTATTTTTATAGCTGAGTTTTTTAAAGGCTAGCATCAAGCGCAAGTGCGCACACTACAAAGGCAAATTAATAACCTGTTCCATTATGAATGTGTAGACGCAATAGAGGTAAGGCGCTCATTATTTTTTCGCAGAATGACTAAAGACAGACAGAGACAGACGGATCAAACAAACATTACATGCTTACATAGTGGTTTGATTCCAAAAATGACCAGATATATGTACTTGAATACAAATAATAAAGACGGTGTTGACACTCTACACGTGCGTGCCGATACTCAATTTCGTTTTGGGAGAAGGACAGAGAGGCCATACTCCACCAACGGAGTGCATCTCTTCAGTGTTTGCAGTGTTTTATTACTTATTTACATGTACATGGTCAGCGACTTTTAGGCGAAAACATTTCAATATCATTCAAACGCTCACCACCCCTTAAATTGAGTGTGAATTACATTCGATTAACGTTCCAGTATAGATATCCGCATTAGGCTCCGCGAGGCACATTTTCCCTTGTAAGCGGAAAAAAAGTAAGGCAGAACACATCCCTGATATCATGTGGGTGAAACTTTCTTAGCTTTGGAGAACTGTGTATTGAAACACAACACATGGTATGTACAATGTGTAGTAGTGCTATAACTTAACGCTACTATACTACAAACTGTTTTTATTCCATTTCTGCAGTTAAGCCTCCACGATCTGCCAAAATTTCTTTCGGGCTACACCCGCTTCGCTTGTCTGTAACAGGACGTCACAAAAACGGCAAAAACTCTCCATCTCATAGGACGTGTGTGCAATTATTATGCATGATTACACCGAATAAAAGAAAATCATTTATTTCTGATTCGACACCTTTTTCCCCATTATCATTTCGCTGTTGGTCAAAAGTTTTCGGGCAGCGCCCACTTGGCTTATTTTTTAGGTGACGTCGCGAAACCGGGAAAACTCACCACGTCAATGTGACGTGTAAGCGTTAAGGATGCACTTTTTTTTTTGGAATAGTCGGGAACTGTCCCGTTATGAAACGAATACCTACCGGAATGCCTACCGATCTCTCTGGCACTGGCTACTCAGAGCTGCCGGGGAGAACGGATTTATTTGCGTATTATTACGATACCATCGAGCGATAATCAAGAGACGAGCCGCCGCGAGAAGGACGATGATGTTGGTCGGTGCCCTTGGCACGAGCGAGGGTCGGCCTGGCTGCCTGGCTCCAGTATGAATAGCCTCTTTCGTCTATGTCTTTTCACACGTAACATTCTGGTGGAGGTTAGCGAGCCCATCCTCACCACGGAACTCCGATATGGATGGCGCATCGAGCTTGTCGCCATGCCTCCCGGTGACGAGCCCGCCTCTGCAACGGCTTCTGCTTGTCCGACTGCTCCTATCGTCATGGTTTCTCCACATCGCGACCCAGCTGTGTTCTCTTGCCTGGAGGAACACGATGTTGACGGCCGATCAAGCTTTATGAACACTGCAGTGCTAATAACAGGTGGGACCAAACGATTATGCTCGCCAATGTCATCTTTTATCTCGGCGGCATCCCACTGCCGCTTACGCCCCACCGGCTTTCTTCGCCTGCCGCCAAAGTCAGTAGCCTACACTGAACTGTTGTCTTTCCCAGTAGTTCCTGATGGCGAGTACCTCGTCACTCCTCTGCCCGACATTCCAATACAGTATGACGTTACCGTACCTGACAGTATGCTTACTATTACTGCGAACCACCCTCGCATGCCTGTCTGTAACTTTGGATTAGCAAAACAAATTCTGCCGCAAGGTATTTGCCTTGCCACCGTTGAATGTCTCGGTCACCAATACGTGGCAGCGTTATCGACCGATGGTTCTCGCGAGGTTAGCATGCCCCTCGCGCCAACCTCGGGCGCCGATCCCAACATAAAGAAAATGGTTGCGACGCACCTGTCCTCTGCACAGGCAGGACAGATCTTTGCCAAGTATTATCGTCCTACCGAGATATTTTCGACTTCGACGATCGCCCTTTAGGCCAGACGCTCGCGGTGAAGCATCGGATTCTTACTGCCGATGCTACGCCTATTCACCGACGACCGTATCGAGTTTCTGCGTCGGAACGCCGAGTAATTCAAAATGAAGGGAACAAAATGCTAGATAAAAACATCATCGAGCCTTCTTGAGGCCCTGGGCGTCACCTGTGGTGTTGCTTAAGAAGAAGGACTGCACGTGGCGCTGCTGTGTAGACTACCGTAATCTGAACAGCATTACAAAGAAGGACGTCTACCCGCTCCCACGTATAGACGACGCCCTTGACTGCCTGCATGGTTCCAGCTTTTTCTCGTCTATTGATCTTCGTTCGGGATATTGGCAGATTGCTTTGACGATATGGACAGAGAAAAAAACCGCGTTTATCACACCTGATGGCCTGTACCAATTTAATGTAATGCCATTTGGATTATGCAACGCCCCTGCCACGTTTGAGCATATGATGGACTCCTTGCTCCAAGGTTTCAAATGGTCCACATGCCTCTGCTACCTCGACGACGTCATCGTCTTCTCGCCAACGTTCGACACTCGCCTTGAGCGTCTAACAGCTATACTTGATGTATTTCGAAAGGCGAAGCTGGCACTTAACTCGTCCAAATGTCGGTTTGGCCGCCGAAAAATTACTCCTCTGGGCCATCTCGTTGACGCTTCCGGAGTACAGCCTGATCCCGACAAAACTCGCGCTGTCCGATAGTTTCCGGTTCCGATGACAGCTGCAGACGTTCGAAGTTTTGTAGGGCTGTGCTCGTACTTTCGTCATTTTGTTCCAGATCTTGCGACAATTGCTGGATCCCTCACTAATCTTTTGAAGAAAGGCGTACAATTCTCGTGCGGTACTGTAGAAGCCACCGCCTTCTCTCGTCTCGCCACTCTTTTAACCTCACCACCCATTCTCGCCCACTTCGACCCTGATGCCCCTATAGAATTGCGTACAGATGCCGGCGGTCATGGCGTAGGTGCCGTCTTAGCCCAGCGTCAGTGTGGCCAGGATCGCGTTATTGCTTTTGCGAGCCGCCTCCGAGCACCATCGGAGCGCAACTATTCCATTACGGAACGAGAATGCCTTGCTGTTGGCTGGGCGGTTGCGAAGTTCCGTCCTTAGCTTTACGGTCGCCCTTTTTCCGTAGTCACTGACCATCATGCTCTCTACTGGCTCTCATCGCTAAAGGATCCTACATGCCGGCTTGGTTGATGTGCTTTGAGGCTACAAGGAATTTCATGTTCCGTGGTGTACAAATCTGGCCGCCTGCACCAAGACGCTGACAGCTTGTCGCCTTACCCTGTTGACGACTCTGACTCCTCCAATATTGCCAGTGCTTCTTGCGTATTTTCTGTATCACAGCTGCTTCATTTCACCGACGAGCAACGCCGTGATGCCTACATCAGAGCACTCATCGACCGTTTTGAACACTCTCCGGCCGACAATGTTCTGCGCCACTTCGTCTTCTGCGACGGTACTCAGTACCGGCGTAACCTTCATCCGGATGGCTCTGAGATCCTACTTGTAATACACCTTCGCTCCACCGTTCTAGAAGAGCTTCACGACGCGCCAACGGCAGGACATCTCGGCGTATCTCGAACTTATGACCGTGTACGTCACCGTTTTTTCTGGCCGGGCCTTGCCCGTTCCGTACGACGTTACGTCGCCGCTTGTGAACTTTGCCAACGGCGCAAGAAGCCTTCCCAGCTCCCCGCTGGTTGCCTGCAGCCGCTCGACATCCCTGCCAAGCCCTTTCATTGTGCCGGCTTAGACCTTCTGGACCCATTTCCGGAATCTACATCAGGAAACAATTGGGTTGCAGTCGCGGCGGACTACGCGACCCGCTACGCCGTGACCCGTGCTCTTCCGACCAGTTGCGCAACTGATTTATTTATTTATTTATTCAAAATACCCCCAAAGGCCCTCATTACGAGGGTTTTACATGGGTGGGGGGGTGGTCAATCACAAGCACTGGTTGTAGTTTGTACATACTAAAAACAAGAGAGGTTAACAGAAGTAATAATACAGTGAAACATAGTTAATATACAAGATAATTAGGTCACAATTATTACAGAGAAAACGTTAGTACATATTAGGAGAACATAAGGCAACTGCACTAAAAACACCAACAAATATCGAAAAAACTGTAAAATTCCTAAAAAAGAATAATAATACGATTAGTCGACAAGTCGTGAGCGAATTAAATGTTGAAACTTAGTCAAGTCTGGTTCCGTGGCAATGACTGATGGTAAGGCGTTCCATTCAGTTATTGTGCGTGGTAAGAACGAAGATGCATAATGGGATGACTGGCAGTTAATGCGTTTGACTTTGTATGGATGGTCACGGCGTGGAAAAATAACTGTTGGTGACTGAAAGAAATCATCGTGAAGTGATGGATGGTGATAAAGCTTATGGAAAAGTGTTAGGCGAGAAATTTTACGGCGAAGTGCTAAGTTGTCCAAGTCAGCTTTATTCTTTAACGCGGTGACGCTGGTGTAACGTGAATAATCTGAAAATATAAATCGCGCAGCACGGTTTTGCAAGGCTTCGATGTTACTTATGATATACGTTTGTTCGGGATCCCAGATGGCAGACGCGTATTCTAGTTTAGGACGGATTAATGTTGTGTATGCTAGTTTTTTAACATGCATTGGGGCTTCTTTTAAGTTATGTTAAGTCCGAGAGTACGATTTGAAGAGGCAAGGGTAAGGTTAATATGATTATTCCATGATAAGTTTGATTGAAGATTGATGCCAAGGTACTTGTAAGTAGTTGCGAGTTCCACAGGGTTGTTATCAAGGGAGTAGGTGGTTAGAATTCGTGGCCTATTGGTGAAAGACATGAGTTTAGTTTTGGAAATATTTAATGGCATTAACCAATTAGAACACCATGCACTTATTGCGTCCAGGTCAGTTTGTAGTAAGTGGCTATCGGTGTTACTTGTTACACATCGGTAAACTACACAATCGTCTGCAAATAGTCTGATTTTAGATGAAACGCAACTGGGTAAATCATTAATATAAATTAGAAAGAGTAAAGGACCAAGTACGCTGCCTTGTGGAACTGCAGACGTAACATCAGCATAACATGAGTTGGAATTGTTGACTGATGTAAACTGAATTCTAGATGAGAGAAAATCTAGATGAGAGAAAATGAGAGAAAATGTTGCGGACTTCCTCCTACATGATATCATTCTGATGCAAGGTGCTCCGCTTCAACTGATAACACACCGTGGCCGTACGTTTTTGGCCAAAGTCATCGACGACATCATGCGTGCCTGCTCAATACAGCATCAATTTACCACCTCCTACCACCCCCAAATGAACGGCCTCACTGAGCGTTTGAACCGCACTCTCACAGACATGCTATCCAAATACGTTTCAGACGACCACCGTGACTGGGACCTGGCTGTACCTTACATTACCTTAGTGTACAACTCTTCCCGTCTCCAAACTGCCAGCTTTTCCCCGTTTTGCTTCTTGTATGGCCGCGAACCGACGCTACCACTGGACACTGTGCTTCCGTCCGCCACAGCTTCAACTAGCGATTATGCGCGTGATGCAATCGCCCATGCTGACCATGCTCGCCAACTTGCGCGCGCTCGGTTACAATTGTCTGAAGACAAACAGAAGCAACGCTACGACCTCCGTCACCGTGATGTCCATTTTGTTCCCGGCACACTCGTGTTGCTTTGGTCACCATCGCGTAAACTTGGCCTTTGTGAAAAACTGCTGTCCTGTTACACAGGCCCATATCGCATGCTCCGCAAAGTGACCGATGTCACGTATAAGATCGTTCTAGCCACGCGCACTACGTCCTCCGCTGTGACAACCAGTGACATTGTCCACACCGCCTGACTCACACCCTACAACTCTCTACGCGCCTTGGATATTTAACAGGCGGTGAAGGCGCTTCTGCTGCCCGGGGGGGGGGGGGGGGGGGGAGTAGTATTACGATATAATCGAGCGATGCTCAAAAGACGAGCCGCCGCGAGAACGACGATGAAGTTGGTTGGTGCCCTTGGCGCGAGCGAGGGTCGACCTGGCTGCCTGGCTCCACTGTAAATAGCCTCTTTCGTCTGTGTCTTTCCACACGTAACACTATAATCCAAATTTTACTTGGCAGTACAACGTTGTCGAGCCCTTTCGATGCATCTACGACATCGCTTGGCCAACTCGTCGCTGAGGATCCGTTTAAGCGACATTTTGAACCTTCCGTCGCACGCCGCCGGAATTTTTAACCAGCCATCACAAGCCAAGTAACGAGACGCGGGCCAATCCCAGACGCCGGCGTTACCCTCATCGTCCGGTTATCTACATTTAAGGCGCTATATATATATATATCTATTATCTCGGCCCCAGCGAAGCCCTCTTCATTTCTGCGTGGTCCTCGTCTCTTGTCGGCCACTTAGATGAGAAAAACCTGTCAAAGTAGGGTATGCTATTCACTTTGAAATCAAACAAACGAGACCTCCTATTAACGAGGGCAGCGCTTGATTAGGTGCTTCAAACAACGCTGCGTGTTACCGTCCAATGCTTGCGTCGGTGGTTACTTAAATTTGACGTCACAAAATTGCAATAAAAACCAATTAGAATAGTTTTACTTTATAGGACCCTAGGTATTTTTATTTAAAGATTATAATATGATAGCCATGGTATCGGCTCGTTTCTTCGTGTTCAAACGAGTCAAAACGAGTCAAACGCCACAGTCGACCTGGGCTGATTAGATATTCAGTGTTAAGAGCGCGGCGAGGCTACAGGGCGTGGGGTCCAAATTAGGCGCTATATAATCCGATACAGGACTATATGGAACAATTTCCATGAGTTGTGGGTGTCTGGCGCTTTGACGTCATTGTGCACCTGCACAGTCGATTGCGATTCGATAGAAGATACTTCCAAAGCCGTAGTAAGGGGCTAAGAAAGCTTTAATTTATACGTGTTCAAGTTATACTGGTTTAAATAACTTATGAGGCGTTTTCCCCGTAGGTGGGCGACCCTGTACCTATATATCTTCGTTTTTGGAAACAAATCGTCAGTTAATGATCTAGCATTGGTTCTGCCTATTTTAACGCTTTCTGCGTCTTAGTCGTTCCGCTAATAGAATGCATTATTTCCATCGAAACCAATTAGCCCAGTTTGTCATTCTCTCTACCTATTATTTGATGCCTGAATACTTTGCAGTAATAAAGAAATAGAGCAACTGCACGTACTGAATATAAACTTCCGTGGCTTCCTGAACTCACGTGCACAACTTTGTGTTTATGCTGTCTGACTGCATTCAGTGCTTTTGTGCGCATTTTGTGATAACATTTTTCTGTGCCAACCGGCGAAGCGTTGTAATAAGGGGTGATCAGTTTTAGGGTTACCGGATTTTTTCGGATCCCCTGTTGCAAATTACATAATTCTAGTTACCCGAGCTGGATTCGAAAGAGAAGTGGAAATTGCTTGCACGATAAATCGAAAAAAAGATGCAATAATTCAAGATTTCGATTATTAACATCTTAATTAATTACTTTATGGCCCATATTGAAATTTAGGAAATGTAACCGGAAAGTTTGCAAGGCGTATCCACTTGACGTGAATTACCAAAATGACACCAGTTTGGAGATATGCGTCATCAAATTCCCTGTAAAAAATGCGCCGTTGTTCCCCTTACTTTTTTAACAACACGCTCTTTTATGCATTGAAGCACAATAGTAACTAGAAAGCCCATGTATTTCGTCCCACACTTTGGGAATTAATATACCGAAACTGGTGTCATCCTGGAAATTCATTTCAAGTGGATATGTCTTGCAAACTCAGCGGCTAAAATTCGTAAATTGCAACATGGGTCATAAAGTAATTAATTAAGAAGTTAATTAGCAAAACTTTGTTAAATAGTTGAATGTGTGTTTCGATTTGTCGTACTAGTAATTTCTGCCTGAACGAATAATCCACCTCGAAGGAAAGAATTGCTATCAGCTACAGGCGATATTTCAAAACTAAACTTAAAAATGATCACCCCGTATATTATATACACTAGCCTCGTACGTCGCATGACATATCGCATTGAAAACACTTTAGGTAGTTATGCATTAGCATTATTTAAAGTTTGGCGTGCCCTTCTCCAGTCACTTCAGTAAATATACTTTCGTGTCTTGACTTCAACAGATTTATCATGTCCAGTTTAATGCCTAGGATTGCTCTTAGAGAACTCAAAGGAGGTATAAAATTTATGAAAACGTCAAATGAGAAATGCGAATAAACTTCAAATGATAATATGTGGTATTCCCTCTTTCACTTTCTTTGACCTAGAAGCCTCCGACTGGGCAAAAACATTTTTCGTGAAGGATGCCGGCGAATCAGGTCATGTGACTGGTAGGCCAGCATGTATAACCTACAATTAAAAAGAACAATGTAGTCTGAACAAGAAAAGTGGAGCAAATTACGCAAACTCCGCCTCACTAGATAAAGCTATACAACACAATTAAACGCTCTTCTACAAAGTTCCTTTTTCTCAAAGGAGAAAATACATACCCTCTCTTTGCGCTAATAGCGCGCCATGTGGCTCAACGGTTGTGTTGCAACGCAGAGGGAAGGCCTGTCCAGACATTTCATTGTAAATACAAATATTCTTCGCTGTTCTTCGCGTTGTTTCACTAGGAGATGTTCCATGAAAGCGAGAAGAACAAAATAAAAAATAAAAAAGGAAATTAATCGATGGCTTTCTTTTCAAAGGCGGATATTCGCCCTGGGGTGAACCAGCCCCTTATCGCATTGCGATCCGATGTTCCAAGGGCGAGCGTTTGGCATTTTGAAAGCTTTAATAAATATTTTATCGCGTTTCAACAATTCTCACTTTTTTTTTGCCATTCGTTCCGACATGGCTGAGGTGTAGCCATTATTGGGGCTGGCCGTTCGGCGCAACGCTTGATAAGAAAAAAATACACGACAAGGAAATGAATCTGTCTAGTGTGCGTCAGTCTTATTAAATTCTGCTCTAATGTATGTTTCGTTATTTTTGAAGTAACTCCCTTTGCAGCAACCTGTATCGAGGGAAACGTATCTTCACTTTCTTTATTGGGACATTTTTTTTATGAAGACATGTAACAAGATCAGGAGAACAAGGGAATGGAAGAACGGATAGCAGCGAGAAAAACAAAAAAGATTACCATTGTTACTCCATAAATACCAGTTTGCTTACGATTGGTTCACCTTTCTTCGCCCCGTTGTAATCCTTGTGCCAGAAGTTGCTTGTTGTGGGTCTTCGCTTCAATATGAGGACATAAATGCAAATTCCAAAAATGGCCACAGGCGGGCGTTCCAGCTTCAGCTAAGTGCGAAGAATGACGGGAAAATAGAGACACACACTGGGGTACTGCAAGGGCGCTGCGTGCTGACTGGCACAGGCAGGCGAAGTACACGTTGATAGCCGCAATAATCGTAAATCTCGGCATAATTTCTTCACGGGCGCGCAGCGATAATTAATACAGGTGTGCAAATACGTTGAAAACTTTATTTTTGTTCGAATATGACAAGTTAATCAGCCGTGCGACCGGCAGAATTCATGATAGTTACAAGTGGCTTTCTGCTGGCCACGACGAAAACAAATCCCCAGCCCTGGAGGTGTGCACGAGTGCTAACCCTCTGAGGAGAAATTCATCATTATACTTAGCACTATCGCAGGGAAAACCAATGAATTTCGTTTGTTAGAGCGTGCAGATCATCGGTGCTTTTTGGCAGAAATCCTTTATGCACGTGTGGTTCCCACATTTTTACGAGCCTCGTGGAGTGTATTGGAAAAGAATAAAAAATTTTGCGACACGGTTTCAGGTTTAAAAGAGAGCGAGAGAAGCATCATTGGGCAATTACCCACTGTGGGTACATGCCCTAACCTACACTAGAAGAGAATCCTTTCCTGATCACAGGGAAATTGAACAACTGATGCAACGCCCCCAATTAAAAAAAAATGGCGAATAGCGCACCGCAAGAAACGCTTTCACTGCCAACTGAATTTATAATTCTGTTACCTCAATATTTCTTTTTTTGTTGTTTTTCTGAGTAAATATTTTGGCATAACTGACATTTCAGTTCCCAAACCTACCGTATCTCTCAGCTAATAAAGAAGCCAGTTGGATTTTATTTTCCATACATTCATTCATTCCAATCTTCTAAGAGCTCCCGAGGGCTCTCCTAAAGTCGGTTAGCATCCTTATTAGTTCTTCAAATTTTGGCACGTTCCATTTATTGCCTCCAGAGAATGAGAACTAGTGACTACATTTACGCAGTATTATTTGATGTCTTCAGCTAATGCGGCTCATTGTATAACTTCATCGTTAATGTTACTTTATGAATATCTGCAATTTTAGACTCCCAGTTTAGTCACTCGGTAATTTTCCTTGACATTATGAAGTCCAAGTGACTACATGAATAGCTTCATTTAGGATTCCCTAATACCTCATTCGATTTAAGCCCATGTTTTCAAACTTCATGTATTTATTTATTTTATTTCTTTATAAATACTGAAGCCTCAATGAGGATATTGCAGGAGTGGGATGAACAACAAACATACAACATTTATAAACAAGCTTGCATGAATTGTGTCAATGGTTGTGAACGGATGTTGCCTGGTAATGAATTCCAGACTTCAAATGTGGATCGAAAGAAACTGTGTTTAAACGAAGTAGCGGGCGCAAAAAAGGTTGAGGTATTTAGAGCAAGGTGACTCCTCTTACATGGAGGTTTGAAAAAAGTCAAGTAGTTATCTAGAGAGGAGAGGCGAGGAGTATTGATTAACGCGTGAAGGAATTTTAGGTATTCAAGTTTGCGACGCTCTGCAAGAGGATGAGACCAATTAGGTGAAGAGAGTTAGACGGCAAAAATTCCTTGTCATATCTCCTACAAACAGGACGCACTGCCTTTTTTTTTGCACTGATTCTAGTTTTTTGGCGTCACAGTGTTTGTATGTGTTCCATACAACGCAGCCATATTGGAGGATGGGGCGAATGAGGGTTTTATATGTAATAAGTTTAGTTTCTTGAGGAGCAAGACACAGCGTACGATGTAAGTAACCTAGTCTTTTAAGGGCCTTGTTCCAGGTGACATCAATGTGTTTCGACCATGACAAATCGTCTATTAGTAGGATACCTAAATATTTGAATTCGAAGTTCGTATTTAAAGCAATGTTGTTAAAGGCATAGGCAAAGAAGGAAGGGCATGAGCATCGTGTAAAGGACATGGAGACACTTTTGGAAAAGTTGATATTCATTTGCCCTGCTTTAGATCAGTTACAGAAGTCAGCAAAATAATTGTTAAGTACAACATGCTGAGTAGGAGATTTAATTGTATGATATAAAACACAATCATCTGCAAAAAGCGTATTTTAACTGAAGGTGTGTAGGGGGAGATCATTAATATAGAGCAGGAATAAAAGAGGACCCAGTACTGAGCCTTGGGGAACGCCTGATGAAACAGGCATCTAGGGTGAGTTAGTAGAGTTCTAATGTACATATTGCGAGTGCTGGGAAAGAAAGTCTGATATCCAGCCAACCAAAAATGCATTTTTTTAGTATAGCGAACAGCTTGTCCATTAGTTTAGGGGGTGAGACAGGGTCGAACGTTTTTGCAATGTCTACAAAATAGCATCAATCTGCTCACCTATGTCTAAGGAACTGCTTATGTCATGAACGAATTCTGTCAGTTGTGTTATAGTGCCAAGGCCATGTCTAAAACCATGCTGGAAAGTGCATAAAATTGTGTTAGTTTCAAGAAATTTCATATTATGCTCAAAGATAATGTGTTTGAGTAATTTACATGAGTGTGATGTTAAGGAGATTGGCCTATAGTTAGACAACAATTGAACGTTACCCGACTTAATTAAGGGCCAACTTGAAGCAAGTTTGCACGAGGGAGGAATGGTGGCGGTTGAGAAAGATTTTCTAAAGATAATTCTTAGATATTTGCTGCACCAAAGTGAGTATCGAACGAGAAAAACAGTCGGAATATCGTCAAAACCACACGACTTTTTGTGTCTAAGTTTAGAATTAAGTTAAGTACACCCTCAGTACAGTGATACATCGTCGATTGGAGGGTATGGTTCGGAGTCAAAAATAGGGGTTACAGAGTTATCAGTCGTAAAGACATAGTGCACGTAGGTGTTAAAAGAAGAAGCTATTGTCCGGGAATCAGAAACTGCAACATTGTTAATTAATAACGTGTCCGAGGATGACCCAAGTGGTATAGCTTTCCGAAATTTTCGGGGATTAGCCAGCATTAATTTCGGCAAAGTTACCTTGTAATAAAATCCTTTACAGCAATCACTTTAGAACAGAGTTCCTTTTTGGCGCTCACCCACCGTGGTTGCTTAGTGGCTGTGGTGTTGGGCTGCTAAGCACTAGGTCGCGGGATCAAATTCCGGCCACGGCGGCCGCATTTCCATGGGGGCGAAATGCGAAAACACCCATGTACTTCGATTAGGTGCACGTTAAAGAACCCCAGGTGGTAAAAATTTCCGGAGTCCCCCACTACGGCGTGCCTCATAATGAGAAAAGTTGCTTTGGCACGTAGAACCCCATAATGTATTATTTTTAGTGCTATGGAACTGCATGAGTTTTGTTTAGTCACCAGAGCGTTTCGATCGACGTAATCGGGCCACACGACTTCATAAATGCAGGAGGTCCCTAGTCATCCAAGGAATTTCAGTGTTTGTTTTCTTTGTTTTAAAAGGAATAAAAAGGTTGATACGCTTGCTGACAACATTTTCGAAGAATCTTGACAAGGTATTAGTATCACTATTGGTACTTATTGGTTCAAACTCATGAGAAGAATCGCATAGGGCGTGTGTTATTGCCAAATCATCAGCGTGAATAAAGTCAGGAAATGTGCGGTAGATATGTGTCGTAGTCGCCACTATTATGTGCTGGAATCGGTGTTCGTGTTTGACGCGTTACGTCAGCAGCCATCGACAGCTGCGACTACCGTATCTGATCTGCCATCATGTAATGCATGTGTATAAGAGCAATGTACGATAGCAAAGCGGGGCTTCTTTCGTCACCCGGGAGCACGGCCTTCTAGACTGCTTCTTTGGAGAGCGCTTAGGCGTGCGCTCCCCACACAACATATTACACGCTCGAGGAAGCAACTCAAAGTATTTCTTTGTTTTAATTCATCTAATTCACTTACACAAGGCTTGCGTGCTTTGTTACTCTTTAAAATATATGAGATGGTCATTTTAAAGCAAAGTTTTTTTTTCCTCTTCCTTAAACTTTCCCGCTGCTGCTGCTGCTGATGCTGCTATTGCTGCTGCTGTTGCTGCTATTGTCTGGCACACCGCACCGGGGAGTGGTTCAGAGCGTGTGTATACATGACAGGAGCGAAGCAGAGAGGTAAGGCGACGAGAGAAACTCATTTCGACCTCGCCGCGTTGAATGTGTACAATGCCCTCTGCAGCTCCCTGTGCGTCGTCACATTAGCCTCGTGACAGCTGTAATTATCCACGATCACCCTCGAAAGCATTGCAGGAACTGCAGCGCTTACCTTTCTAGTAACGTGCGAGTCCAGAGAGGACGTAGATAGAACTGTAAAGACGATGGGGGGAAGAGGCAGCTCCCACGCAAGGGGGGAAGGAGCGGCAAATAGGGAAAAGGTGACGTGAGAAGGCAAGGAAACGCTACTACTGAACACGACAGCGGTTGCGGAGAAACTGGGTAAACTTAAGTTCAAGGTACGCTACAGTACGTTTCTGCTATTTATGAAAAATAAACACTGCAAATATGTCAAGCGAACAACTTACGCAGGGCATGCAGAAGCAGTGCCGCAATAATTAAAGGCACCGCAAGGTCCAGGTGACACTACGGAAGCCGTCGCACGTGAAATCAACACTTCTGTGCCCGCCGCGGTAGCTTTGCGGCTATGGCATTGCTCGAGGTCACAGATTTGATCCCTACCACGGCAGCCGCATTACGACGGGGGCGAAATAGAAAACGCACGTGCATTTAGATTTTGGGACATATTAAAGAATACCAGGTGTCAAAATCAATGCGGAGTCCGCCACTACGGCGTGTCTCATAATCCGATGGTTGTTTTGGCACGTACAGCCCCATAATTCACGTTTGATACTTCTGCCACGGTACATTTTTGTGCCATTGTCATGAATTTGAATCGGAAAGACAAACATTATCTATCGCATTGCGACGACTCAACGATCGGCCGTTGTCTGCGCAAGTGCTACTTGAAGACCGCCCCCATCGCTAGTCGGCCCACAACGCTATGAACGCCTTTCACTCGCTCGGGCTCCCCGGGTGCGTGCGCGAGCTCACCACGGATTTCTTCCCCCTCCCCTCCCTCCCTCTATTTTATCTTTCCATACCCTTTTTCCCGTCCCTCAAAGAAAGGGAGCCAACCAGACGCATTTCCTCCGATGTGATGGTGTGATGTGCCAAGTGAGGCAATGACAATGGTCAACCTTCTCCGAGGTTATGAAATATCGCGCACAACAACACCTCAAGCAAACACATCTCCCTCTGTGTTCTGTGTACTAGTGGTGCACACAAGGTAACGTTTAACATTCGTAACGTTCGCTCAGTAACGTTTAACTGAGCGAACGAGCACAGCGAAGGATGAAAGAGCGAACGTGGAGCGCAGCGGAGCATGAAAGACAGCGATAGCGAAGAGCGCGTGAGGAAAAAAGCGGAGGAGGAGGGTGCAGCGGAGCCATGAAGCGGAAAGCGGAGGAGGAGGCTATGGCGAAAGCTTGTGAAGAAAAGCGTACTACCGCGCAAGACGGGCCCTGCGGTGACGACCGCTACGAGATGGCGCCAGAGTAGCACTCCGCCGTCTGTTCATCGATGGCATGGGGAGAGCTTGTTCACCGATACTATCTACGGAAACAAAGCGCTGCGTGAGCGGAGGTCTGTCTGCGGCGGCTTCTGTGAATCGCGCCCAAGTGTCACCCACGTACTGCGTTTTGCGATCTCCCGATTAGCGAGGCAGTTAGCTCCATTTGCTGCGTTTGTGGTCTGCCGCACGAGACACACTTTCCGCGCCAGCCAATTTATCGCGAAATGAAAACGCGTATACAGATATTGCATTAGGGAGTGTCGTAATCGACAGAAATTTTTTTGCTCCAGAAAGAAAGTATACAACCTGGCTAGAATCCGAAGGCGGAACAATTTCTCGCAGCATCTTTGTGGCATTCTTCTACGAGGAAAGGATGGGGAATGAGAGCCATCCCTGAAATCAGGGGTGCAGTTTAACACAGCGTTCCAAAACGTTAGCTGCCACGAGGTCAGAAAGGGACAAACTGACACGCTTCCGCTCGTGACGCAAGGAAGAAAGTCCTTAATTCTAGAGACCAAACAGAAGCTAGAGCGCCCAACAGTGCTCTAGCTCGCGCTATGTGGGACGTGACGTATACGTGCCAGTCGTGTCAAAGAAGTAATACACTCAACCGCCTTCATAACGAACTGCTTGAGGCCTCCAAAATCCTTCGTTATGTAGGTCAGTTCATTGTAAGGGTCACGCAACGCACAACTCGCACAAGAACAGGTGCAGAGTTATTCCTTCGTTATACAGCTCATTCTGTTCTAGTAGCGTTTGTTGCAGAGGTGCTCGACTGTAGTTGGCGTCGACATGAGAGAAGCATGCGTGCGGTTTGAACAGTCACGCTGCTGTGCCTGCGACGTCAGAGGGTTCGATCCAACCATAAACATGGAAACGCAACATCGCTATTGTAACCGAATAAGACACGCAGAAGCCTACGAGTTATCGCTCATAACCACTGCCGCCACTCAGGTAAACCTTGTAGTCTTCTGACAAATACTTCGTCATTTATGATTAACGAGAAAATCAGAAAGCCTTGCTTAACCGCTTTGGTAGCAGCGAAAGCCTATTAGCTTAATATCTCTCATGCAAAGCCCTTAAAGAGCATAGACAAAAAAAGAGATGGAGGTACGTCTTCTTTTTCTTGAGCCGCTTCGCTGATCGCACATGTGTCGGTAAGTTCCCCTTCTCTGTCCGTTGTAATTAGAGTAATCTCTGCAATGCTACGCCATTCTTAATGTCTTAGAAACGAGCCCAATCTTCAGTCATGGTCCATTTTAAACAGCTTAGCTTGAGAAGAGCAGTTAATTATGTGGTTTTACGTGCCAAAACCACTTTCTGATTATGAGGCACGCCGTAGTGGGGGACTCCAGAAATGTGGACCACCTGAGGTGCTTTAACGTGCACCTACACCTAAGTACACAGGTGTTCTCACATTCCGCCCCCGTCGAAATGCGGCCGCCATGGCCGGGATTCGATCCCGCGAGCTCGTGCTTAGCAGCCCAACACCACAGCCACTAAGCAACCACGGCGGGTGACAAGAATCATCCGTGGTGGCAAGTGTGAACATGGCGGTGAGTTTACGATCGCCGTCGAAGCACAGCAAACACTCATGTGCCGGACATAACCAGAGTTAGGAAGCGCGAGGAAAGAAAATATAGCCTAAAAGGAAGACTGATGCAGTGATAAGACCGCAAAATGACGACTACAAATCTGAGTGTTCGCCTTCGTAGCCCAAGCTCCGGGGCCGTTATATCTGCGGAGGCGAAGACAGGCCATTCCCATGGGACACGAAGCTCTTACGTATGAGCGGCTCCTTTGTTAACGTTAGAACTGCTAGACCATAGCAAAACAGCGTCGGAAATGTACACTGCACAGCGAATGAAACGCGATACTCGGAGCACGCAGCTTCCACCTTCTTTTTGCTTTTTTTTGCGCCACAGGTGAGCTCTAGCTGATCACCGGGACCAGATACAGTCACAATGCGTCACAAAGGTTCTCACTTTGAATGTATACCACGATACATCAGCTCGTTGTTCCCAGCGCTTTCAGTCGGCGTAGAAAGCGCCCGCGACTATGCGCTTCGAGTATCGTGTTTCTATCGCTGAGTACTGTACGTACTGTTGCCTACAGACCACGCGTAATCAGTGTTTCTGCCGTTCTATCTGGTGAGGCCGCGATGAAAAACGATTGAAGTGAGTGCTCTAACCAGCTTCAGTCATGTTTCAGTAACCGTTTGGGCACCCAACAACGCAATACATTTGATCAGATTTGGTTTCACGTGGTATTTCGGCAACGCAAACTGAAAAAGGCGACGGAACATGTCAAATCGACGTAGCTGGTGGCAGTGCCTGCTAAGCGTGAGTCCCCGCTTCCTCGAAGCCACACCCGATCCCGGCGAAGATGTGCTCCCCCTTAACACACGAAGGGGTGATGGTGTAGAGGAAGCGCATACTCTTCGAGCCGGTGTCCCATTGGCTAGCCACCCGAAGCGCTTCAGCGGGGTGAGAGACAAATTTTGGATTTCCATAACCAAGCAGCCGAGTAAATGGAACGAGCGATCTCGTCACGCGACAGACAGCTCGTTCGTTTCGTTGTTCGTCGCCGTCACTCATCGCTGTCGCGCACAAGATCGCTCAAATGAGGTTGGTACTAAAAATAAGTGCATCCAATCGAATATCGCTTCATCGGAGGACAGACACGCAACGACTTGGAGTATTTACTCACCGCCATCAGGCTGAAATAAGGCCACGTGTAAATGATCACCAGCGCTAACGTATACCGTTCGAGCGTTAGTTGAAAGCGTTGTATCATTGAGAGAAAGATAATTCACCCTGAAGCGAAAACAGCCCTTTTTTGCCTTTACTCAGTCAGTTTTCGCTACCCGGAAGCGGAAACCAGTAGGCGCTCAATGGCAACGCGGTGACGTATTCAACGATGACAATGCCTATGTATACAGAGATGCTGTAAATAGGCTATAACAAATTTAGTTTTAACCTGTTTATGTATTATGATTGCAAATTAGTCAAGTTTGTCGATTCATCTTCTACAGCGCCCCTTTTTGACACAGACGAGCGGAAGAACAGAGCAACACAGGAGTTGATAGTCAGCACTGGTCCTGCGGTCTTTCGCTCGTCCGTGTCAAAACTGGTGCTGATGTATGTCTAGCCGGGCAACAGAATTATATAACAGTGATTTACAGCTTTATCTAGAAATGGGAATGAAGTGTTCGTGAAAAAAAGAAGGATTTGTGTAGTAAGCGTAAATTATTATTTTCTGTGAAAAGGGAATGCACGGTAAATCATTTACATAATGAGCGAATATTAAAGACGAAGTACTTGGCCCCATGGAGGTTAATTGTGTATTCTTCAAACGCCGCGAGTTAAAGCATGAAAACAAAATTTACTGATACAGGTCTCCTAGAATGCATTTCAACGCATAGCGTCGTCATTACGCTAGACAGATGTATGTCGATTCAAGCGTTCGTCCAGTTTTTGTAGTTCTACAAATAAAGCTGTCCTGTGTTTGAACTGCTACGCAACGCGGACCCATAGACAACACGCAGAGTAAGAATGGCACGCACGTTCCTTGTTCCTCAGTGCGCTGTACGTAGAAAATGATGCGTCGCCAACTCTCCCAAGTTTTCTCACTATATGGTGCGTAACCTTTTGTGGACGCTCGAGAATATTTCTCGTTCACATGACGACTTACTTTAAAAAAAAAAAAACCTAAAGTTGACTGATTATGCCTTATTTCCTAATGAAGCTACCAGTTAAACCTCGTAATTGTAATGTTTCTGAACATTTAAGTAGTATACCGGTAATACAGATGTTGAGCTGCAGTTGTTTGCACCGGGGTCACTGCTCCGCCTTTATGAACGTGTCAGACGTGGATTATGTTAAATATAGCTAGAAAAATTACAAACACAAGCATTCTGGTATTACTTCAGCCGGCATAGAGCGGGGATACGAACGTCGGACATGTAGTTTACGGGAACTGGCCATTATACTACCAGGCACTGCTGCGCTGTTGATCGTTGAGTCAACTAGTGCCTTGTTGGCGTCTTGTGCCATGTTTACGGGACAGTACTAATGAATTCACTGCCGGTGGTTCTGTTAACGTAGAGTCAATGTATATTGACCTCATTAATGTTTTCGGTAGTGTCATCGATAGTGTCCGCGCTGAGGTCAGTTCGGTGTGTACTAATGTAAGACTGAGAATGAAAGTATATATCATTCAGAAGTAACCCCGAGTTCAATGCAAAACAATATAGCATTTAATGGAAACGCGGTGATGTCAAGCAAGAAAATGAAACAAGATTTCACAGAAATACCTACGTGAAAATAGTCTTAGCAGATATCACGGTTTATTTACATGGAATTGAGTTATCGTGATAAAAATTGCTGCTCACTCTCCTTTTTCAGTAGGCCGTTAATTTGCACCGCAACAACATACCCTGCGGCAGAATGGTTCGGAACACAAGTTACAGGATTGCCTAAATATATCCAGCTGCATTAATTGGAAACAGGCAATAAAAGTGACAGCTAAACAGTCACCGCTTGCATAGCACTCCCACTGCATGCACGCTATAGATTTACATCTGCATGTTGTTCAGCCGTTCGAACATTCCGAAATTATGAATATCTAACTCTCCAATCTACTGCAGAGCAAGAGGCTGTTCGATTCGTATCGGAAATCTCGAACCTTTGTACGTCCTCAAAGAAAATTAATTGGACCTTTGTCTTTTGAGGGAGATGGGACAATGCATCTGATGATGAAAGCCCTGCTTCCACGACTCCTGCTAGTGTTTGCTCTTAATACGTTTACATTAGGAGTGTCAAAGTGGAGAAAGGGTATGTATGTGAATTGTGGGAAGACAGTCGTGGGGTAAAGATAGAGAGGGGGTGGGAAAAGCGTATGTATGTATGTATGTATGTATGTATGTATGTATGTATGTATGTATGTATGTATGTATGTATGTATGTATGTATGTATGTATGTATGTATGTATGTATGTATGTATGTTAGTATGTATGTATGTAGTATGTATGTATGTATGTATGTATGTATGTATGTATGTATGTATGTATGTATGTATGTATGTATGTATGTATGTTAGTATGTATGTTAGTATGTTAGTATGTATGTATGTTAGTATGTTAGTATGTATGTATGTATGTATGTACAGTGCAACTGACGGCGCTCTGTTCCAGATCACCGTCACTTGCACTTCGCTCCTCGAAGAGGCAGGGCGTCGGTCGAGTAAGCCCCTGATCAACACTTTGCAATGTGGTGAACGCGGTTTAAATCATAGATCCTGGACCTCAAAGAGCTGCGCCGTAAAGCTAAACGCATTTCTCTCGAATTTACTGCTACACTACCACTGAATTTTTTCCATGACAAGAAGAACAATGAAGGCGTTTGTGAGTAAAATCTTGCCGATATTGAACTGAGACAAACTTATTAAACATCAATTGTAGATTTCCTTTGATGCAGCAAAAATTTGTTTTCGGCATATACGTGTATAGACCTAGTGTAGTGAATCCGAGTGCCGCCATCAATCATTACCGACGCCTAGTTCTTCACGCAAGGGAATTTCTTAGCCAAGCTTTCCTCCTCTTAAGCAACCATGAAAAAGAAATTTCCGTGTAATGTGATGACACAACCTTGAGACAATGATTTGGAGCTCTCTTCGAATATTTTCAATTTATCACATTGTATACATAGGGTGGGGGATACACAGGAGACATAACGGATGACTTTTGGCAGAAAGCGACGTATAACACCTTTGTCACGTAACAAATGGGCTGTAAAAATTCTACAAAACAAATATGTGTGAAGTTTCGTTCGCGAGCAGAAACACCGAAGCTTTAAGAGACTCATGGAGGGGCGCAACGTGGGTTATAATAGATTCAGTCTGGCTTGCACACATTGACAGTTGCCCAACCCGCATATGACCTGGAAATGAAAGGAACCATAGATGGTACTGCAGTGACTAAAGCTTGAGAGCGTCCAATATTGAACTCATGACGAATGTGCATAAATTCTTGTGCAACTGGCTTCAAGAAACAATGCGCCCGCAGCCATTTCTAGCGCCTGCGCATGACGTCAGCCACTAGCGCAACGCATTCTGGAAACCAAGTATCGCAAGCACAGTCAGCTGGATTTATTTCCCCGAATCCGCCCCAAAGTACTTCAGCGAGGCGTGCGGACATTTCGCCTAGCGACGCAAAATTAAAAGAGAGAGAGAAAGTTTCGTCGTATTGTGTAGGGCAGCTAAGCCGTCATTTTGAGCAGGATTCAAAAGGTATTTATATAACATTATTTTTTTGTATGCATAAAAGAAGACAAAGCTCCATAAATCAAGTAAATCGCAGCCCTAGCTATCCCACACTTAACATTAATTTCCAGATAAGCTTCCGTGGAATGTAAAATTTTCATGACGATTACTTCGAGCTTTATTTGCCTGCTTCTTGTGCCTGCACTGTAATAAAATAAATAATCTGTGATTAAAACGATACGCATCTGACAGCACGTACTGCAAGCGAAATAGATACGCTTAACAGGCTTTCCACACATCACTACGGCGTAGTTTTTCATTGTTTTCCCGCCATTATTATTTCGTCATGGCAAATTTGCTTAATAATATCTTACACGCGTGGCATTATTATTGATATTAAAGACTGTCCTATGGCTCGACTCGAAAAAATACGTAATGAGTATCCTTCCTGTATTGACATATTTCAGAGTTCATTTGCTGTGTTTTGTATAAATGTAGATGATCATGCTCTATGACCGATTCCCTTTTACGCCCTCCTCCTCGTTTTCTGTTTATCGATTAGTTTCTCCACCTCGCATTGTTCCGTCTACCACATATGTGTTCCTTGTACATTTCCTTTTGCGCTGGCGTACTATTTTTTAAGTGCACCAGTGCAAAGGCTCCGTAGCTGTTCCTGGGCGCTATAATAAACATTTGATTGGTTGACTGAGTGATTGATTGATCTTATTATTAATATTATTATTATTATTAGTAGTAGTAGTAGTAGTAGTAGTCTTATTGCTATTTTTGTTTTTGTGCTCGTTGTTATAATCATGGCATGTACCTACAATTGGGGATGGGCCATGAAGCAGTTGGTTGCAGAAAACGCGCCGCCAATAGCTGCAGGATGACGCAAAGAACTAGAATTGGTAAAACTGGGAACAAAAAGAAATTAAATTATGTTATGGGATTTTACGTGCCAAAACCAGTTTCTGATTTGAGGCACGCCGTAGTGAAGGGCTCCGGAAATTTTTACCACCTGGGTTTCCTTATCATGCACCTAAATCTAAGTACAGGGGTGTTTTCGCCCCCATCTAAATGCAGCTGCCGTGGCTGGGATCCGATCCCGCGAACTCGTGCTGAGCAGCCCAACACCATAGCCACTCAGCAACCTTGGCGGGTAAAACTGGGAACAAGAGAACTGAGTATCTGATAATTCAGGCCACATGAATGGATTATTACGTTTTAAAGAAACAGAAAGAAGACTCATTTAACAATTATAAGGACCAAAAATAATTCGAGAGAAATGCTAATAGGTATAGTGGAGAAACTCGAAGTGCCTTGTCATCTTCTTCTGGCATGTACCCACAATCTGGGGTTGGGCAATTGGCGGAATACCATGCTGCGTCATTATTTCCTGTTTAGCTGATCAAGTGCTTCACGTGGTTTACTCAATCTCCCAAACGAAACCAGCTATGGCGTGGGTAATATGTACTGACTCCACGTGCCCGCATCCCGACTCCAGAGAGGCCTAAAACTTACCGAGTACTGAATTACAGGTGTCCCAATTTTCGGAATCTGGCATTTTCAGTACAGGTAAGGAAAGCAAGTGTATTGGTCAAGTAATTATGGGCTGGTACCACACCGATCGAAACAATGAACAAACTCCTGAAAATAGCCACATTCGTGGCAAGTATTGGTATGTGACACAAACGGGGCAAAATACTAGAAATCGTTTAATAAACATAGAACTTCTCTTAAAGCGACACTTTTTGAGACATTGAGTCAAAGCTGCAAAGAATACTAATGGAACACGCAAATAGGGAGCGGTTTTTGAACCGCAGTCTGCTCCAGAAGCAAGTCTGTGTATCCTGAAATATGTTAGTTACAAACGTTATCCATGTATACAGGGTCGCTTCGTAACGTAGCTGGCCCACTAAATTTAGGAAACTTGTTTGAAATAAACGATCGGTGTCCCCTCATACCTGGGGTTTATCTTCCTGTGACATCGTGCGTAGGCTGGACTCTACATTTTACCTCACTGAAGGAACAAATAAAAATGGAAGGATAGACATTAGCGGGCCACATCTCCGTGGCTAGGCAGAATTGCATGCATTTCCGCACTATACCGTCAATATTTTCTTTCCACGTTCACATACGTCGTACTATGGAAAACTCATCATACGGTGAACCAACCGTGCGATATGTACATAACTTGTGGCGTCGTAACCCTTTCAGTAAAGATGTGTACATTGGGGTACATCACTTTGTCTTTGCCAGTTCTGTCTAGTGCGGGCCAATAAAAAACTTCAAATAGTTCGATAAAGGTACATTGAACCCTCTACATACTGATTCCAGCTCCAGATCAGTTCAGCACGCTGATTATTTACACATACGAGCACTTTTGTGCATTCGCGGCCGTGTTTGACGGCATCTTCGACGTGCTGATTCCCATTAGTAACAGCAAAATAATCGTTTTTTTTTCTTGATCGCAATGCTTGTAGGCCAATGACTGACACTTTGGTGTGCTTTCAGCCGGTTGGTCAGTGATTTCTATTTTTAAAAAAACGCGACGTGAATTAGTCTGCACTAAATCGATAATTATTTACACTCTACTTATGAGTACTGACTGCAAAGCGTACGAAGCATCATCCCACCACCCTGACTTTACTTCAGTGAAGTCAACAACGCTTCGGGAAAAAAAAAACTGAACCAAATTTGGCATTGTAACAGTCTACAAATTTTTGGCTGAGAGGGTTGGCCCGATCTGATGTGACAGAAACTCTATACTCTTACCACGTTTCGCCGGCACTGTATAGCGTGCCGTGACCACTTGGCTGCTTCGTTTGGAAGACATGCACTTCTGCCATATTACTTTTGTTTTTTAGCATCCACACACCATTGTAAGCTTGCGTTCCACATTTTACTTCACTCTACACTTAGTTTGCTTTCAATGATTGGTGTCATTAAATTAGTGGTTCTTCTTTTAATTTCATGCGGGACTGGTCATTTACCGTGCTACTTTCGTTTTTCTCTGCCACTTTTTTTTGGTGGAATGACTAGCCCTTGAATCATTAAACACGGCTGAGTAAAATGATTAACAATTTTCTCTTCAACAGAAGTATCTTGGAAGAACCAGGGAAACATCAATCATGTTGCATTGTGCCTTAAAGCGGTCTATAAATATCGCCCGTCGTGGCACGTGTGCGCTCCTTACTTCGAGCAAAAAAGAAAAATAAGCGTATTCTAAAACTCGCAAACCGAAGTCGTGACATTCCAAGCGCACAGGCGAATACTTATGCCGCTGCTTGGGTGCACAAATCGTTTTGCTTCTTCCATTCGGTTGTCCCTGCATTACTTCGACTTAGTACATAATTTGTTCAGCTTTAGTTCTAACACCCTGGCACTGCGAGGTATTTTAATGTGAAGGATGGGGAAAATGTCTCTTTGCTCAAGTAATCGCCGTTCACACTTTGCCTCTCTGTGGACCCGCAGCACTGCGAAAGCGATAGACTAGATTGTGTTTACTGTTTTATTCTTCGGTTATTCCGTCATTACTCCGTACGTTTCATTTCATTTTCTTTTACTTCTAATTTTAACTTCTTCTAAGGCCGCAATAAAGATTTGCAATAAGACTTTCTTTGTTTTATAGGCGCCAGTATTTCTTACGGCAGAAACCAAATAAAATGATAGACGCCTGTTTACTGGATAAATACCAGGGAAGACCGGTGCAGAGGTCAATGCGTTTAGTGTCTATAGGTAAGACGGCAGACGTGGATGGCGGCCCCGACTGCTCGGCTGGCGGGCGCAGCCCGCGTGAAGGCCCGGCCACGTCCTCAGCGGGAGATCCAGCATTGCCCCTGTGCACTAACGTTTTTGTAGAAACTAATTTTAATTTCTGGATTTATGTGTACTATCTGCGAACCATCCGTACGCATATTTGGCGCGATAAACGCCATAGCGCAACATTTGGTAGACCCATAAAAAGTAAAAGACAAGTGACAATTAATCCTAGAGTCACCCAAAGTACTAAGTCGCATTGAAACTGCTCTTTTTTTTCGTTCTGATTTGAACAGAACATTTTCAGGTCATTTAGCAGCACCTAGGGTAATTGGTCGTATCGTTTGGTTTTATTATAGTACAAACTGTAAGGTGAAAACTTCGTAAAATGTTTAACTGCATCTTCCATTTCGACTGCACAATCGTCCCAGTTTGTCAGGAGCTGAGGATGCAGCTCGGACGTTTCCATTCTCAGCTGTCAGGACTGCGCAAGTGCAGTTACCGGGTTGCTAAAGCGCACAGTGTGTCTCACACCAATAACAGGCGGGACTTCGTGCCGTGTGAAAACAGTGCGGTGTACTGGCTCCCTCTGTCAGGTGCATCTGATAGCTAGACGGGCCACGTTAAACGACAGACAAATGGTCACCTTAGCACGCATGCTGCAAGGGGTGTGCTTGTGAAACGCTCCATCAAGATTGTGACGCCGAACTCCAGTGACAAAATCGGAGCACGAACGGTTCGAAACTTTTCACACTTTTTTGCAGCCAGCCTTTTCTAATGGCATACCGAAAGCAGATCTCGAGCCGAGACCGCCCAGTGAAGCAGTCGGGAGCGCTCTGCACAAACGAATGGATTCGACAGGAAGCGCGCGTGACGTACACGCCCTTTTTAACGAAATATGGCTTGCTCACTATAAACCAGATGGAGCTTGCAGTGCACCCAGCCATTTCTAGTCTCAGCGAGGGTTCGACTCCCGGTCACAGCAGCCGCGCTCCGATAGGGGTAAGATGCAAACTACTCCTGCACTTCAATTTAGATCCCCTTTAAATAAAACAGCATCAGGTGGTCCATATGAGCACAAATTGGCGGACAAGTTCGTTCAACCTATTAAAGCAGCAGCTCAGGAAAGACAAGGACACAAGAAACGTAAAACTAACGCCGCAAGCAGTGAATAACTTGAGTTTTATTGGTGACGAATCGACATTTTTAGGTGCAGAATATTGGTGTGGTAAGCGTGGAAAACAACAAGGTCAAAAAACACAATTAAATATATGTTATGGCATCTCTGTTCTGTTACCATCCATAAAAGTGACATGGTCAAATTTATTTATGCATCACTGCACGGGAATTGAAGTTCTTTATCGAACAGCAATTGAAGGGGAGTTGACACTTTTGTCTTGGTCTACATCAGCACAATACAATAACAGCAAAGAAAAAACTGTAACCAACCATCATGCGAGATTTTAGAAACCGCAGCAATTAGCAGGCATGGTACTAAATGCGTCAGCGTTACCTATACCGAGCCACCTCGAGAGAAGCTAACACGTGCGCCGGCGGCATGCACAGATGGCATGCGGCTGCTCAGCCGATAGGCTGCATTTCATGCGGAAATTTAAAACTGTATTTTGATCACTCATTCTTTATTATCATGCCTGATGATTATGTGACCATTGCACTCGCACTGAACTAGTACTTTATGCCTATAGATTTGTGCGTACCATGTAGTAAACGTTTGTTGGAAGCAGCACATCGCTTCATGTCTCTTCTGTCATCCTTTGAGTCCTTGCATGTCCTAGTGCGATAGATAATTATGACGAATCACCAACTTGCTCAAGTTCAGAGCCGGGAGTCACAGGCATTCTGGGGATTTTTCTTTTTCATTTAGCCTCCTTCGAAATATGGCGGTGTGTGTATGTGTGTGTGTACGCGTGCCCGCCATATGGAAGGTAAAAATAAAATGTTGCGTTATGAGTAAATGTTTTATTATGCAGCTGCGTCATCATTGGAAATTTAGCCTTTCTGATAGCAGCGGTGGGACAGTTGTATTTCCGTTTCTTCGTTTGCCCATGTTTGCGTGAAAAATTCCCAAGTGTCCAAATGTTTTTTTTTTTGTCATTTCTTGCCCAGTCCCCACTTTCTCTCGACACTGCTCCACTGCTTTCTCAAGGGTGCTTGGAGGAAAAAACTGGCCTTACTGAGTGTAATCTCTTATTGCTTGTTCTTTCCATTGAAATGTGTTTACCTCGTGGTAGTTTATTTTATTTCGGAGGCTAATCAGGGTAAAGATTTTCAAATTTTTTTCTCCAATTGCTCTTCTTTCCATCTTTCTGACTATATTATAGCAAAAATTTAGTTTGGGAGGCTTTCGGTTTGTTGGCCAATTTCATCTCAGGCCTGTGCCGTTAGGGTGAGTGAGAAGAAGAACGGAGGCAACAACGAGACGAAGCAGAATGTGGAAGAGAAAGAAGATCACAAGGAAAAGAAGAATGGCGATCCGGCGACACGTCCTGTCAATACCTCAGACGGGGCCCGTGTTCTGCCGGCTTTGCTTCAAAGGGCAGGAAATGGACGCACTTATGGTGGCCTGCCTCTGTACGGGTGAGTCCTGCACAGCCTGTACTTTGTAGCTAGCAAGCGAGCTTTGTGGCTCACAGAGAGTGCAGCGAGGCACCCACATTCGTGCCCTTGAAGTAAGGTCAGGTGGGAGTTAATTGTATTGCATAGCTATGACTGAGGACGACGACCACGAATGAAAAAAAGAAAAATAAATAAGACCCACTGACGATGAAAACATGCGCTGCGTAGCAGGGGTACGTGAATTGAATTCTAGGGTTTTACGAACCAAAACCACGATTTAATTATGAGGCATGCCGTAGTGGGGGACTCCAGATTAATGTTGACCATCAAGAGATCTCTAACACGCGCTCAGTGCATGGGACACGGGTGTCTTTGCATTTCGCACCCATCGAAACGCGACCGCTGCGGCTGGGATTCAATCCCGCGACCTCGTGCTTAGCAGCTTAACGCCTTAGACGCTAAGCCGCCGTGGCGGGTGGGGTCCGTGTTAAAATAAGCCTAAGAGATTTTACGTCCTATATGCTCTTTTCAGGCAATAACAACAATATCAGGTATATCCCACTCTTGTTCGAGTAACACTACTAAAGCACAACCTTTTCTTTCAACAGAACCACGTACATTTCAAGCTCACGCGACCTGCCGTAGTTGTCGAGTGCCTGTTGTATTACACTGCTAAGGACAAGGTCGCCTCTTCGATTCGTGACTGTGGCGACTGAATTCTGACCGAGCCAAAAATAAAGAAAGAAAGAGCGAGAGAGAGAGAGAGAAAATGAAATCCGCTCAGTTATCGTTATTTTGTTGCGCACTAAAATTCCCTTCTTCAGGCACTGTGCGATATATTGTTTACACAGAAGGATGTACTGCGCTCTCCGGGAAGGGTACTACCGCGAGCGTGCGCAAGACGTGTGTAGTAATAGGGGCGATAAGGCAAATGAAGTATTGTGAACTGATTTTGCCATGAGCCGAGCTACCATGATCTCAACAAAGGTGCTCTCCTTATAGAGAGTTCTAGATTAGAGGACGTAAGCGGCTTGCGTACGCAGTAAACGCAGTGCCGTGGCCCCTAGTTGTTGCCTACGCAAGCCACTTGCGTCCCCTAATCTAAAGCTCTGTAATGCCTCGACCAATCCCCGCCTCCCACATTCCACCCCTGCTTTCTCCTTTTCTAAAGGGAAAAACTCACGTGACGTCACGAGCCCAGCCTCTTTCTTTTCTGCTCTTTTTTCCATTTTTTCTCTAGCCGTGTGACGCATTTCAGGTGGCAGTTTTACACGCTCTGCATTTCATGGATCTCATCGTGTTCGCCTGGCTGCTAGTTAGTTCTCTGCTATAGGCGGAACATGTGTCACTCAAAGCGAAAGCTATGACTTGGTCCCCGCTGGTGAGAAGAATATGCTTCTTGCGAAAAGAAAATGTACATGCGCGGGATTTCGTTTCAGTTTATCGCTTGGTGGGCTTATAGCGTTCGTTCGAAATTTGCATATCCATCAAGCAAAGCGACTTTAAAGCACAGGTTCAAATTCACGCGCCAACTAATTTTCAGTATATTCTGGTTAGTTCACGTTCAAAATTTAGGCTTCGATGGAGTAATGAATTTCGGACACCTAGGTGAATGTACTGGACACTTTCAGTCGAACGAACTAGGCAACCATATTTAGGGTTGGGAATCATCCATCCCCTCTCTCTCTCTCTCTTTCTCCATCTGTTTCGCTCTCAAACGGCGAGAAACCATATTTAGCGTTGGGATTAATCCAGCCTCTCTCTCTCCATCTGTTTTGCTCTCAAACAACCAGAAACCGTCCTAGCATGTAGTTCCAAGTTGAAAAAAAAAAAACACTTGTTACAAACGAAATATTTTTTTTTAAATTTCATTTCAATATCTAATCTGTATCCCAATCCTCCGGTGCCTTTTGGGCGCTTTGTGCTTGCCCTCGAAAGAAGTCATGTGGGTCCCTTACTCGGAAGCCCATTCAATTTCTGAGTTTTTTTTTTCGCGCTCAGGCATTAATTGCATATGCGGGCGCTTTGATCTCACACAAAACAAACCATAGAGCTTTAATTAGGTATTGAGTTTCGTAAGCTTCGCCGCTAATGAAGTGATTTGCAAGTCACTCTGGGGCCCCTAATTCAACCAAGGACTTTGGTTGAGAACCATTCGAGGGGCTAGCGCGACGCTATGGCGGCAGTAACGAAGCAGACTCTTGACGGCCGCTGACGGCTGTTGACGCGCAAACCACGTTCCCGCCGCAACTGTACAGCGCGAGTCTTAGCATAGTAAACACCACTTTAAGGAAAAGATGGTGACCTTGATAAGCTCCATATCTTAAACTTCTCCACTCGCGGTGGAAATGCAGTGGCTACGGCGTTGCGCTGCTCAACTTGACGTCGTGCGTATTAGAGATCCCTTGACATACCCATATGATATGGTATAATAATAATATTTGGGGTTTTACGTGCCAAAACCACTTTCTGATTATGAGGCACGCCGTAGTGGAGGACTCCGGAAATTTCGACCACCTGGGGTTCTTTAACGTGCACCTAAATCTAAGTACACGGGTGTTTTCGCATTTCGCCCCCATCGAAATGCGGCCGCCGTGGCCGGGATTCGATCCCGCGACCTCGTGCTCAGCAGCCCAAGATATGGTATAAGGTAGCTCGCTCTGTAGAGAAAAGACAAAGGGATTGTGAAATGGTGGGGTACATCGTGTGGAGGAGCGTGCATGAGCTGAGGATAGGTGTTGGTTTGGAGTGGCCTCCAGGCCCTGGCTTCAACTCTGCTGAGGGATGGGTGTGGTTGCCGCATCGTTCTTCTCTAAATGCGGTAGTGTTGAAGGAATTCGTAGTAAGTGTGTAGTGCTTGTGGACTTGGGTCCTCTGCCATCTGTTGCAGTGCCCGGTAGAAGTGACATCGGGCCATCGTGTGCGCACGATGATTTCCGCTGATGGCATCGTGTCCCGGTGTCCAGATTTTCATGGTGCGGAGTATTCAGTTGAGGCGGTTGAGGATATCGCATGCTACTTAAGAATATGTATTCCCTCATCCTGTCTCCATGCCGAAATGGCGAGGCCAATGGAAGCCTATTCTGTTGCGGTGGCGTTGTGCGCGCGAGCGGAGGCAGATGCCAGTTCCTCCTGTCTGTGTCCTGCCACGCTTATTACAACGACCTCCGCATTCGGGTACTTGGCCGCATCTTTCCAGCGAGCATCCTGTTTGTATTGCTTTCGCTGCTGCTTGACTCCTGCCCAACTGATATTCTAGGTGCATGTTACGCGAAATAGGGACCACAGTTATTGCTTATGTAGTTGAGGACTACTTCTTGACTGTTCGTTGTCATTACGGGGTATTGCAACCTGCGAAGAGTTGTTCTGCCCGTTCTATATATATGAACCTGGCAACGTTTAACGCTAGAACGTTACCTAGTGAGGCGAGTCTAGCAGTGCTATTGGAGGAATTAGAGGGCAGTAAATGGGATATAATAGGGCTTAGTGAAATTAGGAGGCCAAAAGAAGCATGTACACTGCTAAAAAGAGGACACATCCTGTGCTACCAGGGTTTAGGGGAGAGACAAGAACTAGGAGTCGGATTCCTGATTAATAAGAATATAGCTGGTAACATACAGGAATTCTATAGCATTAACGACAGGGTGGCAGGTCTTGTCGTGAAACTTAATAAGAGGTACAAAATGAAGATTGTACAGGCCTACGCCCCTACATCCAGTCATGATGACCAGGAAGTCGAAAGCTTCTATGAAGATGTGGAATCGGCGATGGGTAGAGTGAAAACTAAATACACTATACTAATGGGCGACTTTAATGCCAAGGTAGGCAAGAAGCAGGCTGAAGACAAGGCCGTGGGGGAATATGGCATAGGCACTAGGAATAGCGGGGGAGAGTTATTAGTAGAGTTTGCTGAACAGAATAATATGAGGATAATGAATACCTTCTTCCGCAAGCGGGATAGCCGAAAGTGGACGTGGAGGAGCCCGAACGGCGAGACTAGAAATGAAATAGACCTCATACTCTGCGCTAACCCTGGCATCATACAAGATGTGGACGTGCTCGGCAAGGTGCGCTGCAGTGACCACAGGATGGTAAGAACTCGAATTAGCCTAGACCTGAGAAGGGAACGGAAGAAACTGGTACATAAGAAGCCAATCAATGAGTTAGCGGTAAGAGGGAAAATAGAGGAATTCCAGATGAAGCTACAGAACAGGTATTCGGCTTTAACTCAAGAAGAGGACCATAGTGTTGAAGCAATGAACGACAATCTTATGGGCATCATTAAGGAGTGTGCAATGGAAGTCGCTGGTAATTCCGTTAGGCAGGATACTAGTAAACTATCGCAGGAGACGAAAGATCTGATCAAGAAACGCCAATGTATGAAAGCCTCTAACCCTACAGCTAGAATAGAACTGGCAGAACTTTCGAAGTTAATCAACAAGCGTAAGATAGCTGACATAAGGAAGTATAATATGGATAGAATTGAACATGCTCTCAGGAACGGAGGAAGCCTAAAAACAGTGAAGAAGAAACTGGGAATTGGCAAGAATCAGATGTATGCGTTAAGAGACAAAGCCGGCAATATCATTACTAATATGGATGAGATAGTTCAAGTGGCTGAGGAATTCTATAGAGATTTATACAGTACCAGTGGCACCCACGACGATAATGGAAGAGAAAATAGTCTAGACGAATTCGAAATCCCACAGGTAACGCCGGAAGAAGTAAAGAAAGCATTGGGAGATATGCAAAGGGGGAAGGCAGCTGGGGAGGATCAGGTAACAGCAGATTTGTTGAAGGATGGTGGGCAGATTGTTCTAGAGAAACTGGCCACCTTGTATACGCAATGCCTCATAACGTCGAGCGTACCGGAATCTTGGAAAAACGCTAACATAATCCTAATCCATAAGAAAGGGGACGCCAAAGACTTGAAAAATTATAGACCGATAAGCTTGCTGTCTGTTGCCTACAAACTATTTACTAAGGTAATCGCAAATAGAATCAGGAACACCTTAGACTTCTGTCAACCAAAGGACCAGGCAGGATTCCGTAAAGGCTACTCAGCAATAGACCATATTCACACTATCAATCAGGTTATAGAGAAATGTGCGGAATATAACCAACCCTTATATATAGCTTTCATTGATTACAAGAAAGCATTTGATTTTGTCGAAACCTCAGCAGTCATGCAGGCATTACGGAATCAGGGTGTAGACGAGCCGTATGTAAAAATACTGAAAGATATCTATAGCGGCTCCACAGCCACCGTAGTCCTCCGTAAAGCAAGCAACAAAATCCCAATAAAGAAATGCGTCAGGCAGGGAGATACGATCTCTCCAATGCTATTCACAGCGTGTTTACAGGAGGTATTCAGAGACCTGGATTGGGAAGAAATGGGGATAAAAGTTAATGGAGAATACCTTAGTAACTTGCGATTCGCTGATGATATTGCCTTGCTTAGTAACTGAGGGGACCTATTGCAATACATGCTCACTGACCTGGAGAGGCAAAGCAGAAGAGTGAGTCTAAAAATTAATCTGCAGAAAACTAAAGTAATGTTTAACACTCTCGGAAGAGAACAGCAATTTACAATAGGCAGTGAGGCACTGGAAGTCGTAAGGGAATACGTCTACTTAGGGCAGTGACGGTGGATCCGGATCATGAGACGGAAATAATCAGAAGATTAAGAATGGGCTGGGGTGCGTTTGGCAGGCTTTCTCAGATCATGAACAGCAGGTTGCCATTATCCCTCAAGAGAAAAGTATATAATAGCTGTGTCTTACCAGTACTCACCTACGGGGCAGAAACCTGGAGGCTTACGAAAAGGGTTCTACTGAAATTGAGGACGACGCAACGAGCTATGGAAAGAAGAATGATAGGTGTAACGTTAAGGGATAAGAAAAGAGCAGATTGGGTGAGGGAACAAACGCGAGTTAATGACATCTTAGTTGAAATCAAGAAAAAGAAATGGGCATGGGCAGGACATGTAATGAGGAGGGAAGATAACCGATGGTCATTAAGGGTTACGGACTGGATCCCAAGGGAAGGGAAGGGTAGCAGGGGGCGACAGAAAATTAGGTGGGCGGATGAGATTAAGAAGTTTGCAGGCATGGCATGGCCACAATTAGTACATGACCCACGGCCTTGTCTTCAGCCTGCTTCTTGCCTACCTTGGCATTAAAGTCGCCCATTAGTATAGTGTATTTAGTTTTCACTCTACCCATCGCCGATTCCACATCTTCATAGAAGCTTTCGACTTCCTGGTCATCATGACTGGATGTAGGGGCGTAGGCCTGTACAATCTTCATTTTGTACCTCTTATTAAGTTTCACAACAAGACCTGCCACCCTCTCATTAATGCTATAGAATTCCTGTATGTTACCAGCTATATTCTTAATAATCAGGAATCCGACGCCTAGTTCTCTCCGCTAAGCCCCGGTAGCACAGGACGTGCCCGCTTTTTAGCACTGTATATGCTTCTTTTGGCCTCCTAACTTCACTGAGCCCTCTGATATCCCATTTACTGCCCTCTAATTCCTCCAATAGCACTGCTAGACTCGCCTCACGAGATAACGTTCTAGCGTTAAACGTTGCCAGGTTCATATTCCAATGGCGGCCTGTCCGGAGCCAGTGATTCTTAGCACCCTCTGCTCCGTGGCAGGTCTGACGGCCGCCGTGGTCAGTTGCTTCACAGCTGCTGGGCACTGAGGGCCGGGGTTTGATTGTGTTGTTCATATAGGAGGTTGTGGCCAAGTACTGCACCAGGGTGGCCAATCCTGCTCTGGTGAGGGAGTGCGTTACCGGTTCTGGTCACCGGGATCAGGCCACACTCCAGGCCTGTTTATGCAATTTTATCAACACGCGGACCTTTTTTTTCTTTTCTTTTTTTTAATCCGGTGGAAAATTGCCGGCACCGGGATTCGAACCACGGACCTCTTGCACGCGAGGCGGGTGTTCTACCTCTACGCCACCGCTGCACCCTGTATAACATGTGAACCCCTAATGTGCGGAGTGTTTGGACTCTAGGTATAGGCTTTCGGTTGGGGTGTATTTCAACGGCCTCTCTACCTGTGCTTTTAACAGCGGAGCTGTTTAAGCTTTTAGTTCCGCCATGGAGCGTTATCAGAAAATTCAGCCCACCTGTGCGCCACCTCACGTTGCCTAGCAACCACCTGCGAGAGCACCTCCGAGCAACCTCCGAGCCACGTAACCTCCTCGCACCCTATGCGCGTAAGGCGGAGTCCTGATGTCACAGGCGAGTAAAAGCTCAGAACAACCGTCGCGACGACACACCTCTCGTTTCCTCTACTCTGTGCGTACGTGCTGCTGCCATGTGAAGACCGAAGAAAGTCCGGACGCGCGAAGAAGAAACGGCTTACCAGGAAGAGCGCCGTACTGCCAAGCGAGAAGTGATGCGTCGCCACTGAGCTGATCCGGAACACCGTGCCGAAGCTGCGACTGAGAAGAGGCGATGCCGAGTCGAGGATCCCGAGTTTCAGTCCAGGGAACGAAAGAGTCAGCGCCTGAACGCTCGACGTCGCCGAGAAAGCAATCCCGGCCTGCGACTGCTTGAAAACTTAAGCCGTCAAGCACACCGAGACAACAACTTAGCAAAACCTAGCATAAACTCGCAAAACCTTGAAACAACTTAGCCAAGCCTACCATAACCTCGCAAAACCTGCAAACAACTTAGGCAAACCACGTAAAAGCTAGGTGATCTCAAGCTCCGCTGTTTAATCCAACGTTGCACTACTAGTGCGAGCTGCGCACGTTTTTTCTTCTGGTTTTCTGTTTGAGGATGAGGGGCTTGGATTTTCCTGGGAAACATTAGAGGCTGCACTCTTCGGCTTATTCGGTGACAGCGTCTGCTGCCGCATGTAGGGACTTCTCCATCCGAGCCTCGAGTTATCGAAGTGATAACATATTCCGCATGTACTTATTGCGTGACGAACGTGTGGGAGCTTCTCTAGACACTCTGGGTAGTCTTTCTTGGCAACGTTGAAGAGAAAAGGTGGTAAGAGCGGTCCCTGAAAAGTGCCTCTATTTGGACTTGTATCTCCTATATTCTTAGGGTATCCACACCTACCGTTGTCATGAGGTCTGTTACGAACGCTCGCATGTAATTGTAGATTCGTTGGCTGCAATTTAGCTGCAATAAGTTTGTTTTTTTTTAAGATGGTCTCATGAGCTACGTTGTCAAGTGCTCCTTAAGATCCAGTACGAGTATGCATTTTCCATGTGTGGTGACATGGTCCAGTACTTCCTTCAATTGGAATAATACATCTTAAGTCGACAAATGCGGCTTGAAGTAATACATTCGATCAGGAAAGAAACCCGTGCCATCCACGTGAGGCTTCAGGCGATAGAACACCGTGCTTTCGAAAAGTTCAGGGAAATGGTCAGGGATATGGGTCACATGTCAGTGAGGCCTGGAGGCTTGCCTGGTTTTGGTATTCGTACTATGTGGGCATGCTTCCATTTCTTTGGTGGTGGTGTTACCGCTTCCCAATGGCTTTTACAGAAAGTCATAAGGGCTTATATCGAATGAGTCGTCATCCAGGTTTCTGAGGATTTAAGTTGTGAGCCCGTCTTGCCCGGGCGATGTGTTTTAAGTTAGGGAGTAAAGCTCTGTCCAGACTTCCGGCGTTTCGTAGGGGTGATATGGACATTCATTTGGTTTCGCACTATAGTTTGGTATGAATGTTTTTTTCCGTGTGGTTGCCGCTGTATTGGGCCTCTTGCTCTCGCAGGATCTCTTCATCTGATCCTGGTTGGTTGCGAAGCATGCGTCTCATTGTGCGCGTGATTTGTCGCTTGCGATTTGTTGGGCCGAGCTGGTGTTTGAGTATTGTTTAAGTTTTGGACATGCTGAGCTTTCCGCTCAGGCTGGAGCACATTTCCTGCCAATTTTGGCTTACCAAAACAATAGCGTTTTCTTCCGCCTGTTGTGTAGGGGCCGCGATGCACAATTTTAGTACTGTAGTATGTTTTAACGCGAAAGGATTTTATGCCGGGATCCACCATCAACTTCCTGTAATGGATGTGATGTAGGCGCGAACGCGTAAAATATGCTCGCTCTTGACAGTGATGGCGCCGCCATCTAGGAGCAGTGGAGTGAAGTACTGCATCATGACACTAATGAGCGCCGACAGTGAGCACTTCGGAAGTGCCAGCGCAACGGAGGCTCCAACGTGGTGAAGCCTGGTGTAGGCGGTGTAGGCCTTTTGCCGAGGTGACAACGAAGTTTCCGCGCATAGTTGGTCTTTCGCTTCTGTATTAGCCTGTGAAGCCTCGTCACATATGGAGTGGAGCTTCCACATGAATCACCAGTGCTTACACGCCGCCTACTGCTTCGCCTGCGATAGCACAAACTAAGAAAACTGTTGCGCTAAGCGGCACAAAAAGCCAACGACGACGACGGGCGAATCTCGCTCTGGTCCGGCCAGAGAGAGAGACGCCAGCGTGAAGCAAAACACCTGCGCGCGTTTTCGGCGCACGCTGCAAACTCTGCCACTTGCATTCCTGAAGCTAAACGGGTCGCAACTCAAGTGACAGTCCAAGACACTACGGAGACGCCCCAATATGCTCGTACGTCAGCCGGAGCAACTCGCCAACAGGACGCCGCGCGCCAAACAAACCTGCAATACGTTCGCCAGACGTAAATCGTGCGCCATTTGATGCAGCCGACCGTGACTTGACGAAGCAATTTACTAACAATCCGTTCGGTTTCGCTTGTACATTTTGAGAACGCCTGTAGTTTATGGCGGATTTGCACAGTGCTCCGGTGCGTGAAATGTAGTGCCTGCGGGTGATGCTTCACGGTCGCAAGTCATTCGACAACTTTCGCTTGTGCGGCAATTGTCGCGGATCCCTGTGCTGCGGTAGGGTGCCGCTGATGGCTACTTGCAATGGTTTCACAAACCAACAGTACTCAACCCATCTCCCGCCTCTCTATTGCATTGCCGAGCGCCTAATATCGCCCAGATTGCCGTTCATGCAGATAAGACGCCTGCGGAATGCTGTTGGCAACTTCGGTGTCGTCGCCCAGGTTTTCAACGTGCTGGTTGACGTTCACACAATGGGGAAGTCGCTGCCGAGGCACTTACATGATGAGCACGCCATCAATGTGCCCATGAAGTGGCACATTATACACAAGTCATCCTACCTAACCGGGATCATGAAGAAAAAAAAAACGTGCAACAGCTTCTGTGAAGGCCAGGTTTCTCTCTCATGTTCCACCAATTCCTCCTATGAAAGAGGAATCAACCATATTTTTCTTGCATGCGCCCTCTTTTCAGAAGGCATCTAGGAGCGTCTCACGTATGCACGATGTATGTGTCCACCATCGAATTTTCCGTGATGAGGTGCATCCGCTTCGAGTATTTCCTGATCGACTCTTTCAGCTAGCTCGTCCATTGTTGCAGCGATGTGATATCCTCCTTTTTTTTTGCACTCTCGCTTTCTGAACTGCCGTCAAATCCGTCAATAGGATCTGATTGATGCGTTCCTGTGTGTGCTTAAGCGAAATGGCGACCTCCAGGATGTGGTGGTCGCCACCCAGCGTTTCTTCCGTATTTCTCCATGTGGGTTTTTCGTGTTTCTTGATAAGGTCTGGACACGTGTCCCTTGATACACTATTCCCCACTTCAATTGGAAAGTCTGGTTCTGTGAGGAGTGTGAGTGCGTCTTTTTTATTGGGCGAGTGAATGGCGTTTCCTTTCCTTGAAGTGATGTTGTAAAGCCAAGTCCCCTAGTACAAGTAGCGTGTTGTTTTTGGTGAAGACGCGTCGTGCCTTCCTGTCTGCCGGCAGTATATGTACAAATACTTGGTCAGTCTCACTGCTCTCCAGTGTTTGATGTATTGCTGTTAGCCTGCGGAAGACTGCTGCTACTCGTGCATCTGTGTTCGCCATGTACGCTTCATATCTGGACACCGTGGACCTCGTGCCTGTTTCCTGTAATGCGATAACCAGCGGGGGAGGGCTTTGGTGGGGTGTATGTATTGTTGTAGTGTGGCTTCCTGCAATTCCACTGCCATACATGGAGTCCGTGTGCGTGATTGTTGCGCTTACTCTCCACTGAGGGGTAATGGTGCGTTCTCTATGAACCCATCCAGATCGTCGACGCTCGAGTTCGCATTCGGCTTCTTTCTTTTTTTTTCCTTTAACAGTAAGGTTATTCGATAGCTGCTTGCGGAAGGTTAGAAGTTGTTCCTGAAGTTTTTCATGGGGAATTGTTGAAGTTGTTCTATTTGCGTGCCACTCGGCTGCATCTGGAGCTGTTCCTGCAGCTGCAGCTGTTGTTGTAGCTTTTGAAAGAGAGAAGTTTCCATCTGCTGAAACAGTTTGACGGACGACGGAGGGGTAGTGGGGAGGGATTTGGAGGATTCAGATGATAGAGAATGGAGGTGTTGCGGGCAGGTGGTCCCTACTGCCTGACTTTCCGCTAGCGACACTTTTAGTTCGGCTATTTCTTCATTTGCGGCTTTTATGTTACATATGGCCTCTTTTAGTCCTGCAGTCTGTCTTTCTCTGATCTTTTTTTTTTATTTCCCTGATATTTCCCTAGTCAATCTTAAATCCCTTGCGTGGTTCTCGCTCTCCTCTTTGAATTGTTTACGGAGTTCGTCTATAAAAACGGGGATTGTTACGTTTTTGTCTGCAGAGGTGGGATCGCGAGCAGTGAGAAACGGGAAAAAGGATCAAGGTCTCGAGCAAACAACTTTTTTCCCATAGCCTTCTCACAAACGAATTAAAATCAGCATATCTGTTTACATTGAGAGCGTACTTTCACATATTATCTTGCTCCCAGTCAAGAGCACAGAATATAAGAAGCTGACGCAAGGCGTTGGTAGCCATTACCCGCTTTAATTGCGATAAAATTAAATGGCCAACTGTCAACAATGAACATTAGCCTTAACCTCGTATGCGCAAATCTGGCTCTGGATATCCCGGAAAATGTCAAGCTGTTTGCTTTGCCTCTTATTGTCATGCAATCACGTTCGTCTTTGGGACACAAAACTACGTATATAGCTGATGCTCAGAAGCCTGCATAAAGAGGGAAAAGTTCGGAAAATTAGTTAGCTTCGTTTCCTGTTGAATAAAGCGTGCATTGACCGCAGGACAAATTTCTGACGTTCGAATCGTGTTGCTACTTAGCCGTAATTTTTCTGTTTGTGCAGAAAATGGCATCATCACTTAATAACAGTCTGCGTATTGCTGTCATTCTTAGTGCTTTGATATTGCCATGCCATTTTGCTGTAAAGCGAATTTCCATTTGAAATAACTGTCACAAAATTTGCATAAAAAATTGTTGGCTCTCCCGTAATCCAGAGTGGTTGTAAGCATGAAATAGCAACCAGCAAAGCGGATTGCTTGGAGATGCTACTATAGATACAATCTTAAAATGGATGTAGTACATGTTCGCAACAGCACACCCCACCACGCCACATCGCACCATGCCATACTGTGCACTGGTCCATATGAACGCATCCCAGCTAGGAAAAGAAAACCGACTGAACGCTTCACGACCGGCAGCGAAAGCCGCCAGGGAGCCAGAGTGCACTGCCCAGCAAGAAGAAGAATGAATTGAAATCCTGGGTTTTACATGCCAAAACCATGATTTGATTATGAGGCATGTCGTAGCGGGGGACTCCGAATTCATTTTGACGAGCGGATCATTAACATGTCCCCAATGCACGAGACCCCCACCGGCATTTTTGCATTTCGCCTCTATCGAAATGCGGTCAACGCGGCAGGAATTTGATCCCGAGGCCTCGGCGTAAAAAGAAATTCAACAAGAGGGGACACTCGGCGGAAACTGGCAACAGGAAACACGTCACGCCTAGTGTTAATCCCATCCGTTAGTTGACGCAGGCATCGGAAAAAAAGAATGTGAAATGAACTTACAGAGAACGTTTTATTTTTTTTTATTCTTTCCCCGCTAAAACTAAAAAGTATTGCGTGTAAATTAACTTATACTTCGGGACCTATTTTTCTTGCATCACCTAGCAACAAGCTAGCCGCACGCCAGATGCGCCATATATGATGCGTCATGCGTCCAACGTGCCACGGACGCGAGTGAGGCCGGCTGCGCTTGTGAAGTTCGCCTGTTCGGCTCTTCTGGATGTAGCCTGCTTGTTGGGCTCCCGTTGTATTCTTGCGTTCCTTCGGCATTTCGACACGGCACCACTACACTATTGGACTACGGCAAGGTGAGCAATTTCGTTTGGCAATGTGCGACGCATTTCAAGCAAATTTAGGCTTACGTCACAAAACCGAGACTGTAGTGACGCAGTTTGCGAAAAACAGCTCGGCCGTTCTGGCGCAGTTAATTTGAGTTAAAGACTCGTACTGGGAAATGTTCGCGACGCTTTCTATGGGCCCCAACAATAGTGTAACTTATTTCGAGAGCTTTTGGGCACGCTTGCCGCACCCGGCTATGTGACGCAGTTAGCGAAATGCAGCTCTACACGCTTTCGCGTGTAGTGAATCTTACTGGGACAAGTTCGTGATGCTTTCCCTGAGCCTCAACATTATTGTATTTCGCTACTTTTCGGGATATTTCTGAAGTACGCGCGCCGCGCGTGGCGTTCTGCCGCAGTTAGCGAAAAGCAGCTCGACTCTGTGCCGCACTACCGCGTGTAATGAGTATCTCTGGGACAAGTTCGTGACTCATTCTCTGACCCCCAAAATTATTTTAATTAAATTCGTAACATTTTTGGATGCTCTTGAAATACTCGGCGCGCCTGGGGTTGTGAAGAAGTTAGCAAAAAAGCAAGCCGGCTGTGGTGACAGTTAGTTTGGCATGTACTGAATTTTAGTGGGCAAGGTTGTGACGCTTTTTATGGCCCTCCAACAACATAATTATACATTCTTTCGGTACTCACGCTCGTCGAAAACACGACGAGCGATTGCCAAGAGTGATAACACGGGTGTGTGTATCTTGCGCCGGCAGGACTCGTAAAAGATAACGCCGATTTAGGTGCACGTTAAAGAACCTCAGGTAGTCGAAATTTTCAGAGCCCCCCACTACGGCGTGCCTCATAAACAAATTGGTTTGGCAGCTAAAACACCATAATTTAATTTTTTTAAAGATAACGCCGACGAGCTCAAAAATCAAAAACTTGACGATTCTGTCTTCTGAGCGACTGAAACCAGGCTTTGCACCCACGAATTTGTCTTGACTGCGACTAGAAGGCATTCTGCGAGCGTGTAACATGGTCTGACGGAGAGCCTCTGCTGTGGCCACCTTTGTGTACTAGGTGAGCCGTCGCGTCGACTTAGGCCAAGTTGTCTTGGAAACGCGCAGTCAGCCATGCATTTGCTCTTAAAGTGTAGGAAATATTGCTCGGGAAGGGAGGGATGCTTGAAAATCAGATGTTTTCTTCATATTTTATGGCATTATTTGGCAGGAGTCTATTTGCTACGAAATGTATGTAAAGTGAATTTATCTGTAATGCCGCCCATTAACCAATACGCACGTTTCGCCCCTACATGCAGTATTCCTGTTAGGTCAATATACGAAAATGATGCATGCTTGTAATTCACTTTTTTTTTCAGCTGATAGCGTCCGGTGGAGCTTCGTAGGGCAACGACTGCTGCTTACCTGGTGCCATAACTTTGGATGAATGCACAAAAAGCCAAGAACGAGTGTTTATATAGAGCAAAATAAACACTTCATCATTTCAGAAGGCGTCTTGCGTTTATTTTATGAAATTGCACGTGGCACAGATTCAGTGGAGGCTTGTAAAGATCGCTCGCAATCATTTTTACTAAATAAAACGATTCCGCCTGGTTCAGCAGTAGAAGCGAAAAGAAAAAAAAGATGCCGCGCCGATCAGCGGAGCCGGCGTGGCGTGTACCAGCTGGCGTTCAGAACGCGCGTGCCCAAAACCGAAACCGAATGGAGTTAATCCCATCCGCTTGGTGCGCTACAGACAATTCAGCCACTGGGATCTATGGGAGTGTCCGCTCTTTTTGAATTTCTTTCTCTATGGCCTCGGGCCTATCAGCGCATCGCCATAACCGCTAAGCCACCGCGGCGTGTGGACGCGCCTGAAGGAGGCGCCGCGCAGCGTGGCGCCATCTCGCGAGGTGATGCGAAACCCGCGCCGCGGAGCTCGCGGGCCGCTGGCGTTCAGCGCCAAACGATGACAAGGAAATGTGTAGTATCTGCCTTTTGAATTTCGCTATTGGAAATAAGTAAAAATGTAAAAATTCAGTTATGGGGTTTTACGTGCCAAAACCACGATATGATTATCAGGCATGCCATTGTGGGGGACGTACTCCAGAAATCTGGACCACCTGGGGTTAACGTGCCCCTAAATCTTGAGTACACGGGTGTTTCCGGCCCCATCGAAATGCGGCAGCTGTGGCCACCATTCGATCCCGCCACCTCCATACACCGACGCCGTAGTCACTAAGCAACAACGGTGGGTCAGAGAAAACTTCAGCGTACTAGAAGTTACAGCTTGAGTGATATTGGGAACAAACATTAGGAAAAACTCGGAAGCAATAGTTTTTGTAATTTGTTTGGACAGTAACTATAGCGTATGTAATGCGGTCCTCTAAATAGGGTTCGGTGTTAGAGACCGCATTGAGTTTTCATCGGTTGCCCGGATGATCTCGTTTTGCTCTCGCAACTTGTCCGGATGTTCTCGTTTGAGTGCCCAGCTTTTGGCTCAAGGTCATTTGAAGGTCGCCGACAACGGGAGCTACAAACATTTATTGCTAAAACTAACAATAGTCGCCGCCAGCATGTTGATTATCTAGGATGCAGTTAAAATATGTGTGTTGTATGAGGTGTGAAGGGGAGGGGAGCACATGCGCTCACATCTGAAAGCGCAAGAAACGTTTGAAAAAGTCAGTGGCACAGGTGACCTTTACGCTTTCTACAATCTGCAACCGTACGAACACAGATAACAAAATAATGTAGTCAGCCATTTTAATCAAAATTATACATTATTAATGTCTCAGCGCGCATTTCAATAGTGTAAGTGCGTCCGTTAATTTACGTCTTCGGTAGGCCATGGTACAATAATATTGATGGGCACCAATCTATGGCATGGCGATGAATAAGGAGCTTGTCACAAGACAGTGGTCTGGGCCTTTCCCTCAAGCCGGCAAGTACTGCATACGTGTATGGAGAGATAAAAGAATGGTATATTATCACCGATATCTGTGAATATTTGACGGGCGAAAGCGTTCCTGGTGTCTCTTCGATGGAATGCACATCAGCGCCTCCTCTTGAACGACCCTTTTACTGCCAGTTGCCACAGATGTCACGCAGATTACCCTCTAGCACCTTCTTGCTCCACTCTCTCGCGCAGCTCTACGTTAATGCCGCCAGCTTAGCTATAGCAACTCGGGAGGACTAGCGGTTACACTTCTATGCCGCGCACAACGAATGCCACTATCGCAAGGCACCTTCAGGATAGGCACCGCTAAGTGCGGCGCTACGATGAAATATCGTGCAACCAGGAAGCGAGGCACAGAGCGGCGAGAGACAAGCCTACTCTTTGCGTTTTCTTTTGTATGCCTCACCTTTGGCTGCGTAGTATTCTATTGCACGGCATTAGCGGCACGCAAGCTTAGGATGGATTCGCACGACGGATCAAATCATTTATTTTGATCCGGTAAAATAGGGCATCACGCGACTGAGCGTCATTGATTCGGAACTGCCGCCGCTCGTCCGTGGACGACGAGTATTGATAAAAGTTGGGTCATTTTTCTCCGTAGGATCCTCGCGTCGAACTAGTGCGATTTTGGCGCAGAAACGCACACTGAGCCTGACCATAAGACTTTATTTTTCGGCGAGCCATACGATCATCAATATTATCCTTTCGCGTAGATTTGTTCGTGACGTGTGCAGTATATGGATTGTCGCGCATAGCACAGCGTTTCTCTGGCACAAACATGTGGATTAGCGAGGACAGCAGACTTAATTGTTTCTTTGTGTTCTCTTTTCGTGCAATTCATCACGCTGAACAGAACGCGAGTAACAACGGCTGCTAGCGCAAACACGTTAAACTGCTGCGGTGAAAGTAGATGGTCGGTTGGAGCATGAGACGCCAAGTAGGAAAGGTTCGCATTTAAAACTAGATAAAGTGACAGCTTTCTTTCGTTCATTTGTTTATTTATTTTCCATTTTCGTGGCAGCACGGTGATGGAACGTAATTTTGTGTTGCGTCGCCGTCGCCTCTCGACGTCACGATTGTGCCAGTATGCACCACTGAGCGAGCGGCTGTTGCTCGTAAGAAAACGGTCAACGAACGCCTTAATAGGTAATAAAATACGAAAAGAGAGAACAAACAAACGTCTTCAAAGCGGGCAACATACATTTCATAACCTCCATTTACCTTCGCATAGTGAATGATAGCTGCCGTACTTAACGCCTGTGCTACTGCATTATAGAGCCCATAGGGGTACGTGGTTGTTTCTAGACCTTCAGAAAAGATGGGGACGTACCGAGAAAACGTGAACCTGAAGTTTTCAAGCAGGTAATTTTCATTACAGGTGACAACAGCTATGTGCACAAGACCTGCATCGAGCGAAGCCTGACACAAAGTGGCGTCACCTCCTGTGAGTCGTGCGGCTATCGATTTCGGATACGGACACAGTGTCAGGTGAGTTGATTATGGCGAACCGGCGAGGGGTTTTCATAGAACAATTGCATAACTAAGAACTTGGATACAAAAATTTCAACAGCATTTCTGCTTTCGTGCCCAGCTATAACTATGACTTCTTGTGTAAGATAGGGTATAATATTGGTAAATTTTCATAGATGTTTTTCTGTATTCATACTTTGCCAGAATAGTGGCGTTTATTGGGGCTCACTTTCGTAGACTTTCGAATTATCCAAAATTTGTCGTTTAATATTGTTGTGTTGGCAATCATCAAACGTTACAAGCAAAAGTACCCATGGGTCATTAATTCTTCAAGTGACTGTGTTGCACTGCAAAATGATGTAAACAAGGTTTCTGATCAGTGCAATACTTGGGGGATGACCATAAATTGGGCAAAAACTGCTCACGTATACTTTACAAGAAACAGGACCGTGTACAGTTACGCCTATGACATTAAAAGGCCAACTCTCTCATCAGTGGTAGACTAGAAATACCCCTTGAAGTATACTTCTCAACTTTCCTGGCACCGTCACATTTATTACATAACACTTAAGGCGTCTCGCACACTAGCATTCTTGGACTACCAAAACAGCTACTATACGAGTCAAATGTAAGACCTATACGTGAGTACGCTTACTGTACCTGGGATCTCTGGTTGAAAATTGGGGTGCACGAGTTGAAACGAATACAAAATCAGGCTATGAGGTTGGCATTTGCTAATTACTCTATACATTCTCGCGTGTCTTGCGCTAGAGAAAGCAGCTGCATGGAAACATTACATGAACGCCGGAAAAAAACTTGATTAAAAATTTTTCGTAGTTTTCTTGTGTTTTTTTTTATTCCAACGCTGGAACTTATCGCACAAGTTTGATTATGTCCCCTCATGTGTAGATCACATTTTCAATGATAAATAAATAGGACAGAAAAGAAATATCTTTCACATAAGATTTTTTTCCTGGACAATGCACGATTGAAATCGCTTGCCGCAGGAATGTCATTATTCAAAAGACTAGCGCAAAATATAGCAGGGACAAAGACCGAGAAGACGACAGGACGAGCGCTAAACAACAAAAAAAAAACAGTTGATGTTTAGCGCTCGTCCTGTCGTCTTCTCGGTCTTTGTCCCTGCTATATTTTGCGCTAGTCTTTTGAATAATGATGATACACCAACTAGCCCAGCTTTCTGCTTTGATCGCAGGAATGTAGTTGTGATCACCTAAACGAAGTCCTTGCTTTTTATCATCCTTCTTTGTAATTATCGGCACATGCGTACAGTCATGTTTATTCTTGGTAGTGCATTTTCTCTCTTTTTGACTTGCGTATGTTTGTTGCTCAGCACTGTTATTTTTTTTCGCCTTTGTTTCGAGTATCATTTGTGGTTGCAATATTTCAGATTAATAATGTTAGTATTGTTATGTGTATTAACTAACAGGCTTGTCTTCTTACTTTTCTTTGGACCCCCCACCCCTTACTGTAATACCGTAATGGTACTTCGGGTACACAAATTATTGATCTAATTAATTCATTAATTATTAATAAATACAAGTATGCAGAAGCAACGTGGAAACTAGTTTATACAATACGAGGGGGCATAATCATTAGCTTAAACACGTTTATTTAAACACGAGGCCATGTAATATATTTAATAGAGCTAGCGTTACAGCTGCGCATGTATATATCATATGGTTGGCGCAGTTAAAAGCAGTGCGCTACTTAAGATATACCGATCACTCGTAACATTGAAAACGCTGTCTCCGTTGTAGCATAGACTTGAAATTGACAGGGCAGGAACCTTAAGCGCTCAAGAGAGTGCTGGTCACACCGGTGCATTTACAGCGGCAAGTAACCAAAGTGATACTGGCTCAACAATGTTTGCATTCGCATCTTCCTCTTAGCCCGGATACTTGCACCGAGCTGCCGCACGTCATCTCTGCCAACTACTACCGGCTCGAAAATCTAATCACACTTCTCAAACGAACGGAGCAGATTAACCTTAACAATTACATTCTCAATTTGCACCTGCACACGAATATAGTGCAGCGGTGGCGTAGAGGTAGAACACCCGCCTCGCGTGCAAGAGGTCTGTGGTTCGAATCCCGGTGCCGGCAATTTTCCACCGGTTTAAAAAAAATAAAATCCGCGTGTTGATAAAATTGCATAAACAGGCCTGGAGTGTGGCCTGATCCCGGTGACCAGAACCGGTAACGCACTCCCTCACCAGAGCAGGATTGGCCACCCTGGTGCAGTACTTGGCCACAACCTCCTATTTGAACAACACAATCAAACCCCGGCCCTCAGTCCCCAGCAGCTGTGAAGCAACTGACCACGGCGGCGGTCAGACCTGCCACGCAGCAGAGGGTGCTAAGAATCACTGGCTCCGGACAGGCCGCCATTGGAATATGAACCTGGCAACGTTTAACGCTAGAACGTTATCTAGTGAGGCGAGTCTAGCAGTGCTATTGGAGGAATTAGACGGCAGTAAATGGGATATCATAGGGCTCAGTGAAGTTAGGAGGCCAAAAGAAGCATATACAGTGCTAAAAAGCGGGCACGTCCTGTGCTACAAGGGCTTAGCGGAGAGAAGAGAACTAGGCGTCGGATTCCTGATTAATAAGAATATAGCTGGTAACATACAGGAATTCTATAGCATTAACGAGAGGGTGGCAGGTCTCGTTGTGAAACTTAATAAGAGGTACAAAATGAAAATTGTACAGGCCTACGCCCCTACATCCAGTCATGATGACCAGGAAGTCGAAAGCTTCTATGAAGACGTGAAATCGGCGATGGGTAGAGTGAAAACTAAATACACTATACTAATGGGCGACTTTAATGCCAAGGTAGGCAAGAAGCAGGATGGAGACAAGGCCGTGGGGGAATATGGCATAGGCACTAGGAATATCAGGGGAGAGTTATTAGTAGAGTTTGCGGAACAGAATAATATGAGGATAATGAATACCTTCTTCCGCAAGCGGGATAGCCGAAAGTGGACGTGGAGGAGCCCGAACGGCGAGACTAGAAATGAAATAGACTTCATACTCTGCGCTAACCCTGGCATCATACAAGATGTGGACGTGCTCGGCAAGGTCCGCTGCAGTGACCACAGGATGGTAAGAACTCGAATTAGGCTAGACCTGAGAAGGGAACGGAAGAAACTGGTACATAAGAAGCCGATCAATCAGTTAGCGGTAAGAGGGAAAATAGAGGAATTCCAGATCAAGCTACAGAACAGGTATTCGGCCTTAACTCAAGAAGAGGACCGTAGTGTTGAAGCAATGAACGACAATCTTGTGGGCATCATTAAGGAGTGTGCAATGGAAGTCGGTGGTAAATCCGTTAGGCAGGATACCAGTAAACTATCGCAGGAGACGAAAGATCTGATCAAAAACGCCAATGTATGAAAGCATCTAACCCTACAGCTAGAATAGAACTGGCAGAACTTTCGAAGTTAATCGACAAGCGTAAGACAGCTGACATAAGGAAGTATAATATGGATAGAATTGAACATGCTCTCAGGAACGGAGGAAGCCTAAAAACAGTGAAGAAGAAACTGGGAATTGGCAAGAATCAGATGTATGCGTTAAGAGACAAAGCCGGCAATATCATTACTAATATGGATGAGATAGTTCAAGTGGCTGAGGAGTTCTATAGAGATTTATACAGTACCAGTGGCACCCATGCGGATAATGGAAGAGAAAATAGTCTAGACGAATTCGAAATCCCACAGGTAACGCCGGAAGAAGTTAAGAAAGCATTGGGAGATATGCAAAGGGGGAAGGCAGCTGGGGAGGATCAGGTAACAGCAGATTTGTTGAAGGATGGTGGGCAGATTGTTCTACAGAAAATGGCCACCCTGTATACGCAATGCCTCATAACGTCGAGCGTACCGGAATCTTGGAAAAACGCTAACATAATCCTAATCCATAAGAAAGGGGACGCCAAAGACTTGAAAAATTATAGACCGATAAGCTTGCTGTCTGTTGCCTACAAAGTATTTACTAAGGTAATCGCAAATAGAATCAGGAACACCTTAGACTTCTGTCAACCAAAGGACCAGGCAGGATTCCGTAAAGGCTACTCAACAATAGACCATATTCACACTATCAGTCAGGTTATAGAGAAATGTGCGGAATATAACCAACCCTTATATATAGCTTTCATTGATTACGAGAAAGCGTTTGATTCAGTCGAAACCTCAGCAGTCATGGAGGCATTACGGAATCAGGGTGTAGATGAGCCATATGTAAAAATACTGGAAGATATCTATAGCGGCTCCACAGCCACCGTAGTCCTCCATAAAGAAAGCAACAAAATCCCAATAAAGAAAGGCGTCAGGCAGGGAGATACGATCTCTCCAATGCTATTCACAGCGTGTTTACAGGAGGTATTCAGAGACCTGGATTGGGAAGAAATGGGGATAAAAGTTAATGGAGAATACCTTAGTAACTTGCGATTCGCTGATGATATTGCCTTGCTTAGTAACTCAGGGGACCAACTGCAATGCATGCTCACTGACCTCGAGAGGCAAAGCAGAAGAGTGGGTCTAAAAATTAATCTGCAGAAAACTAAAGTAATGTTTAACAGTCTCGGAAGAGAACAGCAATTTACAATAGGCAGCGAGGCACTGCAAGTCGTAAGGGAATACATCTACTTAGGGCAGCTAGTGTCTGCGGATCCGGATCATGAGACGGAAATAATCAGAAGAATAAGAATGGGCTGGGGTGCGTTTGGCAGGCATTCTCAGATCATGAACAGCAGGTTGCCATTATCCCTCAAGAGAAAAGTGTATAATAGCTGTGTCTTACCAGTACTCACCTACGGGGCAGAAACCTGGAGGCTTACGAAAAGGGTTCTACTCAAATTGAGGACGATGCAACGAGCTATGGAAAGAAGAATGATAGGTGTAACGTTAAGGGATAAGAAAAGAGCAGATTGGGTGAGGGAACAAACGCGAGTTAATGACATCTTAGTTGAAATCAAGAAAAAGAAATGGGCATGGGCAGGACATGTAATGAGGAGGAAAGATAACCGATGGTCATTAAGGGTTACGGACTGCATTCCAAGGGAAGGGAAGCGTAGCAGGGGGCGGCAGAAAGTTAGGTGGGCGGATGAGATTAAGAAGTTTGCAGGGACGGCATGGCCACAATTAGTACATGACCGGGGTTGTTGGAGAAATATGGGAGAGGCCTTTGCCCTGCAGTGGGCGTGACCAGGCTGATGATGATGATGATGACGAATATTTGCTTGTGCCTTTCGTGGCTATTTACGTCCCGGCGTTTCGTAAGAGCACGCAAAGGTGGGAGAAAATGTTCTCTCTGATTTTAACAAACTAGCTCAGTTGATACCATGTGACGACCCGTCCACAGTTTTTCTTTTCTTTTCCTGTTGTTTCTTTTTTTTTGCCTAAGCGATTAAGCAGAAACTATTAGTTTATCGGATGAGTTCGTTCGAATCAGCATCAGATTTTACTTGCAATCGTTTTTTCTCCTTTCTGTTATTTATGTATCAGTCGAAAACACGAAGCGCTTGCTATAACATAAAAATTAAAATTCTTTTCACGTTTTAAGGCTACGTGGGATATATTCAGGGGCAATATGGTTGCAAATTGCACTTCCTTCTAGCAGTGTGTTATTTCGAGAGTGCCAGAAAGCGTTGTGCAATTATCATCCAAATCACCATATAATTTATCACGGAGTGTTTATCTGTTCTTGTTTATAAATTTATTCGCCTCGTCGAGTTAGCTATGAACTTCGTAACAGGGAACTTACTGTCACCGACATTGCTGTCTCGTAATTGAAAGGTTGTCCTTACAGAATGTCTACGTGATTTAAGAAACCAACAGTGCGCAAGAGGCACACCCGTGCTTCGCTACCTGTCGCCACTTGTAGCCAGCGCTTTCGTATTTGCGTCTAATTACCAGTGTAAATAAACAGTTTTCATCATTCAATTAAACGCAGCTTCACCCGAAAGGCGAAGTGCCAATTACAATAGCATATTAGTAGATAGTTATACGAAGTAATGATATTAGTTTTACAGGCCGTATAAACTTGAAAACATTCGCTTACTAACAAAATGAACCATGATATAATATACAAGCGCGACTGAACGAGGACGCAGAAAGAAACAGGCACACAGAGACAGCGCTGTCTCTGTGTGCCTGTTTCTTTTTGTGTCCTTGTTCGGTCGCGCTTACACATTATATCATGGTTTCGAACCAACTAGCGCGCCACCATGTTTTAATTAAATTAACAAGCACGGTGTCATGCGCGCACAGCTATACATGAACACATCTCGCTCTATGAGAGCGGAAACTCGCAGTCAAAATGCTGGAGTGAGGAATCGCGGCAGCAGCAGCGACCGAATTGACCTTCGTGCATCTCTCGCTTCAACGCGAACGAAACGTCGGAAGCACCAGCTGCGCATACGAACCTACCGGCCCGACGCGCACTCTGCAAACAAGATGAGGCCCGCGCGGGCGCGCCGTAAGCAGCAGCCGCCGCCGAAGAATCCCCCCCTCCTACCTCCCCTCACCATGGTGCCTCGCAGGCGACGGGAGAGCGCGCGCTTCCGGCCCGCCTTCCTCGCTCGCACACGCGAGAACGAGCCGCGTTCGCGGGCTCACCCTCGCAAGGCTTCACTCGCACATACAGCATACGGCGCGCGGCGACGATTTTATCGACCTCGGACGTTGACACTGCTAGGTAGAACAGCCCATTAGCAACTTGACAATGTTGGCTTAATACGAGTTGCTCATTGTATTTTCGCAATAATTAAAGGCCTACTGCGTTTTGTCGACACTTGGATCAACTGGACAAGGAAGCACGAAGTAGCGAACATTCCCAGAGTTCATTCTATTCAGCCAGATATTTTGCCTTGCGCACACATTACAACCGACGAAAATCTGCATACTTGAACTGTATAACAACAGCCATAAGGGTATCTTCTACGGTATATAGTAGTTCGTGGTGAGCTTGGTGTTCAACAATCCCCGATATTAAAAATTAAATTCTGGGATTTCACGAGCCAAAACGACAATCTGATATATGATCAGTTTTCACTCACGCAGCAAGTAAACTTTATTTAGGCGGTTGAAATGACAGTGAGGGCGTGCGACGCATTCTTCTTAACTGAGGGTGAGGGTGAGTGAGCGTCGGAGGAAAATTGCGTACGGAGGGTGAGGATGATGCTGAGGGCACTAGCCAACTTATGGTGCTAGGACATTCAGCGCTACCATAAGAATTTACACTGGTTGCTATGATACACACGGGAAATAAGTTCGTGCTGCACTTTACGGCTCTCCTGATACAGAGGTAATTTCGTTGGATGTGTGTATGCCGCGAGACAAGTTCTTTTATGGAACCTGACCTTGTCTCATATAGAAATGCGTAATTGTGCATTTCAGAAATCGTTACAGTGAAGCTGTTTATGGCTAGGGTTCCGTGCGTTTTTCGTGTCCGTCGACAAATCTGTGTTAACAAAAACTATCATCGTCAGCAATAGCTCGAGCCACTGCTCGCGCGTTCGTCGCCGTCATCTTTTTCCACAACTGGCTCCGTTGCCGCTCATTGAGCTAGCATTCCCATACTGCCCCTGCCTCTGCGAAGGCGCTGACGGCGTGCACTGGCCCACTTCCAGTCGATGCGGTGATTTCTATTTCAAATTATTTGCCTCATTAAATCAAAAAATGGAAACACGGATGTATATAACGAATGTATAGTACGTATGAACGCGGATGTACAAAAATAAATGTGTGTGTGTACCTTCCGTCACGATGACCGCCGATAAAGACAATAAGTGCGCTCGTACTTTGGTTCAAAATTCGGTGCCACCTCTTTGTCATGTGCTACACCGCTTCGCTGGTCATCCACCTTCAGAGGATGGGATGGCTCATGATTTTTCTAATTAACCAGGCGGACCACCCTACTGCTGCCTTTGAAATCTCTCACCACATTATCCCCCGCTGAAGGTTTGGCGATCTTTTCGTCTCACTGGCAGTCTGACGTCGCCTGAACATCCTGGCGACCTATATAGTAAGGCCGAGCCGCATATTACGCCGGCGTCGCATACGTATGCGCCGACCAGCCACGCGTAAGCACTTAAATCGAGTCACCCACACGGAGCCTTGATACACGCGTCCACGCGTGGGCGTGCGGAGAAAGGCCACCTTGACGCCCTCTGCAATTGGTCAACTTCGTGGTTCCGCCTAAAATGCGGCTTCACGTGTGTTAGATAAAATACTCGTACGACTCTGTGGCACTCATTTGCGATGGACAGGCAAAGTTAGAATGGTAATTTCCGTGCATTTATTTCTGATTTCATCGCTTCTTTAAGATTTCATTAGCGACTGCCGCGCGATTCCGAGAACGCGGAAGTCTCAGTTCGCGCAACACGAATAAATAGCGAAGTACTAGAACGAGAAGCACATGAGATGAATTGCGACTTGGACTTGAACGGTAGCGGTCTTTTTTTTTTTTTTCATCTTGGGTGCTAGAATCATATGCTGAGTTTAAATAGAGTGTTTCGGCGTGTGTTCGCCTGCTGTAGCCTGCTGTGCGCTGGGCACAATGCTTGCTTTCAACTTGTGAATTAAAATGAAATTCTGGGGTCATACGTGTCAGTACCACGATATGATTGTGAGGCATGCTGTACTAGGGGATTCCGAATCTGCGGTAACCCATGAACGTGACAAGCAAGCTATTTCTTTCAGTGCGCATGTGCGCACTCTTTCTGCCATACCTTCCCTCTCCCCTTATCTTCTCTTTATATTTCCGAGCGTGAATAAACCCGGGGTCTTCGGCTGGAACGACTGTCTCGTTCACTACGGGAGGGGCGTTGCCTCCACCCGTCAACCATCGCAACAGAATTGATTTTGACAACGTGCGGTTCTTCAACGTGCGCCTTAATCTAAGTACAGGGGTGTATTCGCATTGCAGCCTACAGGAGCCATTATGGAAATGCGGCCGCCGCGGCCGTTATCGAACCAGCGACCTCGAGCTCAGCGGCACCACGCCATGGACACTTGGCTACTGTGGCGGGAAATTTCACACAAAAGGGCGATGGTTTGGGCTGATTGGCTTTCCCTGAGACTGTGTGGGGCAGCGCGAAGCGGTACAGGGGACACAAGCGCTTGTCCGCGTTTTTCCCTGTGTCTCCTATCCCGCTTCGCGCTGCCTCACGCTGCCTCGGGGAAATTTCAACTTGTTTTGAATTCTAACACAAGAACGAAACGAAGCTGCGGTTGTATACAAACTATAGTTGGTCCCGTGTGCTTCTTGTTCTAGTGCTTTTTTAGTCTGCGCGAGAACTTTGATTCTTTGAGAACGTATGAGCTAGCACAACTGCTTACCTTACAGGGTCCTATACCAATGTGCACGCGAAATTATGTTATATACTGGCAGCTGAGCACCAGTCTACAGTGGACGTGCAATAGGAAGATTTTTTCCGAGTGGTGCCGTATTACAGGCATTTAATGGAGGACTACGCGTCCGCGCTGGTTACTCGCTCCCCTTCGCTATTCTACGTGCCGGTGCTCTCTCTTCCTCGACGTGAGGGTTCCCCAGAAGACACCTGGACACTACATTAGTACTGAACGTCACGTCGGCGCTGTTTTCTTATTTGAGAACAACATTTTCTTTTCCTGTCACCGTGAGTCCGCTCTTTTCGGCTACTTGCTGTTTCTGCTTTGCCGGGCCGTGCTTCTACCATGTTAATGCTGCGCCGTTATGGACCCTGAGTCATGCGCCAGCCTCGAAAGGCTTTCTATAGGCTACACAAAACACGTGAAAACTAAGTCGCAGTGTAAGCGACTTATTTTTCAAATTTCTGCGCAGTTGTGACAAGTTATAGGCCATTAAAATTAAAGTCAGGGTAAACTGAACATTTTGCTTACCTAAAGTAGCTTTATTTCAGTTCTGAGTTAAATGTGTCGCTACAGACGACCGCTTTGGTGCAGACACTGCCGTGCGTGACGATACGTTTTACGTGGGTCATTTCGATAGCAATTGCGAAATATTTCTTTTTGCTTTATGTAGCAATTCTTGCCAATTGTGAATGTAACTCCAACAGGTGAGTCAGTTCTTTTTATGAAGAAACGTAGCATGATGAACTGTACAATAAATAAATATCTACTTGTGCTTTAATTATGATAACTCGCTTTAATATCCCCAAAGTGTCATTCTACCACACTGACTTGCTTTCAATAGTCTTCAGCACCTTGATATGAAATTTTGTAAATTTCACAGGTTTACCGACAGTCGATTCGTGACTGAAGGGCCAGGTGATGTAGCCTGCATCGGAAGCTACGTGTTTCGCCGATCGTGTTTCAATTTATGGGGATTACAGCTGAGGGCTCGTCCAGAGATCTCCACGTGTTCATTCTTTCATTCCGTGACGTGGGTTTAGAAGCTGTTGTTGGGAATTTTTATTGCAAGCGTAGGGCATGTCCATTCATAGCGGATGGAGCAAAAGTGGCATTAATGGAGCAATATTTTTTTACGTGCCGTTCTATTATCAACATATAGCGGGTGTTTCGGCGCCAACGCTTTCAGAAATGTTTAAAAATTACCTGAGGTAGATAGCCCAATTCGAGTCCATGAGCTGGTCTACTCGAAGGGGCGGACAGTACTTGCACACAAAATTGAAATGCATTGTCGAATAATTACCAATAGTTCACTAAATATTTTGATTAATTACCTTATGGCCCATTCACGAATTATAGCCTGAGAGTTCGCAAGGCGGATCCACTTGGAACAAGTTCTCAGAATGGCACCAGTTTTGAGATAATAATTCCCAAACTTTGCAGAAAAATGCATTGGGGTCTGAGTTACTTTCGTGCTTCAATGCACTAAATGGTGCGTTGTAAAGAAAGTAATTGGAACGACAGTGCATTTTAGCCGCGAGTGTGACGGCACATATCTCGTAAAGGGCGTCATAGACACAATTCCTTTGAAGTCAATGTGCCTTGCAGTCTCACCCGCCAAAATTTGTAAATTGCAATATGAGCCATTAGGGGACTAGTTAAAAACTTAATTAGTGATTTTTTAATTAGTCGATCATGCATTTCAATGTTTCGTGCACGTAATGTGCGCCTATTAGTAGCATTATTAACTATACTCTGTTGCACTGTTATTCTGTGGTTTGTATTAAAACATTTCATTCGCCAGTGCGTACATGCTGGTATAATTCTGAAACCATTTCATGGTTTTTCACTTCCTCGTTGGCCTTGGATGTTCCTAGGCACAATAAGCTAGTTATATTGGGTATTCTGAAGCAAGGCTCAAGTAATTATTGCTCACGGCTTTAAACACCACCGTCTGCAGACTTCCAACACAAAATTACAGTACGCTTTGTTTTTTTTTTACAGCAAGCAGTTGCGTGAAATTAAGGAAAATTGCCAAAATTAAGGTGAACGCACCTGTTCGTTCATAGAGAAGCTCGCCTATAGCTGCGGTGCACTTCGCCGTGCGTGGCGCAGTCAGTGACAATCTACTCGAGCACAAACTCCTCAGGCGGGGCAAATGCCGGCGTTCGCGCAGTCAGATCCGCATCCAGCAATGGTACTAACGGCAGGAATATTCGCAGTTGGTTTTTTTTTCAGTAGTTCGAAGTCCGCGCCGCAGTTGCAATGTATCGCGCCGTGCTTGAGCTGATGCGGCATTGTACGATCAACCGCGGGAAGCACGTGAATGCACTGGCGCCGATAGCAGTTTTCGAACAGCCGCGCGAGGAATGCCCCTGTGCAGGCCATTATCTCGCTCATGCACGCAATAAGACGACAAATCACTCCACTAGCTGACAGTCCTCTTTACAGGACGGCCGATCAGTCTCGGTGCCACCGTATAATTGCTCTGTTGCCAATGCGCTCCAGAGAATTTCACCGGTCCGTAAAACGATGCCTTTGAAAATTCGCAGCATTGTTAACTAAAGAAAAGCTACCTAGGCAACTGACGCCCATCGGAAAAAGCGCACGAGACGAGGGAGAGATCACAGTGAGGTCATGTTTACGCACTAGCTGCACTCGAAAAGAGATTCACGGTAGCTGCGGGGCTACCTTGAAGTCCTCGAATAAACTCTCGAGCTTTCCTTCACTGAAGGCGCGTTCTCAAGGGGAGGGCGATTTCTGAAAAGAAAAACCGCCCTCAAGGAGCATTTCGAGTGGAGGGTCGAGTCGAGGTGCACTTGTGAATACGGGGTTCAGTGCGCTTCGGGAAAGCCGGTGTAGAAGCTCGAAAAAGCGTCTGTGTTTTCTTAACTATCTCACAGCCTGTGAAATCTACAGCTTATTAGGTACTTAATGCAGGTGTGGCTAATATCGCTTGCAATGTCGAACCGGGGCTAAAGTGTTCAGCTTGAATGGATAGTTTTGGAGCTTTCATATTTGTCAGTAAGATGCGCACTGAACCATTAGAATACAAGCTGTATTCGTTGGCAATTACTGAATAAACTGTCGACGTGGTGTGGGTAATTTCACCTGAGCTTATGGCCTGAGAGTTTAGGCTGCGTGAAATCCAAATAAATGGTTATTCAATCAGCTAACACACGCCGTTCATCCCTCTGTACTTAGCCCTGTTTCCAGGAGTCGAAGAGACATCTATGTCATTGACAGAAACACTAAGGGTGTAAAACAGCTTCGCGCCGCTCAGTTAAAGTTTCAGATATACAACCAAGATTATTTTCTCACCGTCAGTGTGCTTCGTTTTGTTTATGTAAAGTTACCCGACACATTCTTTTCGTTTGCGGCGAGCTACCCATCGGCAATAGTAGATAACTCATGGTAGCCACACATGCATAAGTGTTTCGCGGCGATTTGCAGTAGATTTATATATATACGTATCTGTGGCATTTTTCACCTTTGTTAAAATATATGTGCAACTTCTACGACCGAGACAATTAGAGCACTTCGCGTTTTCGGAAACCTGACTCCAAGGAATAAATTTACTCATCCGAGAGCAAAATGTGCCGGCGAATACACTTCTCGAGCATATAAAACGTATTTGAAGCTCTTAACGTAAAGAGTAAGCTTTGGTCGTTGACACGCACATTGAGCTTTATATCTATGGGGCTTCTACAACCTGTGCTGCCGCGCTCTGATTTCTTGTTCCATCTGCTGAAAATGGAGGCAGCACAAAAAATTCGCACTCCAAATTGCATAGAAGCAATGCACTCCAAGAAGTGCATTGCTTTTTTGCCAGTCGTTTGTAACAGAAACCGTGGCGCCAGAGGAGCCTCTAAATCAATGAAGAGCGAAATTATCTGAGTTCTTTATTGAGTTAGGTGCACCCGTGTCTACATCTCAAATTTGCGTCCGTTTCGTTTCTTCTACTTCATTCATGTCAACTGTGGCCTATCGCTTTCGCTGAGCAACAGATATAGCAACAACCACTGGCCATTTCCATGGCCATGTAAAAACGAAGGTGACAACGACAGTAATTACTACTACATAGGAAGAATGAATGAATTTTGGGGTTTTACGTGCCAAAACCACGATTTGATTGAGACACACCGCAGTGGGACACCCGATTAATTTTGACCACCTGGGGTTCTTTAAGGTGCCTCCAAAGCACGGGACACGGATGTTTTTTTGCATTTCGCCCCCATCGAAATGCGGTCGCCACGGCGGGGATTCGATCCCACTTCCCCGTCCTTAGCAGCGCAATACCATAGCCGCGAAGCTATCACGGTGGTTCTTATATAGGAAGAACAACAATGAAAGCTTTACGTCAGATCCCATGCAGCGTTTGAGTGATGCGTATGTTGGGGCCCTATAACGTAAAAGTATTCCAATATGATTCTATTGCAATTTCCTGACGTCAAATTTGCGTAACCACCGACGCAAGCACTGGGCGGTCACCCGCAGGGTTGTCTGAATAGACGAATCAAACGCTCTCCTCGTTCATAGGAGGTTACTTTTATTTGCTTGAAAAACGAATAACATTGCCTACACTGAGCGGTTTGTCGTATCTAATTGGCTGACAAGAGGCGAGGAGAACGCTCAAGTGGAGAGGGATTCACTTGGGCAGAGCCAGTGCACTGAAAATTGATAACCGGATGAAGAGGGTGGTGCCGACGTCTGCGATTGGTCGGCTTTCCCTTACTTAGCTTGTGGTGGCTGGACGAAAATCGCGGCGGCATGCAACGGAAGCTTAAGAATGACGCTAAAACTGACCCTCAGCAAAGAAGAGTTGGCAGAATGAGGTATTAAACGTGCCGAAAGTGCTTGAAAACGTTACACCGTCACGCAAGATGCTTTTTTATACGCAAATACACCCATGCTCTCCGGCAGGTGCGAGTAGCCAGCGTCTCAGCGATCGGTGGCAGCCATCTTTTATTCCTTTCGAAACGGGGCAGCCTGCGGCTATTCCAAAAAAGATTCAGTTTTGTTCGGCATATTAATGCATCTTTATCGCGTACACGTCACTTTGACGCGGGGAGCCCGAAAACTTTTTACCAATAGCCGAGGGCTAATGGCGAAAATGGGTCGAATCAAAAATAACTGTTTTGGGGGATTGGGGAGGTATTGCGGTTTCCGTGACGTCGCGTGACAGACAGGTGAAGTGGGGGGTGGTCGAAAAAAGTTTTTGACCAATCGTGGAGAGCTGATAGCAGAATTGGAATAGAAAATTTCGGAATAGTTTTACGTTATAGCGCCCTTGCTTTACGTTTATAGAAAAGCTTTCATGTGTTTAATATGTGGCATGACCGTCGATTTGACACAGGTTCACGGTAGAATCGACATTCTGTGATTCGCTTATCATGATTTTTTTTGTATTTACCATAAACCAAATCTGTAATCTCAATTTTCCTAGGTGAACTAGAGTGCGCTCTGGGCTGGGCGTATGTATACCGAGGGATAGTGTTCCTGTATATAATATTGCAGAGCCTTTCTTTTCTTCGCGCCACCTTCGCCGTCGCTGGCCGAGCGTCATCACTTCGTTCGCAAGTGATATCGATCGTCATGTTCGATATAGAGCAGCCAACCAGGCGGAAACTACACCGGCATACCGCTTGCTTCTGCTCTTGTGCCATCGGTATCGGCAAATGCACGTTCCCACCGTAGCAGCAGTAGCGCATGCTTGCTAAGCGCGTCTGACCGCTTCGGCCGAACCAGCGGTCTCACTTTATCGTGTGCACTGAGCAGTTTATACGCTCACCCTCGGCCCCGCGCGATACCATATCTGCAGCATCTCTGAGCATGACGGGGTGCCGCTCACCGGGGGCTGCACGAATTTCAATGAAAGCGCGAAAGATGCGAAAGATGAAAGATGCCCCGTTTGCAAACGTTAATGCGTGTTGGTCGCGACGGGGCTATCGCTTTAAAGCCAACCGCGCCTCTACTCACCATATATAGTAATCTTTTTAGTGAACCTTCGCTGTAATAGCATTCACAATCTAACGTTAAAACCTGTTTTAGCTACGTAGTTGTGCACAGCAATCGCTTTAAGATCAACCATCCTTTAAATTTGCGCTGCCAACCTCCCGTCGTATCCAACAACGCTCGCCTTACAGCGGGCGCCCCAATTGAGTTTCGCTACCCTTTATAGAAGCAACAGCATAGCCATACACCCATAGGATACACAAGGCGACAGCTATCGCTTTGAAAGTTTAAGTTTGCGGTACATATTTGCACCAATAATAAATTTTTTAGCGTAAGCCAGAATCACAACTTATGCTACGTCGCATCGGCTCGTTAACTTCTACCGTATCTTCACCAAATCAGATGAAGCCATGAGCGTGACGTACCTGCACACCGGCAACCACCACGAAACCGCGGGTAAGAGGCCAATAGAGCAATTCACTGTAAAACCTTTTTCATTCAGAATTAAGAATTCACACGGAATAAACAATACGTGTGGCATCAAGCAAAAGCTAGGCGATAGAAACGATATGGCTCGCGTCACCCGTCACATCTGAGTTGACGCCCCACAACGCGTCCAGTGCGCGTCACCCTTGTGTAGAGCGCAGGAACGGCGGCCGCCGGGGCGCTCCGGAGCCAGCCAGCGACGTGTAACGCTTGTGGCTGGGCCCGAGGTGAGATGCGTCGGCAGCGTGTGCCCGGACACTTCTCATCTCGAGTGCAGCAGCTACCGTTAGACGTCGCTGGCTGCCTCCAAAGCGCCCCGAGAGCCGCCGTTCCCTCGCTCTACACAAGGGTGACGCGCACTATACGTCGGCGCCGGCCGGGTGCTGCAAGCTGCACGGTCATTTCCTGAAGCGCCTGCTGCGCTATGGCGCGAGGTTAGTTTTTCCCCTTGCCAGAAACGCACGTAGTTCCCGTGCGAACTAGGTGTGCCTTTTTCTTTTCCTCTTAACCATCATGATTAGCGCCTTCTAGGTGGTGTTATTAGGGGTACCTTCACCGCCACGCCTGAAACGAAATGACAGACCATACTTTTAGCCTCAATTCTGCAAAGCATAAACAGATGCATTGCTGAGGGCGAGTTGGTAGTGACACTTGGTTTCGCTTATGCAAACTAGGTTTTCCCGCCCAAATTATTCCAAACGCCAGCCGATTTATTCCCAGCGCGAGTGACATTAATCCAAACAGTACATCGGTCAAGAACCTTCGAATTCTGACTTTTTAGGCTTGTAGCGCAGCTCAGAAAGAGCAAAAAGAAAAAAAGGAAGGAGGTAGGGGTAATGAAACGGAATGGAAAAGCGCTCACTGTTTTCCGTTCCCTTTCATTACCCCTACCTCGTTCCTTTTTTTGCTCTTTCTGAGCTGCGCTACAAACCTAAAGTCATGACATACCAACTCGCCCAAACTACCACGCTTTTGACCTTCGAATTCTGAGGCAAGCAAAATTTTGTGAAAATGTTAGCAGGCAAGTGGACAACATTGAAGGGAACATATTCACTAGTTATCACCAGTATTTCCACCCTGTCTGATATATATCTAGAAAAATGAGTTTAATGAAACTGATTCAAAGAAATTGCAATGAATAAATGAAAGCTATATACCACTGTAATACTAAACAAAGTGATTCGCCATCACTAGAGACTAAACACTTCCATCTCTTAGCTATAATACTTGAATGACCATTTTTATTACTTTTCATGGGATATCCATGACGCTAAGCTGCTTAATAGTACAAGCACATTGACGGAACGTATGACTAGTGATCACTAATGACTCGGCATCATCGCTTAACAGTGGTAACCAGGTAATCAGGTAACCATGCAATCACTTTTTGAATTATACGAATGACTACTTACATAAATCAAGGTTACCACTGTCATACTAATCAAAGTGATATGTGATCACTACTGACTCGGCTCTACCGTCGCCTAATTGATATAATTGAATCATCTTTTGTATGACTTTTGATTTGATAACCATTTGAGAACATCATACTTAGCGCATCACTAGTGATTATTAATAACTGGGCATGATCGGTCAGCAGCGGTAACCGGAGAAATAATCATTTAATGCGTCGGCCATTAACTGATTATTTCAGTTAATGGTCGACGATGCTCTTACATCGGCTTTCGAATTTATGTTACTGACGGCGTATATGAATAAACGCTACCACTGTCATACTAAGTAAAGTGACTCGTGACCACTAGTAACTCAGTCCTACCACTCGTAGCTATCAGAAATGAGCCACTGTTTGAATGAATTTCATTAGATATCCATGACACAATGCCGTGTGAAAGATAGACTCGGCGTTATCACTTAGTAAGGGTGTTCGAAAATGCTGATTTAGTTACAATGCGAATGACATTAAAAACAACGTGCACGAATCAAAACTGCCATTTTACGAGTTCAATAAAGATTCCTTAAATGTATTCGCTTCATCATGCCAGTTCCCAGCCGGCCTCATCCTTGGATCATTGCTTCTATGAAATTTCATTTGATATCCATGACATTAATGGTGTGTAAAACCGAGAGAACTTAGTATGTTAATAACTATTGATCACTAATAAATGTAGTCCTATTATTTAGCTCTATTGTCTAATTACCTGCTAATTTATCCAGAGTAACTACTGATTCGTTTTCATGGGTTAAGCTGGAACATAATGTTTATCTGTCTAAATATCAAATAAAACATTTTACCATGCACCAAAACTTGAGAAAAAATGACGCGCGCAGCCGAGCTCAATGATTGGATGTAACTCCATAAATCCATTTGGTCAGGCGGCTGAGTATGGGGCGGCCGCGCGGGCCCCGTTTTGAAGACGATCTGCGATGGGGACAGAGTGCGCCGAGCGCTGATAGCTTCGTATGCACTGTATTCTCGCCGCTTAGTTCGCGTTGAAGCGAGAGGCAGCACGAAGGCCGATTCGCTCGCTGCTGCTGCCACGCTTCCTCACTTCGGCGTTTTGACAGCGTGTGTGCGCAGTCATCGAGCGATATGTGTTCATGTTTGTTTGGCGAGCGTGAGACCATGCTTGTTAATTAAGTTAGTAGGCCAATGTTTGCAAGTTTATGCGGTCGATAAAACTGCTATGCTTCATATAGATTGGGCGCTATAACGTAAAACTATTCCAAGCTTTTCTATTCCAATTCTCCAATCAGCCATCCGCGATTGGTCAAAACCATTTTTGGACCACACCCACTTCACCTGTCTATCACGCGACGTCACGAAAACCGCGATAGCTATCCATCTGATATGACGTGTAGCCACTGATTATGCATGATTTGACCGAACAAAAGAAAAAATGGTTATTTCTGATTCCACGCCTTTTCGCAATTAGCCCTCGGCTATTATTCAAAAGTTTTCGGGCTGCACCCACTCGACCTGCCTGTCACGCGACGTCACAAAACCGCAAGAACTCACCACGTCAAAGTGACGTGTACGCGTTAAAGGTGCATTAATATTCCGAACAAATTTAAACTTTCTTCTGAATAGCCTCAGGCTGCCCTGTTCCGAAAGGAATAAAAGATGGCTACCGCCGATCGCTCAGGCACTGGCTACTCTCACCTGCCGGAGAGCAAGGGTTTGTTTGCGTACAATAAAACATTTTGCGCGGCTGTTTATCGTTCTCGCGCACTTTCGGCGCGTTTACGACCTCGCTCTGCCAAGTCTCCTTTGATTAGGATTCTTCTTAGCTGCAATCTTAACCTTCCGTTGCATGCCGCCGCGATTTTCGACCAGCCACCTCAGGCCAAGTAAGGGAAAGTGGACCAATCGCAGAGGCCGGCACCACCCTCTTCATCCGGTTATCGACATTCAGGGCAGTGGATCGGCCCCATCAAATCCCTCTCCACTTGAGTGTGCTCCTCGCCTCTTGTCAGCCAGTTAGATAAGACAAGCCGCTCAGTGTAGCTAATGTTATTCGTTTTTCAAGCAAAGAAAAGTGACCTCTTATGAACGAGGACAGCGTTTGATTGGTCTGTTCAGACAACTCTGCGGGTGACCGCAGAATAAAACATATTTTGGAATAAAATTTTGGAATAAAATAATTGGAATAAAAACATATTGGAATAGTTTTACGTTATAGGGCCCCTGTCTACTACTTTGCTATCGCAATCGATGATTCGCCTTTCGAGCAAAACTGCGACGTTCTCCGTTGAACGCCTTAACTAAGCTTATCTGGGACACTCTATATCGCGGGAGTCGTCTGACTACCGAATACCGAAGGTTTTAACGTCGTATGTTTTACTTGATTTTTAAATCTTCTTTTTTTTCTTTGAACAGCGTCGCTAACTTTAGCAGGGACGGCCTTTACAAGTGAAGAAAAGGACATACGTACGAAAAGTCTTCTTTATAACCTTTTCGGCTGGTGGTCCAGCCTTCATCAGAGTGAACAGAGTGCATCTGATTTTGCACTTGTCTCCTCTGTAGCTACAAACAAACTGATATTGTAAAGATTGTAGCAACCATAGAGCAGGCTTGCTCCTAATAATTTCGGCCTCAACTAAACTTGGTCGTTGTACGAACACACAGATGTAGTGTATGCTCTGGTCGTCTCCAGGTTCTTTTTCTCTCCTTTCTTTTTTTTGTTTACGTTGTATGGCCGGCGTTCTCACGCTCTAGGTGGCTCTCCTCTGCATGGCATATGTCCGATCGGTGCGCTGAAAGGCCACTCCGACGGCCACTCAACCAGGCCGAAAAGGCTCGAGCCTAGAATATAAAAAAATAAAAAAAAACTCGAGAGTGCGTTGCTTTTCTTTATTTCGCCAACGCGCTCTTTCACCTCTTTCCCTTCGCACTGGCTACCGACGGCGCACGGCTCTCGGACACTTGTTTATTCTGGAGAACAAAAGAAGCGAGACTTGCGACAAGACCAGGGATCGAACCGTAGCGTCCCGGCAAGGGAACGCAGAGCACGCAGGATGCGCGTGCGACCAGGGGCCCGGCTGCCTTCGTTGGTACTGGCCGGAGCCTGGCGTCGCGACAATGGCCCCCACGGAAAGCTGAGCACAAAGAGGAAACTATAGGCGCCAGTAGGGGTGTAGTTGGAGCATTGCTGACGTCGCAGCTTTTGTTACGGGTGAGACTCAGGAGTGCCTGTCCTCTCTCAGTGTACGCGCTGCTGAAGCAAACGCACCTACAAACTGAGTGGTGCCCTGCTCCGGTCAAGCCCGCCCAAAGAAGAAGCATCAGCGCCCGCGAAAAGTAACGCGGCTCGTGAGCGCTTTCCTTCCTCACGCCCCCCCTCCCCCCGCCTTTTTCTTTTTTTGCTTCTTTTAAGTGCCACCAAGAGTTCCCTGCCCTTAGCGGCGCCATTGTGTGGACCGCATCGATTTCGATAAGGAATAGCTCGCCTGCTTTTGGCCGCGGGCCGTGGCGTCACTGTGCGGCGCCCGATTGATGTGACGCACGTGCTCCTCCCTCACACGCTGAGAAACCGGAACACGCGACGAATGGCGTCTAAGCCACGCTGTGGTCCAAGACTCCCACTGGGTCAGCCCCTTCGGTTTCTGCCTTTTCCCAGTGAAAACCACTCCAAGTCGTTAAATGTTGAGCACTTGCGGCACGGCGCTTAAATACGTCAAGGTAGATGAAGGTAATTCAACTTTGTTTAATAATTGATTAGGATGCGTTGCCTAGCGCCCTTTTATGATCGGAAGACTTGCACCCACCCTTGCCCAGCAGTAGACGCTAGGTAATGTAACCCCCTTTTCCTCCTCTCCAATTAGACTTGAGACAAACATAGAAATATAATAATGTGGCACCCAATTGCGGTGCTGAAAATGCGGCTATACAATTTTATTTTCGCCTCTATCATATATTCAGTGCTGCTTTGGGGCGTTGACCCCGGCTAATCAATCAGCAACACTGCCTCCTACTGTGTGCCTGTCAGCGATAAACCACCTGCCGACCCTATTTAAACGCAGGATGTGTGCTTCCCGCAGAGATGAAAGTTCTATCGTTGTAAAGCATGACCATGTCAGCACTATACTGTTAGTCAATAATAATGCGAGAGTACATTATGCAAAAATATTACCCAACCATACAATTGTTTGAGAATACCGATAGAGTGTTGACCGTATAAAGCTTAGAAGCTCTCAGTCGCCTAGTTCACAGCAACGTCTTCACTGGACAGACGAAGGAGAGCACAACCGTATTAAGGACCTCGGAAAATACATATTTGTGGACAAGAAAATTCTGAGCAAACAGTTTTTTTTAATACTGCCATTTCCTAATTGCTCTCTTCAACCTCTCAAGCTGCGAATAAGTATATATATAAATAAATAAATAAATAAATAAATAAATAAATAAATAATATACTTGCAAAGTCAAGCATATCTCCGATATAATTTCATCTCGTGGCTATACTGCAAACATTCCTCTTGGGAACACGTCAGCCAGCTCCGAACACTATCGGTATTGGGGAAGGCGCTAAATCTTGCTATAACGTGGTTAAATATTACAGGTCCATAGGATAGATTATCTAGCAGATCAATTCTGTTTCATTCTTATCGCGGGACGAATGGTCAGTCCCTAGAGCAAAAGCGAGGTGCCGCTCGACTCAGTGAAGAGTAGTGACAGCAGCATCTTGGAAATATTATGAATTATAATCTTATTTTTCATGCCCTAGTTTCGTCTATTAATTTTCTTTGTGATATGTGAAGTCCATCAATGTTTGTTGTGCAAAAACACTACCAAAGGCGACACAACCTAAATAACGCCACACCTATAGGCGCTCGTTCTGTGACGTTACGAAAGCCTACCGACCTTCCGACGAAAAAGACTAGCCTGACGAAAGTATGCACCTAACAAGCGCCACTGTTCAGTCGCGCTCATCCTTATTGGATCCTATGGCAGGAGGCTCATTTGGAGGCTAGAGGGCGCAAAGGCTTTGTGTCATCTAGGCGCCGTTTCCAGTAACCGCAACGTATGCTCGAGACGTTGGTCCGAGGCAACGACCTGTTCGCAGCCCCTGCTTCAATGGCTTGTGTCCGTGGAGTGCCGTGAGGACGTGGTGCTGCTGCTGCTGAATCTCGTCCTGTCCTTTGGGGACGTCCTGGCCTTCACGCTGGCCTGGCTGCGGGCGCTCACTTACCTGGAACAAGAGCAGGGTGCGCCGCGAGCCGCTCACTTGCTCATCAGTGCGCTCCTGTCTTGCCTCACATGCTTCTGGAGCTGGTTCCAGGGATACCGCCTCTGGTATGGACCATCACGACCATACGGTACCATGCATCGCTGAGCTACTGTGATAGGCCAATCACATGGGACATGCGCTTCGCATACCCGTCGTAGAGCGTCATACGCGTGGCGCATTAGGTTTGCGAAGCCTAATTTACAACTGCTGGACAACGTGCGTTTACTACTGGCAGCGAAAGTCAAATTTTAATCGGCCAAAAAGAAAAAAAAAACATTGTTGCAGTTTCAGCTCCTCTGGGTTACTCTGGGCAGGCACGTACCCAGGATTTTTTTTCGTGGGGGGCCCGCCACCTACATCATCATCATCATCATCATCATCATCATCATCATCATCATCATCATCATCATCATCATCATCATCATCATCATCATCATCATCATCATCATTATTATAATCATCATCATCATCATCATCATCGTCGTCGTCGTCGTCGTCGTCGTCGTCGTAAGCATCATCATCATCAGCCTGTTTTATGTCCACTGCAGGACGAAGGCCTCTCCCTGCTATCTCCAATTACCCCTGTCCTGCCGCCAACCGATTCCAACTAGCACCCGCGAATTTCCTAATTTCATCGCTCAATATATAGTTTTCTGCCGTCTTCTACTGCGCTTCCCTTCTCTTGGTACCCATTCTGTAACCCTAATAGTCCAACGGTTATCTAACCGGCGCATTACATGACCTGCCCAGCTACATTTTTTCCTCTTGATGTCAATTAGAATATCGTCTATACCCGTTCGCTCGCTGATCCAAACCGCTCTCTTTCTCTCTCTCTTAACGTTATGCCTAGCAGTCTTCTTTCGATCGCTCTTTGCGCGGTTTTTAACTTGATCTCATGTCTCTGTCCCATATGTCAGCACTGGCAAAATGCACTGAGTGCACACCTTACTTTTCAATAATAATGGTAAGCTTCCAGTCAGGAGCTGCCAATGTCTGCCGTATGCGATCCAACCTATTTTTATTCTTCTGTGAATTTCCTTCTCATGATCAGGGTTCCCTGTGATTAATTGACCTAGGTAAACGAACTCCTTCACAGTCTCTAGTGGCCGACTGGCGATCCTGATGTCTTGTTCCTTTGCCCGACTATTCATCATTATCTTCACCTTCTGCAAATTAATATTCAACCCCACTCTTACACTCTCTCAGTTATGGTCTCCAATCATTTGTTGTAAGTCATCTGCATAGTTGTTGAATAGAACAATGTCATCGGCAAACCGAAGGTTGCTGAGATATTTGCCGTCGATCTTTACTCCTAAGCCTTCCCAGTTTAATAGCTTGAATTCTTCTAAGCACGCAGTGAACAGCTTTGGAGAAATTGTGTCTCTCTGTCTAACCCCTTTCTCTATAGGTATCTCCCTGCTTTTCATGTGTAGAATTAAGGTAGCTGTAGAACCTCTGTAGATATTCTTACGCGAAGGACGAGTCAGTAAGACGAGAAACTATTTACAGATTATATTTACAACAACGGTTGCAGCGCTGACCGGTTAGATTCACAGCGCGAGCCCAATTCGTTCTTCCTCATCTTTTCTGGAGTGATCGCGCCCACGCGCCTCGTTCAAACAAACAAATACCACACGCATGTAGCAATATTTTCCAAGCTTTTTACGCGAGCGTTCTGTACTCCTTGATTACGTAGTGCCTCTATGACTGCTGGTATCTCTACTGAATCAAATGCCTTTTCGTAATCTATATAAGCCACGTAGAGAGGCTTATTGTACTCTGCGGATTTCGCGATAACCTGAGTGATGACATGGATGTGATCCATTGTAAGGTATCTCTTCCTGAAGCCAGCCTGTTCTCTTGGTTGACAAAATCCAGTGTTGCCCTTATTCTATTGGAGATTATTTTGGTAAATATTTTATATAATACTGGGAGCAAGCTAATGGTCCTATATTTTTTTCAATTCTGTAACGTCTCCTTTTCTGTGGATTAGTATAACGTCTGCATTCTTCCAGTTTTCTGGGACCTTTGCAGTCGATAGACACTTCGTATAAAGAGCCGCCAGTTTTCCAAGCATTACGTCTCCTCCGTATTTGATTAAATCGACTGTTATTCCACCTTCTCCTCCCGCTCTTCATCGTTTCATTCCTTGCAGGGCCCTTCTGACCTCATCGCTAGTTATAGGAGAGTTTCTGTATCCTGTTCATTACTGTTTCTAAGTGAGGTATCGTGTCTCCTCTGAGTACTGTATACAGGTCAGCTTAGAATTTTTCCACTGCTTTTACTATATCTTCGAGATTGCTGATGATATTATCTTTTAGTGCATACATCATGGCTTGTCCTAAGCCAGGTTTCTTTTTTACTGATTTCAGGCTGCGTTCACTTTTTGCGGCTTCTTCAGTTTTTCTCATGTTATAGTTTAGAATATCAGTTATTTTCGCCTTGTTGATCAGTTTTGACAGTTCCGCGAATCGCGTAACGCTGTGCGGCCGCCAGTCCCATACAACCGCGTAGAGCGCAGGACTCTGCGATTATAGATGTACTGCGCTCACCGCGAAAGGTTAGATAAACACCCACACAAGCACAGCAGAGAAGTGGCTACGTGAGGCGGTTCGACCGATAACTGTAGAAGCGTCATTCAAAGCAAGTAATTGTTCTCCACTTCCGGCAGCGTTTTCTCTACTTCCTTTTTAAATAAAAAGATGTTGATCCATAAATATTCTCATAAACAACGGTTAACTTTTTTATTATTCGATTTTCCTTGCAGTTTGGCTGTTGCCTTGGCTCTCTCCCTTAGTAGATCGCTTAACTTCTCAACTCCTTGTGATTTTTGTTTCCAGTTGCCTATTTTGCTCGAAAAGTGCTATGCAATTAGGGAAAAACAGACGAGGTAACGGGCGACAGTCATCTTGCTTATGGGTTTAAGGGTTATGGCAGGGTTTCATGATGGACGCACTTTCACATTATTTTATTTCCTACCTTATCTAACCCATATCACGTGTATATGGTTGCGGGCATCTGCCAGCCTAGCGGCGAGCCGTAACTCAAGGAAATAATGAAGCAAAGGGAAAAGTTAAACGCAATTGGCGTTTTCTCCGGCCGCAACTCATTCCACGAGAATACAGACCAGCTCAGTAACAGCCGCATCCCTTCCCTGGTCCCAGGATCAGCCTAAACAAAGAAGGTTGAACTAACAAAAGCAACAGCTATGCGCGTGACGTTTCAATAGATGGTGACAACTGAACGCATATCGAGTTAATCGCACGGGTGCGGAATCTATGAGAAAACTATCCTTCACATGACAAGAGATGCCGATAACTACCACAATCTAAAAGGAGTGAAAAAGGCAGCATAATGCTGACTGATTAATAGCTGCCAAGTCTCAACATTGATCTGGCGTCGCTTAAGGAATGTGTGAGGAGTGGTGGCGTGGGAGGGGAGGGGGGGGTATGATACTTGATTTTGGGGGGGGGGGCCCGGGCCCCCCCGGGGCCCCCCCCCCCCTGGGTACGTGCCTGACTCTGGGGTACTTACACCGAGTCTCAGGACAACTTTTCTGACTTCAGGCTTTCTAAAGTTTTTTTCTTATAAAGCGAGCATAACAAGAGCGTTTTTCTTTTTGTCTTACGCTTACAACTTAATCTCTTTAAAACATTTCAACCCCTACTATTCTCGTATACTTTGCCCTAGCACTGAGCGAGAAACGAAAACTGCTTTTAAATCTTTCATGCAAGACGTTGGCCTCACGAGTCGTGGTTTTGTGATATATCGAAGAAGGCATGAGAGAGATAAAACTTTATTGCGTCCTTAATAAGGTCTGATCGGGCCGGGGGTTGGGAGACTAAACCCCAGTCCCCCTTTCCTCAGACGGTCGTCAGTCGTTGCTTTCTAGCGGTGTCTTCGGTGATTCGGATGGCCCAGAGCTGGGCTTCTGGGTCCAAGCTGAGCAGCGAAGTCTCCCACTGCTCGGCCGTAGTTATGATGCGTGTAGAAATAATAAATAAAAACAAATGATATAGAAAGCATGAGAAACAACACATAGCGTCACTCCTCAACGAATGTAGATATCATCTTGAATGGTGCTGGTTGAACTGCGTACCTTATTAAAAGCTCCGTGGTTTCTCAACACGAGAGATCGTAGCCAGTGGCTGACAGCCAACAAGATTGAGCACGACAGCGCTATGTCAGTGCGCCTTCGTAACCCTCGCCTTTACTATCCTTTGACTACACAGAAAGTAATTTATTGCCTATGTAACACCCAGCCCGTAATGTCCTCTCCTCGTTCTGCCACACCCGCTCAAGGAAAAAGCACGAATACTCAGCGCATTCAGACAAAACGAGCGTGTTGCAACACCTCCCAAATGGCATGCTGTCAGCAGAGAACTGTTCTATTTGTGTTATCGCACTACTGCAGACTACCAAGGCTGAAGCTCACTCTGATAAACCTTACACCCTCCCCCCCTGGCTCTCCTTTGAGCTCTTTTCACTCTTATAATGAAATAAAATGCTTGTAATTTTTTGTTTTACAACTTCAAAGCTCTTGCGAGACCGCGCAGCTTTGTGATCTCCCTCGCCACCATGTGGCATGACAGAGCTCAGTTGAGTAGAAAGCGGAGCGAGACGTAATTTCGAAGAAAAAAAAACGCGTGAGGCCACCGTAGCCCTTTCGTCACTCAAAAGAACAATGCCTTATTTTACCTTTGCAGCAGGTATCTCTGCTTATTTCGTGTCTCAAAAGTCACGCAATCAACTAGCGCAACTTTCTGCCTTAAGTAATGTCTAATTTTATGTTGTGACGCCCTTATTTTGGAGAAGGCTCGTTCTTTTGATATTTTCAGCTCTCCTAAATGTGGCCTTGATGAAAGTTCTTTTAGGTTTTTTTTTTATAATCATAGTACTTAAATACTCGGCGAATGTAACTCGCAAAGCATGTACGTAAAAATTCTGGAGTGTCTAAACCTGCTTTGTGCCTTATCTAATGTCCAGTTTTATGTTGCGTCATCGTTATTTTGGAGAAGGCTAGTTCTTTTGACATTTTCAGCACTCCTAAAGGTTTCCCTCACGTAAGTGCTTTTAGTTTTTTTATAATCGTGGTATTTAAGTACTCGGCGACTTTAGGTCGCAAAGCCTACACGTAAAGATGCAGAAGTGTCAAAATATGCGTTATATGCTTGTTTATAGTTTTTCGCAGTCAGAATCTGTTTTTTTATACCATGGTCAGCGAAACCCCAAGGATATCTTAGAGTAGTTGAAGGGTGCCCGGGGACACTGCGCCAGGGACGCGCCACTAACGAGCATCTTCTGCCAAAAGAGCAAGCGCGACCTCTGAGGAGGAACTGCAATGGCCTGTCTCTGTGAAGCCGCCTTTATCCACATCGATTCGTATAAAATCGACAGCAAGAAACGGGGTTGACATTAAACCGTACTTCAGGACTTAGACAGTCTTCAGTCGAACTTGATTTCTGCACTCTCGCTTTCATCATTCACCACCTACTTTCTCATTGATCGTAGACACGAACGAAATAAAGCACCTAAAGCGTAATCCTGACTGCTTGAAATGTGATAAACCTTTGGCTCTTGTTACCCTAGCAGGCATCGGGACTTCTCTTCGGGCTTTTTTTTAACGGCCGTGAATGGCGGCCATTTGCTTAGGCGTTAAGAAAGTGTTTTAGGTCAACTAAACGATTGCAAAAAATTATAATTTATGCCTTGAATCGAGACAGAATAGACACTCTAAGTTCTCGACATAACGAGCGGTAGACACGAAATGCAGGCATGCACTACCTGTAGCCACGACCTCACAAATCGCAGAGTACCGATGTGCACTAGTAAATGGACAGCATCAGTAAAGCTTATTCTTTCTCATAGCATAGTGTGGGTGTAGGCCAGTTGCTGATTCATGATTTTGGGAAGTTCCTCTAAGCAAAACACGAGACTTGAAGGAAGGGACAACATGAAGCGGTTTTTCAAACCATGGTCAGCGAAACCCCAAGCATATCTTAGAGTAGTTGAAGGGAGCCCGCGGGCACTGCTCCAGGGACGCGCCACTAACGAGCATCTTCTGCCAAAAGAGCAAGCGCGACGTCTGAGGAGGAATTGAGATGGCCTGTTTATGTGAAGCCGCCATTATCCACACTGATTTGTACAAAATAGACAGCAAGAAACAGGGTTGACATTAAACCGTACTTCAGGACTTAGACAGCCTTCAGTCGAATTTGATTGCTGCACTCTCGGTTCCAGCATTCACCACAATCCTTTCTGATTGATCGTAGACATGAACGACATAAAGCACCTAAAGCGCAATCCCGACTGTTTGAAATGCGATATACCTTTGGCTCTTGTTACCCTAGCGGGCATATGGACTTCTCTTCGGGCTTTCCAGGCTACACTACCCGTAGTGACGACCTCACAAATCGCAGAGTGCCGATGTGTACTAGCAAAGCGCTAGTTATCACCACTTCGTGTTGTCCCTTCCTCTTCGTGTTTTGCTTGCGGCAACTTCCGAAAATCATAATTATTCTTTCTCCTTAAAGTTGATCATGTCACTTCAAGGTAATAATCGGCGTTGATGGAACAGGAGGCAGGTTGGAGGAAACAAACATGGAGATATATTGCAGCGAAAATATTCACATAGTCAAATGCAGAGTTCGCCGAAAACACTGATCAGAAACACAGAAGTAAACAGCGCCTTACTCTTCTACTTTTTGCTAAGTTAGAGCCTAGGACAACTGTTTCTACATACGACCAATCGAGTCTTACTGTTCGACCGCCAATTGGTTACGGCCAAGACTAGCGTTGCGTCGTACGGAGTCTTTCTGATCTATCAGTTTAGTGATTACAGCCTAGACTGAAAGTAATGGGTTGCAGACAGTCTTTAAATACACGTCAGTAAACAATAAAAAGGGGAGGTGGCAACTGCTGGCCCGCCTCAATGTCCCCCCAACCAATTCAGTGACAACTGAATTTAAACCATGCACCTGTTTGGTTGTGCCTAATCTCGTTAAAAGAGTTGTTCGACTTCAGGCACTCGTTAGACACACATTCCCCATCATGGCTCTCTCTCTTCTATTCCCACGCTTTTAGCGATTCCACGCTGCATGGATGCCTCTAACTTCTGTCGTCACGCTTATGCGTAATTTGTCCGCAGACCCGATTTCGTAGAGTACCAGGAGTGACAAGCGCACCACCAGTTAACGAGCACTCCGTAAAGGGAGCATTTTTGTGGAATCCTACCCGGTCATTGCGCTGTCCCCTATGACGACTGGGCTGTTCTTCCATTGGGGAATTCTCGGCATCTTCGCGTAAAAGGTGTCTGCCGTGTGGATCCTGGATGGATGGAAACAACTTTATTCTGAATCCGGCAAATTTGACGACCCGGGCTCAGGTCTCCCATGAGGGGACTTCGAGGCCTTGCCTCGTCGCCGCCTCTCGGGCTTGCTGGACAGCCCACTCTTGTGTCTTGAGGTTGGAGCTGCGCAGAGCGGCGGCCCACTTCGACGCAAGAGCCTCCGGAGCTACTGCCATTGTAGCTGATGTAACCCGACACTCCCACAACATGTGTGACAGCGTCGCTCTAGTTGCCTGACATAATTTGCAAAGAGCAGTCGGGTATTGCGCGGGGAAAATGTGCTGCAATCGCACCGGACTGGGGAAGGTTTGTGTTTGCAATTGTCGCCAGATGACTGCCTGGCGACGTTTCAGCATGGGGTGAGGTGGGGGCAGCAACCGCCTGCCTAGCTGGTAGTGCTTGGTGATGTCATTGTACCTGACCAGGCGTTCTCGCGTGTTTTGAGCCAGCAGTTCTGAACTCGAAGAGGCGGTCTCCGATTCTGCGCGGCGGGTCAGTTCTCGCGCAGAGCGGTGTGCTACCTCGTTCAAGTTAATGAGGCCCTCATCGGTGGGGGTGGCGACGTGCGCTGGAAACCATATGATGGCGGTGTTATCTAAGTGCTGTCGACCAGCTTTCCTTAGAATCTGGAGAGATTCGGAGGAATCCGGATTCGGAGATCCGCGCGTAGTTGCGAACTGCGGATTGTGAGTCGCTAAAAACTACCTCGCAGAGGGGGTCGGTAAGCGCAAGCGCAATTGCTACCTCTTCTGCTGTTTCGGGGTATTCTGTTGCGACACTACACGCGTGCGTAAGCCGGGAGCTAACGTCTACGACTACCGCCGTGAACCGGTGTTCTCGTGTGTATTCTGCGGCGTCTACAAAGCCAGACTTCCCGGTGTGGATCCTTTGTCTTAGGCATTTATATCCGACAAAATGGCATCCGATATCGTAGCCTCCCCCCCCCCTTTTGGTGGGGGTGTCAACTTTTCCACATTCTTGGGTAGGGATTAGTAGGTAATTACCCCTGTAATCGAGCGCTTCACGCACAGCCGATTACCGTGCCAAGAGAGAGACGAGAAATTGCTTTTATACTTAGTGCGTCACTCCGCCTATTCTGCATGTTTGAGAGATGAGCGGCTTAACAGCATCAACATGGGCATGTCAATACACCGGTAGTAATTTATCGCAAATAATAAGGTGTAAAGAAAGAGAAATTTCTGCCGTTGTAATTGTAACTGCTTCACTTGTTCTGTGGACACCTGAAATGTTCCGCAGCAAACAGTATTTTTCTAGCTCGGAGCGAAAAATATGCAGTTCGGCATGTTGAACTGATCAGACGGACAGTACGCGACGCAATACGTCGCTGATATCCAGTTCATGTTTTCTCGAAGCTACTTTTGTAACCTCATCAGTCACGAATTATGACTAAGTGTTCTTACGGCCTTCAAATCTATATATATTTCTGAAAACACGACGCGAAGCTAGCAGGAAAAAAATTTTCTGCCAGTAAATATTTACCTCGCATCAGGCCACTCGTCATAAGTACAAAAATTACCTGACTGCATCTTTTAGAGGTGCCTTATAAAATGAAACTAACTGAAATATTTGTTACGAGTATAAACATAGAGTGGAAAATGGTCATATGCACCCGAATGTAGCGCAAAGCTACAAAGAAAACCTATTCGGGTTTTTCAGAAATAACGCTTCGCAGTTGAAAAATTCGTCCTGGTCAAGAATTCTTCTCGTACAAATTTTTTCTTAACTGCGACGCGTTCTTTCTGAGAAAGGCTATGGACTACCTTTATAGCTTCATGCTATATTCAGTGGATGACACTTTTTTTCTTCATACTTCCTCCACCTTGCGGGATTGCGCCGAGCTCATTTGCCAAGTATAAATATTCGCTAGTTATTATTCAGCTGAGGGCCTTCAGATGAAAGAAAAAATAAGGAATTAACAGCAGCAACACAGAGCTACACATCAAACGTGTCGTAAAACCTGGTAGTTGACCGCTCAAAATGCAGCTGCTTTCCATAAATCTTGTAACAAAGCCCCTTATGGCAAGCTTTTTGGGTAGCAGAAGGTTTCGTTTACATTCTGATCCTTGTTCAATTTTTTTCTAGCCGTCACTCGTCAGAATATTTAAAGGTAACTTGCGTCTACTTATCAAGACACCGTGACTAAAATGTGTTATATGGTTGAAAAATCCAAATGTATGACTGGAAAGTTCTGAGCCCATATTCACAAGAAGATCCTATGCTAGAACTGATCGTAGAATCATGACGCTGGACATATCATTAGCAAAAGCGGCTGGCCAATGGCAGAGATCACAGTTACGAACGAAAAGCTTTGCGAATTTGGTCCGTGATGTGCTCATGAGAGTAATAGCTGTTCCGTACCTAATACGCAGTGATTAAGGACAACGAAAAAAAGCACTGGTAGCAGCGGTGAACTGGAAGCTTATGGCAAGGCATCATTATTTCGCGATTAACTTATAATAAGGGCTCTTATTAAAAGATTTCTAGAGGCAAAAGGCTCTACACGTCTAGCCCCACATGCCTCACATACCACTGTTTTTTGCAACCGAACACTTTTGCAAAATTGTGTGCGAAGTTTGAGACATGGAAGCGTTCTGAAATTTGGAAACATTTTAGAGCAGAGAAAAACAATTTGCGAAGAAGCTTTGGTTTTGATTAGCGCATTGCAGGACATTTGTTAACTATAAGGATTCCACTTTGAGCTCGCTACTACAGCACGTCTCGAGAAAACACAAAAAAAGACCGCGAAAGATCGCTGTCTTGATAACGCAGTGCAAAAACCGAACAGGAAGTGATAGAAACACGCCTGCAGATGAGCCGGCGTCTTCGGTCCGAGCACTTTCACCAACGGGAATCAAACTCGCTGATCAGATGAACTTAAGTTCGCTAATTGTATTCGCGCATTCGGTGCATTCTTTTTTTCGTTTTGCCTTAAAGGGCCCCTGAAACGGTTCGGACAAATTTTGTAGGCGCGTAGCGTACAGCTTAAGTAGAACATTCGCACCACAATTTAAGTGAAGCGTTACGTATTAATGGAGCTGCAAGCGATTAGAAGTTACCCTCCTCCCTAGCTATGATTTTCCTCCTCAACTCGCTCGCCGAGCGAGCGGCGCTAAGCTCCGCCTTCAGTGGTTCAGCGTCACGATGCAACGTCACATCGTTCACTTCCGGTTGTTTAGGAGCACGCCTCCTCCCGCGTGAGACCTCTCCGCTAGCCGCTTGGCCGTCGTCTGAGAGGTATCGAAGCAGTGTGCGTTGCGAGCATTCTGTCGTAGCGCCGAACGTGTCCGGTACTCCGCTAAAAACAGGCAAGCTGGTCATTTCGGCAAATGACTGGAGGCATAAACTCAAGCTGATGAAATAACTTTAGCGTAGACGTACGTGAGCACCCTGATCGGTCTGCACGGTCCAGACACTTGCTGGCGCAGCGCTTAACCAGTCAAACAAAGCGCTAATATTGCTCTAACCAAGTGTAAAGCATTTTAAACATTTATAAATCAACGTGTTGATGATTACACTCCTGCGAAAAATACACACCAGCAGCAAAGAATACACTTCGTTGCTGCTACTGTGCATGGTTGAGCTCTGTGCCACCAGGTGGCTGCACCGTGCAGACCGTTCACATTTGCCCTTCTGCTCATCTCGTGGCTCATCCCGGCACAGTCAAGCGGCCAGACCCTGTCCCCTTGCGCTTGCGTTTGCCCTAATACTGGACTCGCGGTTTGCAGGTCGCTAGGTTTGCAGTCCACAAGGCAACAAAGTCGAATCATAGTGCTCGCGAAAAGACTGAGACCGACTCTGACCGCGGAGCTCTCGTCAAAATGGAGTACGTTGTAACACAAGCAGACGACACTTGCTGTGTGCCGGAAGTGCTGAAGTGTACTAAAAAACTATTCTTGTGTATTCTCTTTAAGTTATTTTCTTTTTACAAAAACAAAGTAACTAACATTCGAACTATTACGAGCATCATTCGTTCCCCATAAAGTTGGAAAAATTGTCGACCACGCGCCCTTGTCAGCCAATCAGATAGCTCGCCCATGTGACGTAATATGGGTTATTTGCATCATATGGGTAGGGGCGGCTTAAAATTCCGCCGAGCAGTGCGCTGCGATCGGCAGCGATGTGTAGTTTTAAAACCTTATAATAAATTACACGCTTTACGCAGAGCACTTAGATGCATCAATTAATGATCAGCAGAACCTACTCTAACGACTCAGTACGTTTGTAGAAAATCGCCAAAATCGTTTCAGGGTCCCTTTAACTGGCGTCACCTTTATAATTCGCTGCGCATTGTACTGTACGTTTCTCCTTTGTAATCGCAGGGTTTTCGAATACTAAAACTTACGAGACGCCATGTCGAGCGGCCAAGCCATATAGCTGTGATGTCCATATTTCCTGGTTATGTAGCCGAAGAAAAACACGTGACAGTGTTTCTAGCAAAATAATTCATAGAAGTACGGATTTCCCAATAGGCAACTATTTGTTTTACAGCCCATGAAAGCACTTATTTCACTAAATCTCTGAGGTGGTGTTGGCGTTGATACCTTATTGGCCTCGGGTTACCTTCACCGTGCGGAGTCTAATGTGCTCTTTGTGCACTGGACACAGTACACAGTAGTGGGAACGCACAACCGCAATTATTGCGCTTTTTTGTGCAATGTCAGCTAGCCGAAACACAAGTAATTAAGCACGTTTAAGAATCGAGGAGGTTCGACTCGCCACGCAAGGATATAGAGCGAAAAAAACGTTCGCCCATGCTGGACACCAACGCCAGTCGTTCGCGGGTCTAGTCTCGCGAACGGGGGCGCATTCAAGCGATCGGGAGGCCCTCTACGCGTTGGTCCCGTGACAAATAGACGTCCCCCAACGGATGAAAGAAATCGTTCATGCATCTCGAGGTGTTTGCGTATTTGGAGAGATTTCCATGTCATTGGCTCCTGTTTGAGAAAGAATGTTCTGAGGCGCAGCATGTTAAACGTCCGCGTGCATCGCGCGATAAATCTTTTTTCGGCATCTGGTTCATAGAAAGCAGTAATTCCTATTAACGAGTGATTCTCCTCCAAGAGCCTTACTGTGAGTACGGGCTCAGGGCCCATACTCGTAAACATGCCGTTGCAGTAAAACAATTCGCAAGTGCACATGTCAGACATTTGTGATGTTGGATGTGGTGAGACATGGGATGTTTGTGATTATTAGCGAAGGCGGCCAGCCGATGGTGAAGACCACTTACAATAAGAAAGCTTTGTGAATTCAACCCCTAAACATTGAATAAATCTGTTTTTCTTTAGCCGGCGAAGTCGTTCAGAACAAACAAAAAGGCACCTACAGTTGACCATTTATTTTTATTCGTGTTGTAATGTTATATGCACGCAAGGCGACTTACTGCTCCAATGCCCATTTGGACTCAAACATTTCCGAACCGTTCGGTACACAATACGCTAGGAGCGGATCGGAACTTCGAGAACGCGCAACACGCACCAGCTTTCAGCCCAGGAGCTGTGACACGCCATTTTCCCCCCTACTTTGTGAGGCCGCCTAAACGGCGAACTTCCATGTCGTCACATTTCACTCTGAAAGCTTTATTTTTCGCTTAAACGCATTTTCTCTGAGAGAGCATGTTCCCATACGAAAATAGCACAGCGTGCTTGCATGGGACGGAGAGACATGCGCATGACCGCTTGCAAGAAACAGTTTACTCTTGAGCAAATATGGAAACTGTTAAGGATCCTCGCGCGAGTGTTACCAGGTCGCCGTGCTGTAAGTCGTCGAGTGATAAAGGGGAAAAACAACAGCTTTGCGCATATGTCGCTTCTTCGTGCCAAAGCGCAAGGCTTATGTCACTGAGGGGCGTAGACACATGTTTAAAGTAAGGACGACACGGACGAAACGAAGCGTGAGATAAGTGTTTGTGCTTGTAATGGTTCGCGCTTCCTTTCGCCAGTGTCGCCTTAACTTCTTATATGTACCCGCATCTCTCATTACTATAAGTAACACGCTTAACCATAAACTGCTACCAACTATCCTCTCTTGTAGCCTTGCTGTCACTCCTTTGTCCCTAGACAACTTACTGTGCCGCAAGTTTCAAATACTGGCCGGAGGCTGTTTTGCCAATAGTTTTAAATTTACCGACGAGTAATATTCTTCGTGCAGGCGGCTCCTGTATTACGCGTGTTTTTAATTAGTCGATTTTTTTTTTTCGAGGGGGGGGGGGGGGGCTGCCTCTAGCGAACGGCTTCGCCGCATGGTTGCTGTCAAGTGTAGCGGGCAATAAAAAATGGGTCTCATGCGATAAAAGGAAAATTAGTGTGCTCGCCTTTAATTACGTAACAAGCCACATGTAGCCTCAGATTATTCTTGTACCAACAGCAGACAATTCGAACGCCTGATAACTGAAGCACAAATATTCATCCATGAGATGCTCGAAGCAATACGAGTAGGCGGTTTTACGAAGCAAATAACAAGTTATCAGTGTAACATATTGTCCCGTTGTAGTGATGGGGAAGACCCAGACAGTGCCCCCCCCCCCTCATCTCCCACCCTTCGCACACACAACTGTGAGCTACAAAAA